>NC_031997.1:14248876-14268128 GCF_001879085.1 Nicotiana attenuata
TATATATATATATATATATATATATATATATATATATATATATATATATATATATATATATATATATTCATATGTCTTAAACCGCCTATGTGGGCCCCATTGAGAGCTGCTTGGCGCAGTCTCGCGAAAACACAAATATCTCTCTAGTCCAATGTCGTATCGACAAACCGTTTAATGAATTAGAAACTAGATTCGTAGATCTTCAATTTTTATATTTAGATCATCCCTTGATTCCAAGTATATTGGGAGAAAAGTTCAGCTACATTTGACCTAAATTTCAGCACATTATGAATGCAACTTGTGATGACCTTTGCCAACTTTTGTTCCATAACTTGCTTGACTTAGAAACATAATACACGAATATCATACGACTAAAATAACTCATAAATTAACCTCCTTATCATGTTAATCACCCTAGTCTCACCCAAAAAGTATATGTTATAACATTCCAAACTTGTCGACTTTCGACGAAACTTATTTTCTTCAGTTTTTTTAGCGTCAAAGCTTTCCAACCCTTTTGGTACTTGTTATTCATAATCTTATAGATTTGTAACCTCCAAGATAAAATGATGAACTTACGTTATGTACTTTCAAAAACGATCTCATCCAAGCTTTCATCAATTGGCTTACGACATATTCTCACGTAGGAAAACATGGGATGTAACATCATTCCCCCCTTTGAAACATTCGTCCTCGAATGTTGACTGATGCTTTTATCAGCCTCATAACTTGTAGCTCTTTCAAATACTTTAATATAGTCCTTGACATCTAGGAAACTATTCTGTACTCTGATATCACTTTTGTCTCGACCCAAACCGAAGGGCTGCGACGGGCACCCGGTGCCTTACTCAACCGAGTACCGACGTAACATATCTATATTATCATACAATCATGAGTAAATGAGCCAAAAAACCCGTCATGATATAACAAGAATAAAACATAAGGGAATACTCAACATATGACAACCCAACATGATATACAAAATTATAAATGTGACATACGGGTCAATAAGGCCGACATGACCATTTGTAAACTCAAAACATAGGCCGACAAGGCCAAACAAGTAGCCATACACCTGACATCTGTCTACAAGCCTCTAAGAGTACATTAAATCGTAAAGGTCAGGACAGGGCCCCGCCATACCAATCAATACATATCCAAAGCATACTGAAGAAATAGGTAACTCCGGAGCAAGTGGAGTGCACCAATACCTTCGCTGAGTTGATAGCCTACTAGAAGGACTGTCAACCTATTAATCGGGACCTACGGGCATGAAACGCAGCGTCCCCAGGCAAAAGGGACGTCAGTACGAATAAAGTACCGAGTATGTAAGGTAGGAAAGCATAAACAAGAACAGTAATGTAAAGGGAGATACAGGAGATACAATCTGTAACATCTGAGTGCCTCTAGGGGCTACTGATATGAAATGCATAATACATATATATACATAAACTTTTAAAAACATACGCCTCTGTGGGCATCATCATCATCATATCGTACCCGGCCTCAAAGAGGACTCGGTAAAAACTTACCCGGCCATCATAAGGCTCGGTAGAATCGTACCCAGCCACGTGGAGCTCGGTAAACCCAACTGATCGGTGGTTGCACAATAGGTGCCGTACCCGACCGACTATAGTGCGGCTCGGTAGAGTAAAATAGATACTATATATAATGCATGCTAGACTCATGGAATCACCTTCTAAACCTTTTGGAGTGACTTAAGAACATTATGGACATCCATACCCTCAATATGAACCTTAGTAGGATTCAAGGATCATACACACTTGCCTAAATAATTTTATAAGGAAAGAACAATATGGACAACCTTAGTTGCTAGGAGTAGATCCGTCATCAAGTAGCGTATTCATTTCACTTCAGATCATGCCAAAAGAAAGAAGGAAGTGCCTTAACATACCTTAACCCGTTGAGTCCTTAATCCCTTCCAAGCAACTCTTCAAACAAGTCAACTTAATCTATCATAGTATAAGGAGATTCAAAATCAGTGCTGAGCAAAGGCTATGTCTGTAACTTAAGCTAGTTGCTCCTTTACTTAAATTCGGGCAGCATCTCCCCTGCAACAAGGGCCTCCTCCAATATCATGTACCAACAACAACAACCAGAGAAATCCATCAGCATATAAATATCAATATCAAGACATCCGTATCACCCCTTATAGACTTCTTACATTAACTTAACAGCATCATTAACATGATTATGAATTAGTTCATCAATGATTCCACCCTTATACCATATATTTATAACAAAGGAAACAATCCACAACTCCAACTATCTTCAATTAGAAACTTTATTCACTAGTTCATGTCTAGTCCAACCATTTAACTTAATCAACATCAAGATAACCTTAAGCACCTGCAAGAACACAATACACATACCTCCTACAGTATCTTCAAGTTGAAAGCCAAGTTATATTTAGCTTACACCAGCCCTCAATGGCAATACAACACCATAGAAGTGACTTAAGCTAATCCAAGTATTATCTTGTAGTTTATCATCCTACCAACTTAACCAACATACAAGCAAGCTTAATCACAATTGGTAGGCTGTTATACTCACCATAGACAGTAGCAACAACTTGAAATTTCAGCACAAAACAGCCCACAACTATCCTCAATGACAACACAACCTCAAAGAGGTGTTATTCTTCACTTTTTATGTTGAAATATGGTGTAATCCATTTGCAAGACTTGAAATAACCTAGGGTTGATATGAAAACCATGGGAGTGTATTTTACAAAACATAGACTACTTAAAACAACCTCCCACATGAGCTGGAACCACCCAAAATTCAGCAACAACAAGAAGAACAAGAAACTTACTAGCGCCACGAGATTCCCGATACTTGATTTGTGTAGTTTGCCCTTTGTTTGGGTCTTGGATCGTGAGAGAACCTTGAGAGAGTGTTTCTAGGGTTCTAAGATCTGAATATACTGAAAATAACGACTTAAAATGGGGCTGAGGCATCTTATATATATCCATATGTCTTAAACCGCCTATGTGGGCCCCATTGAGAGCTGCTTGGCGCAGTCTCGCAAAAACACAAATATCTCTCCAGTCCAATGTCGTATCGACAAACCGTTTAATCCGTTAGAAACTAGACTCGTAGATCTTCAATTTTATATGTAGATCATTCCTTGATTCCAAGTATATTGGGAGAAAAGTTCAGCTACATTTGACCTAAATTTCAGCATATTATGAATGCAACTTGTGATGATCTTTGCCAACTTTTGTTCCACAACTCGCTTGACTTAGAAACATAACACACGACTATAATACGACTAAAATAACTCATAAATTAACCTCCTTATCATGTTATTCACCCTAGTCTCACCCAAAAAGTATATGTTATAGTATTCCAAACTTGTCGACTTTCGACGAAACTTATTTTCTTCAGTTCGTTTAGCGTCTAAGCTTTCCAAACCTTTTGGTACTTGTTATTCATGATCTTAAAGATTTGTAACCTCCAAGATAAAATGATGAACTTACGTTATGTACTTTTAAAAACGATCTCATCCGAGCTTACATCAATTGGCTTACGACATATTCTCATGTAGGAAAACATGGGATGTAACAGCATATGCCTGGATAGTGTTTTGGAAGACCCGGGAACATTTCGGCACATATTGTGGAAGTTAGCATATTGGAAGAATTTCATGAGTTTGGTTGAAAGTGCATTTCAGTGTTATCGATGTCCGCTTGGGATTCCGAGTATGGGAATAGGTCCGTATGGTGATTCTGGTGTTGGGACTGTGATCGGAAGTGAATTCGGAGGTCCGTGGGTCATTTTGGAGTCATTTGGCTAAAGATAGAAATTTTAAGGTTTTTGAGAAGTTTGACCGGGAGTCGACCTTTTGATATCGGGGTCGGATTCCGATTCCGAAAGTTGGAGTAGGTCTAATATGTTGAATATGACTTGTGTGCAAAATTTGAGGTCAATCGGACGTGATTTGATAGATTTAAGCATCGAAAGTAGAAGTTTGAAATTTTAAAGTTCAAAAAGTTTGATTTGGAGTGTGATCCGTGATTCTAGCGTTGTTTGATGCGATTTGAAGCCTTGAGCAAGTCTGTATTATATTTTTAGACTTGTGCGGGTGGTTGATTTGGAGCCCCGAGGACTCGGGTGAGTTTCAGAGTAGCTTCGGAGTATTTTGCTAAAAAATGGGATTTGCTGGTACTGGTACGATCGCAATTGTGATGTTTTGATCGCAAATGCGGTGATCGAATTTGCGAGTTGTTGTTCGCATTTGCGAACCTGGGCGGCTAAGGGGATGGTTTGCATTTGCGAAAATGGGCCGCTTTTGTGAGGCCTGAAGGGTTCGCATTTGCGAAACCCTTATCGCATTTGCGAAATGGGCCAGTCCGGTTGGGGTCGCATTTGCGACCTACTTTTCGCAAATGCGACGATGTCAGGGAGGGAGCAGGCTTCGCATTTGCGAGGCTTTTGTCGCATTTGCGACCCTCGCATTTGCGAACTTGGTGTCGCAAATGCGGCATCAGAGGCCTGTGTCCAGCTTTTAAAAACGGGACTTAGGCCATTTATTTCATTCCACTTCTACACTTGGGCGATTTGGGAGCTTTCAAGGAGGGGATTTCAACCTAATATTGTGAGGTAAGTTATTTCTACTCAATGTGAGTTTAATACTTGTGTTTTGGGTAGACTAACACACAAAAATTAGTAAAAATCATGGGAATTGAGTAAAACCTAGGGTTTGATAAAAACAAGATTTAACCACGAAATTTGTTATGGAATGAAGTAGAAAATATATATATTATTGATCCTTAGGTTATGGGTAACAACTTTTTTCAAAAATTTCTGGAATCCGGGCACGTGGGCCCGGTGATGAATTTTAGGAACCTTGCATTTAGGGTTGAGAAATTGGTTTAATAAGTACAATATGAACTTTTGAGCATGAATTGACTAGTTCTTACCCCATTTGAATAGTTTTGGATCGTTCGGCTCCAATTTGGAGGTTTGAGCACGTTCTTGAATTCGGATATAGGCTTCGGAGCAAGGTGAGTCTCCTTTCTAACCTTGTAAGAGGGAGTTGTCCCCATAGGTGAATTAATTGAATATGTGCTGCTATTATGCTTAAGTCCGAGTAGTCTAGGACCCAAAAGCATGCTTTACTTGTAATATTTGAAATTTCGTTGTCAATTTAAAAGTGCTTAAAACATATCGAATGTGTAAATGAATATCTAAAGACTAGTCATCGTTTCCTTGATTTTTTTTAAAAGCGAAATTGCCTTTTACTTGGAAAATTGCTCCTTGATGAACTCTTGATTGATTGTTTGAATGTGTTAATATATTGTGGAGCGGGCTGATCACCTCAGTAGATTAAATAGATTCATCTATGGTTCGCGCCATTCGACCCTCTGGCAGTGCACAGTTTAAATATTGTTGGATCGGGTCGTACGTCCTCGGCATGATTTGCGTATGCTTGTATTGCTTGCCTTGAAATTTATTGAAGTGATATTGTTTCTTTCAGGTTTGAGAATAAATGTATAAATGATGAAAAGGAATTTGGAAATTTCCTATAAAAGAAAGAATTGCTTACTTGCTTCATTCTATTGAATTACAATCATATTTGTAAAAATCCTCGATTTATTATATCAGTGACGTATCATTATTGGGCCCCTAGTAAGTGTCGAAGTCGACCTCTCGTCTCTACTTTTTCGAGATTAGACGGGATACTTACTGAGTACACGTTATTTTCGTACTCATGCTATACTTGCTGTGCATTTTTGTTGCACAGGTACCTGTATTTCTAGCGGTGGGCGTAGCAGCATGGATGATACGGGGACTTGGTGAGCTACATTTCTTGAGGCGATCCCACATCCAGTATAGTCTCTTTCAGCGTATTATATTTATTTTCTGTCCAAATTTGTATTCCGGATAGTTATTGCACTTTATTCGATTCCTTAGTAATTGCTCATTTACTTGTGACACTGGGTTCTGGGATGTCTATGGGATTAGTCAGTATTTTGAAATTGTTAAAGATAACATTATTTATTCAGTAAAATTTATTCTTTATTGTTTAAATGTATAAAAGGAGTGAATTCAGAAATATCTAAAAAGATAAGTTACTAGTTATTTAGAGTTGGCTTGCCTGACAATGGTGTCCGACGCCATCACGACCCTTAGTGGATTTTGGGTCGTGACACTGACAAAGGCGAAAACTAACATATAAACAAATATTTCATCAAGCCTAGGTAAACAAAAATAAAACAAGCTAAGAGTTTAAAATATTTATGATAAGAAAGGAGAGGATAAAAAACGTTGCCAAGCATGTCAAGAAAACACGTGAATTCGAAAGTTCTCACTTCCAACCAATGAATGCCATAACATATTTACACAAGCATATAAAAAGGCAGTAAAGATTCGGACCTTTTGAGATGCAATTTTCTTTACTAAACTCTAACACTTAATCACTTATTTTCACAAAAAAGTAAACTCGATATATCAAATAGGATTAAGTGGCTAAAGCTACTCATAGCAGATGCCATAAAGATGCCTAAAGAGTGAAGATAAAATTTCAACGCTTAAACTTTATGGAGGAATTAAAAACTAACAACATTTTCCTTTTTTAGTTTACATGGCCAGCATTTATACAAGAATAAACACTACTTTCAGTAGCGTAAGGATCTAACCAGAAAGTTGCAAGAATATTCAGAAATCAAGTAAGGACTTCATGCTTCTATTTCTTTGAAAATGAACTACTTTACAAGCTAGAAAAGTTACCTAGATTGCAGATTCACAAGCAAGACAGCAATAGCGGATTCGGCTTCGTATATCACTATCGAAACACATCAACCAATCCAATAGCAGCAGCAACAGACCAACAACAATCTTTTGAACCCAATACGAACCAGAAGCTTAAAGCAAAAGCTTAATGACATAGGAAAGGAAGAAAGAACTTACAAACTTTTTGTTTTCAGCTTACTTTTGGATGTTCAGCTGATGATTTTTCAAAAGTTGTGTCTTTCTTCTTCTTTTTTCCGAATGTAAAAGATTGGTTTTTTCAGTGATAGAGTGTGTGTTCTTTTTAAAGTGAAAGAAAGACCCTCTCTTTATAGGAGAGGGAAGACCTTGAATTATTATTACCCTCTATCCAAAGGACAGATTTTCACAAAAAATATGTCCAAACTATTCAATG
Organism: Nicotiana attenuata; assembly: GCF_001879085.1. Lineage (NCBI taxonomy): Eukaryota > Viridiplantae > Streptophyta > Magnoliopsida > Solanales > Solanaceae > Nicotiana > Nicotiana attenuata. The sequence goes on from NC_031997.1 coordinate 14,256,048, forward strand.
GACGGATTTTTCGGTCAAAAATCTGTCCAAAGGACAAACTTTTACCAACTATGAACAATGTTTGGAGTATTGTACTCCAAATAGTCCACAAATAGTAAAAAGTAAACCAAACATGTACCCTACTTCATCATTTATCTTTTACCCTTCACAAACTAATATCAAACTAACAAACCAATTCAAACCAATGTAAAAGTAGAAAATTTAGCATTCAACTTAGCCAATTAAACTAATACTGATATGATCAATCCAAGGGAAAAATAAAAATCTACGACTAGGCAAAGCACGTATTATAGTGAAGTAATTAATGACAACATAACTAACTAAGCGTTGAAATCAGAAATAAAACTATACGAAGTAGTTGATCGATCATTATCAGAACTTTAACCTACACAAACTAACAAATCAAATAAGAAAAACAGAAAATTTAAGACAAATAGAAATGGATTAGGAGTTCTACCAAACTCGGGTCTGTAACGAGGCAGCCGACTCGAGTACATTTTTTTTGAGACAAAATGCCACTATAAATTGTTTGGCACACGGCCATAGCATTTTTATCTCAAAGAAAAACGTGCCTAGGTCGAGAAAATGGCTTTGGACAGTAGGGTGGTTGATAACTAGGGATTTTTCCATGTTTTATACTCCTTCTTGCTTACACTTTGGTTATAAATGGTTACAAAATAGTCCCAAAAAGGCTCATAAGTGTGCTTGATTGCAGGTTTAATCGACAAAGTGACGAAATGTCAAGGATCGGCTCAAAAGGGAGTGAAACCTGCTCAAGTATCAAAGACAAGGCAAACTGAAGATAAAAAGGCCTAGTGCGGCCGCATTCGACTTTATGCGGCCCGCACTAGGTAGATTCAGAGAGTATGATTCAAGGCAAAACACCTAGTGCGGCGCAGCCCATTCTGTGCGGTCCGCACTAGGTAGATTTAGAGAGTTGGCATTTACAAGCTTCAGGCAATGCGGCCGCTGTACAAATTGTGCGGTCCGCGCTGAAGGCTCTGTGGCCGCTGTAAAAATTGTGCGGTCCGCACTGAAGTCTCCGCGGCCGCACGACCATTTTGTGCGTTCCGCGGAGTAGAGATTCAGAGAGTTGAAATTGCTAGATTCCAAGCCTTTGCGATCCGCGGTCAACTTTATGCGGACCGCGCTAGCTTCCTCCGCGGCCATGGTCCATTCTGCGCGGCCCGCGCTGACCCCGCAGGGGTATTTTTGTCCAGTTTTTCCAGCCTAGTATAAATAGGACATTTTACCATTTTTAGGTCATAAGTTTATTCCAGACTTTGAGCTGCACTCGTGAGACTCATTTTGTAGCCATTTTTTGCATCTTAGCTTCAAATTAAAGATAGATTCTTGTACTTTAATTTAGTATTTAATTAATATGTCTTGTTCTTCATCTATTTCTTCATTTTCTCCTTCAATCATTAGTAGCTAAACCCATTAGCTAGGGTTGTGGCTCAACCCTAGTGTGGGTAATTGATGGGTGTTGCCATCTAGGGTTAGATTGACTATGGGTGTTTGCTATTTGGGTTGATTTTATGTTTTAATCAATAAATTGGTGGTTGCAAACATTGATTTGTGCTTTGTGGATTTGACTCTTCTTGAGAAAGAGAGTCTAAGTCTCCAAAATTGACCCAACAAGGAATTGGGATGGATTCATGAGAAATGATAGACCCAATTAACAGGTTAAACCTCGAGGGGGTAATCGCCCTACTTGAACCCTAGTTGCTTGATCTAATTTGCCTACCCATTTGGCCTCGAGAGAGTCAAATGGGCAAAATCACTCTCTCTACGAGAGGTGTGAGAGTGGGTAAAATTGTACAACGGTTATAGCATAAGCCCCAATTATGTCAATCGAACCTTAGTAACATTTACCCGTCAATTAGCCACCTAGGTGATGTCACGACCCTAGTGCCCTTCTTCTCATTAGATACAACCTTAGCAATTATCTCGTAGCATAATCTAGTTTCAATTAGTAGGTTGATAATAGTAGTTTATAATTGAAAAATCCAAAAATGTTGGAAGTGACATTTAGAATAATTACACGAATCTAGTCTAGATAGATACTTAGCTCCAATTTCTAGCTCTCTGAGGAATTCGATCCCGACCCTCATATCGGGTAAAAGCTATTGCGACCCTCTCTTCCTACTTTATAGTAGTGTGGAGTTGGCAGCGATCAACTTTTTGGCGCCGTTGTCGGGGAGCTAACGGTTTTGGCTATCTATTTATTAGTTTTGTGTGTTGTTCTTCTTTCCTTCATATTTACTAATTTGTCTGTGTGATTACTACAGGTACCCAATAGCTTTAAACGCGAATGACCCTCTTGGAAACGTGCTTGCGGGGGAGGAGGTAGATGAAATGGGAGAGGATGAGGTGCCTCTTGTACCTCCCGGACCAAGACGAGGCCGCCAGGCCAATGCTAATGACAATGTTCCAGACCCTCCTCCGCCACCTCCAAGAGTGGCTCTCGTAGTGCTACCAAATCAAGGGTACGCGAGTACTATAGTCCCTCCAGAATCCGGGCGGGCAATTTTCAGATAACCAATGTGATGTTGACCTTACTTGAGCAGCGTGGGTATTTCACGGGCGCTGCAGATCAAAATGCCTACAAACATCTAAAAGGGTTCGTGGATACATGTTGGGGTAGCAAGCAGACTAATGTGCCCGAAGATGCTCTTAGGTTGAGACTTTTCCCGTTCTCACTCCGGGGAAAGGCATTACATTGGCTAGAGAGACTCCCCAATCATTCCATTACAACTTGGGACGAGTTGGCGGATAAATTTATTGCTAAATTCTTTTCACCCGGGCATATGGCGGCACTTCGAGATGAGATATTGGCCTTCAAGCAAGAACCCACAGAACCTTTGCATGAGATTTGGAAGCGATTTAGAACAATGGTGAAAGAATGCCCAAACAATGATATTACGGAGGCGATGATCTAACAAACCTTCTATCGGGGCATCAATACAACAAATCAATGCATAGTCAATCAATTGGCCGGGGGTAACTTCATGAGGTTGACTTATGACCAAGCTTGTGAGATTCTTGATGAGATGGCAGACACATCTTCCGCATAGCAAAGTAGGGCCAATGTTCCTCAAGGCGACCCTACAGTTATTCATTTGCATAAGGAGCTACATTACCATGGACAGGCTATAGCGGAGTTGACAATTATCATGAACCAATTGGCTAAGGCACAGTTGCAACAAGTCCAAAATCCTCACCAAGTGAATGCTATGGAAAGTGTTAATTTGCTTACCAACAAGAGAAGGCAAAGAAGGTAACAAAATCAAGGGAATTCCGAACAATTTGATGATGATTGTGAGGGGTTTCAAAATGAGGGCTATGATGAACAAAATGAAGGGGTAAAATATGTTAACAACTATCAAGGCAATAGAGGCAACTCTTCAAACCAACAATGGCGACCTCAAGGTAATTGGGGGAACAACAATCAAGGCAATCAAGGGCAGTGGAATGGAAATAACAACAATTGGAACAACAACGGTCAAGGCAATTGGAACAATAATGGAAACCAAGGCAATAGGGGGCAAGGCTTTCAAAGGCCCCCCATGTACCAAAAACCAAACAATCCACCCCTGTTGCCTTCTCAAGGATCTAGTTCTTCGGGTAATGATATGGGAAGAATAGAAATGATGTTCGAACAAATGATGAAGAAGAACCAAGATTTTGATGCTCAATTGGCCTCCCACAATACCTCCATTCGGAATTTAGAGGTGCAATTAGGCCAAATCTCTCAATCGTTGAATACTCGCCCAAAGGGTGCTCTACCAAGTGATTTGGTAGTGAACCCTAAGGGTGGGAACAATCATGTGATGGCAGTTACAACAAGAAGTAGGAGAGGCGGTGATGTGCATGCCTCGAAAGATAAGCAAGTTGTGGATGATGATGTTGAGTTGCAAGAAAATGCTATTCCTTTGGTATTTGAAGATGTGGTAGAGAATGATGTGAACAATGATGTGAGGATTGACATTGATGAGGCCGAGGTGGAAACTCAAGAGGCCGTGAACCCGTCTAGGGAGCACATAATTGACATGCCGGAGCCGGTGGTGCCAAAAGCCAAGGCACCTTTGCCTAGACCACCTCCGCCTTATCCTCAAAGGCTAGCCAAGCAGAAAAGTGACAACCAATTCCGAAAGTTCATTACATGATGAAGAGCTTATCCATTAACGTGCCTTTGGTGGAGGCATTGGAGCAAATGCCTGGGTATGCAAAATTCATGAAAGATTTGGTTACAAAGAAGCGTTCCATGGATTGTGAAACAATAAAGATGACTCACCAAGTCAGTGCGATAGTACATTCAATGGCCCCGAAATTAGAGGATCCTGGTGCTTTCACTATCCCTTGCACCATTGGTAGTGCAGACTTTGCCAAAGCTTTATGTGATCTTGGGGAAAGCATCAATTTAATGCCCTTCTCAGTTTTCAAGACTCTAGGTATTGGGCAACCAAGGCCAACTTCCATGAGATTACAGATGGCAGATAGATCAATGAAGCATCCTCTGGGTATAGTAGATGATGTGCTTGTCCGGGTGGACAAATTTATCTTGCCAGCGGACTTTGTGATTTTGGACTGTGAGGTGGACTATGAGGTCCCAATTATTCTAGGGAGACCTTTCCTTACAACGGAGAAGGCATTGGTTGATGTTGAAGCGGGTGAACTAACTTTCAGGGTAGGTGATGAGAAGGTCGTCTTCCATGTTTGCAAATCCATGAAGCAGCCCAATAGCACCGAGGTGTGCTCCTTTGTGAACATTGTCACGGCTGTGATAGTGGATGACACAAGTTCTATGATCAACGTGGAGGATCCTCTTGTGGCCGTGCTCTTGAATCTTGATGTCGATGATGATGCAAGCAGAGTGGAGTGTGTCAATGCTCTACATGGTATTGGCTCTTATTCTTATGAGCCGAGAAAATTATCTTTGGATCTTGAATATCGGAAAACTCCACCAACCAAACCATCAATTGAGGAGCCACCAGTGTTGGAGTTGAAGCCACTTCCTCCACACCTCAAGTATGAATTCTTGGGCTCTAATTCAACTTTACCAGTTATTCTTTCTTCTTGCCTTACTAACATGCAGGTTGAGGCCACTTTGGCGGTACTTCAAAGGCGAAAAAAGGCAATTGGATGGACTTTGGCGGACATTCGGGGAATAAGACCCACATTTTGCATGCATAAAAGGAGGCTCAATGAGGCAATGCATGAAGTGGTGAAAAAAGAGGTGATCAAATGGCTTGATGCAGGTGTGGTGTATCCAATCTCCGACAGCTCATAGACTTCTCCAGTGCAATGTGTGCCGAAGAAAGGTGGAATGACAGTGGTGACTAATGACAACAATGAACTTATTCCCACTCGGACGGTTACCGGGTGGCGGGTATGCATGGACTACCGGAAGCTTAACAAGGTGACCCGAAAGGATCATTTCCCTTTGCCATTCCTTGACCAAATGCTTGACCGTCTTGCGGGGCGAGCCTTTTATTGCTTTTTGGATGGATATTCGGGTTATAATCAAATCTTAATTGCTCCGGAGGACCAAGAAAAGACCACATTCACTTGCCCATATGGTACATTTGCTTTTTCTCGGATGCCGTTTGGATTGTGTAATGCTCCAGCGACCTTCCAACGATGCATGATGGCTATATTCACCGATATGGTGGAAGACTTTTTGGAGGTCTTTATGGATGACTTTAGTGTGGTTGGTGATTCCTTTGAAGAGTGCTTGAGAAACTTGGATAGAGTCTTGGCCCGACGTGAAGAAACTAATATCGTTCTCAATTGGGAAAAATGCCATTTTATGGTTGAAGAAGGCATAGTGTTGGGTCACAAGATTTCTAAGCATGGGATTGAGGTAGACAAGGCTAAAATCGAGGTGATTTCGAGGCTTCCCCCCCACTTCTGTCAAAGGGGTGAGGAGTTTCCTTGGACATGTCGGGTTCTACCGGCGGTTTATCAAAGATTTCTCGAAAGTTGTAAATCCCCTTTGCAAGTTTCTAGAGAAAGATGTTAAGTTTGTTTTTGGTGAAAAATGCATGGAGGCCTTTGAACTTCTAAAGCACAAGTTGGCCACTACCCTGATCATTACCGCACCCAATTGGAGTTTGCCCTTCGATCTAATGTGCGATGCAAGTGACGTTGCGGTTGGGGCGGTGTTGGGTCAACGAGTGAACAAAATGTTCCATCCAGTGTACTATGCAAGTAAGACTATGAATGAAGCTCAATGGAATTACACGGTGACGGAGAAAGAATTGTTGGCCATTGTGTTCGCCATGGAAAAATTTCGGCCATATCTTATGGGGGCCAAGGTCATAGTGCACACCGACCATGCCGTCCTTAGGTATTTGATGACCAAGAAAGATTCCAAGGCAAGATTGATGAGATGTGTATTACTTCTTCAAGAGTTTGATTTGGAAATAGTGGACCGGAAAGGTAGTGAGAACCAAGTTGTGGATCATTTGTCCCACTTGGAAGAGGAAGGAAGGTCGTGTGATGGCTTAGAGATCAACGATACATTTCCCGATGAGCAACTACTTTATGTGTCAATGTGTGATATGCCATGGTTTGCGGATATTGCTAATTTCGTTGTGACTGGCATCATCCCGTGTGAGCTCTCTTCTAACCAAAGGAAGAAGCTCAAACGGGATAGTTTGGATTTTTACTGGGATGATCCGTACTTGTTTAAGATTTGCACGGATGGTATGATTCGAAGGTGTGTCCCGGAGGGTGAGCAATTGAGTATTTTGGAGTCTTGTCACTCCTCCCCCTATGGTGGCCATCATGGAGGGGTGAGGACGGCTTCGAAAGTTTTGAGTTGTGGTTTCTATTGGCCAACCTTGTTCAAAGATGCAAGTGATTTAGTGAAAAAATGTGATCAATGTCAACGAGCGGGCGAGATTTCTAAGAAAGATGAGATGCCTCTGAATACAATTCTGCAAGTTGATATCTTTGATGTATGGGGTATCGATTTTATGGGCCCTTTTGTTAGCTCGTGTGGGAACACTTACATTTTTGTAGCGGTTGATTATGTGTCAAAATGGGTTGAGGCCGTGGCCTTGCCTAACAACGAAGCTAGGAGTGGTGTCATTTCTAAAGAAAAGCATTTTCACAAGGTTTGGTACACCCCGGGTAATCATTAGTGATGGAGGATCGCATTTTTGTAATAGAGCTTTTGATACCTTGCTATCCAAGTATGGTGTCAACCACAAAGTCTCTACACCTTATCATCCTCAAGAAAGTGGCCATGTTGAAGTGTCTAACAGGGAGATCAAGAGTATTTTGTCCAAGACCGTAAATGCCAATAGGACCGATTGGTCTAAAAAGTTGGATGATGCTCTATGGGCTTACCGGACCGCTTACAAGACCCCGATTGGTATGTCACCGTACCGGTTGGTGTTTGGGAAAGCATGTCATCTTCCAGTGGAGTTGGAGCATAAGGCCATGTGGGCCTTGAGGAAGCTTAATCTTGAGTGGGATGTCGCGGCCAATTTTCGTGTTGAACAACTCAATGAACTTGATGAATTCCGGTTCCATGCATACTCTAGTTCGTCATTGTACAAGGACAAGATGAAGTACCTTCATGACAAATATGCTCGTGGAAAGGAGTTCAAAGTTGGTGAATTGGTCCTCTTGTTCAATTCTCGTCTAAGGTTGTTTCCGGAAAAGCTGAAATCTAAGTGGAGTGGCCCATTTGAAGTTGTGTGTGTGACCCCATTTGGTGCTCTAGATTTGAAGAACAAAAGTGGTGAAGTTTTTAGAATGAATGGGCACCGTGTCAAGCATTATCTTGGGAAGTTTGATGATAGCCATGTGGTTGCTGTGGTTCGTTTCAAATGATGTGATGGTAACCCGCGTCGTGCCGCGACGTTAAATCAGGCGCTTCTTGGGAGGCAACCCATGTCTTTTTATTCCTGTTTTCTTTGATTTTCTTTGTAGTTTAGGTTTGATTTTTGGACTAATTGGTTGTGAGATGTTGCAGGGATTGTGTTGATGCAGTGCAAAACATTTTGAAAAAAATTGAACAGTCTCTGAAGTTGCCAATGCGGCCGCATTGCACTTTGTGCGGTCCGCACTAGTGAAAGCCAAGTGAGGTGCTCTCTGAAGTTTGCCACCGCGGCCGCATCCCATTTAGTGCGGTCCGCGGTGGACCTCCGCGGTCGCGGTCTGTTTTATGCGGACCGCGGAGGTTGCCTTCTCAAACTTCTTTTGAACAAACCTAGCGCGGTCCGCGGTCCGTTTTGTGCGGCCGCGCTGGTAGGTAAGGCTGGGTCCCATGTATTTTTCTATAAATAGACCTCAAGGGTCACCTTTTACCCTTTTCGGAATTTTAACTCTCAGAGACTAGGAAATTACTGTTCATCTTCTCCCTTCCTCGTAATAGCTTATTTGCACTGTGTGTCTCAATATCTGGTAACATTTCATCCATTTTTCTTTATTTAATTTCATATTTTCATGTAGCCCATAGCTTCTTCTTCTTCCCATTTGTCTTTAATTATTAGCTTAGGTTAGGGTAAATGTTGGTTTTTGTGTGTTTGAGTAGGGACAAACTCTAGGTAAACACTTGAACAAATTTGCAAAAATTGGAAACCCTAACTCAGTGCCAGGATTGGACACCCACCGCGGACCGCGGTCGTGATTGTGCGGTCCGCGGTGGCTTCACCGCGGCCGCATTACCACTTTCTGTGGACCGCGGTGATGAGATTCAGAGAGGTGTCCATAGTCCAGTGCGGCCGCACTTCATTTTGTGCGGTCCGCACTGGCCCACCGCGGCCGCGGTACCATTTTGTGCGGGCCACGGTGGTGAGATTCAGAGAGTATATTTGGGAGACCTTATACATGTGCGGACCGCACTCCTTTTTGTGCGGGCCGTGGTGCACTGTGGCAGCAACATTTTCTGCAACTTTTGGGCTTCGGTTCTGTAATTCATTTTCCACAACTGATTCACTGCCTCTGCTGACACTAACAATGCTAGATGTGTGTGCTTGCAGACAATGATTAGACAACAAGGAGGCAAAGGAACAAAACAACTCGGGAGAGGTGATTCCTCCCGAGGGGGCAAAGGAAAGAGAGTAGTCAAACTCACTCCCCAAGCTTGGAAAAACATAGAACAAACCCGAAAGCTGATAAAAGCCGCAGATAGAGTTGCTTCCCATTCCTCGGGGAGTGAGCATGTGCCCTCTCAAAACATTTCCTTAGACTCAATCCCAACTCATATAGTCACAAACCTCCAAATGACTGATGATACTCCTCCGCCATCACCCACTGTCCGACAGCCAATCAATGTTGTGCATGAGTCATCTGAGGGCTCGGCATCTGGTAGTGGGGACTACTCCACCTCCCCCACAGCTTCATTGTCTGGGGAGAGTGCAGAAGGAGGCGAGGAGGAGGTTCAAGGTGCTAGAGAGGTGCAGGGGAGTGGTGAACCTCAGGTTGGGGGTGTTGACCGAACTAGAAATCCTATAGCTTGGGATGATAGGTTCGTCAGTCAGGTAGCGTTCCACAAGTTTAGGGAATGGTGGCCACTACGAAAGTTGATTCTTGAGAGGAGTTTTATTGAGCGAGACCTTCTACCCCTACACCAAAATGTGCATAGACAGTTTCAAACTCGAGTGGGTTGGGTGCATTTTCAGAGTGAATGTGTAAAGGCGAATGAGCACATGATCAAGGAGTTCTATAGCAATGTTGCCCACATCTTGAAGGGCACTAAAGTGACCAAAGTGCGGAACAAAAAGGTGGTATTTACTGGGAAGGCACTCAATGAATACTTGGGGTTCAATGACGAAGATGAGACCCTTTACAATGAAAAGTTGGCAATGGGCGAAGAGGTTCGTCCGTGGTTAGCTTCATACCTGGCAATCCCGGGTACTGTTCCAGAGTGGTTGCAAGCAGGGACCAAAATATTTCGGAAGACCTTTAACTTTGAGGCTAGGGGGTGGTTGACTTTTGTGTGCAGTCGGCTTGACCCCACTACCCATGATCAGACTATTCCACTTGCCCGGGCTGTTCTTGTTGCATCTATTATGGCGGGATATCCTATCAACGTGGGCAATGTTATGTCCCGCGTCATTTCTGCAGTAGGGCTTGAGCATGACCGGAACTATCCTTTTCCCAACACCCTCACTATGTATTTCCGGGACCTAAAGGTGGAGAAGAGACCTTTTGATATCAAGGTCAACCCTGTGGCTCCGTTTTCGTGGTACAGTTTGAAGGGGCCAGACAACCCCAAGGAAAAGAATTATAAGCCGCCTGCCTCTGCTCCAACTGGCCAGTCTGAAGAGCCGGTTGCTGAGCGCCCTCCACTGAGCCTGCCTCCACCACCGTTGAGTTGCCTCCGGGACCTTCCACCGCTGTTGGTCCTTCTACTTCAGCTGGTCCGGGGATTCCGTCTTCCCGGGCCCATCCTATCACTGCCCACTAGCTGAGCCAGGCACTTCATAGCTTGAACAACTGGATATCAGATGCGTCATCCAAGTTGTCTATACTGTCTTCTACCATTGCGGCTCAGTTAGCACCACAACCAGCACAGGTTCCGCAGTCCATTGAGGACACATTGAAGAAGATCCATGAGAATCAGGAAAAGATCATCAGTACTCGGGATGCCTTGTCTATGGCAGTGGATTCACACGGCAAGGCTCTGAAGGAGCTTGCCAGGGAGCATGGGAAACTGCGCAAAACACGAGCTTCCAAAGAGTCTGTGAAGGAGCTTAGAGCAGATGTGGACAAGCTGAAGGCAGACCAGGTGCCCTTAGACTTGCTATTTGAGGATCCAGCTCCAGCAGCAGCACCAACAGGAGCAGACACAGAGGCTTCCTAGGAAGAAGAGGAAGCTCTCCAGTGCAGATGAGGCGATCATCCAGTTAGCGGACCCACCGGAGGTTTCCTCTAGTCAGCCACAGGATGTTCCTGATATTCAGCCCGTCCAGGTCAAGGCCCCAGTCCCAGCAGCTGAGCAGCAGGAGATTGGGAACCAGTCTGAGATTCCCGCACATACAGAGGACCCGGGGACCACAGATGATCCCATGCAGATGGACACGGCTTAGCGAGTCTTCATATCCTTTCCCTATACTTTTTGATGCTTATTTTTGCTTTAGTTGGCAATGGGGACAATGCCAACTTTTATTTGAGGGGGTGTGCCCTACTTTTATCCATTGGATGACTGTATATATAGATTGATTTAGTTTATGCTTTCTTTGATTTTCACTTGGTCTGTATATAATCTTACATTTAGTTACTTTCATCGTACTTTTTATCTTCCTTTTGGTCTGTATATAAAGTTACATTATTGTATATATTCATCCCCCATTGTATATTCATTCCCCGTTTGTACATATTCATTCTATTTTCTATTTTTCGTAAATTTTTTTTGTTTTTAGCTTCTTATATAGGCTCGTAGCTTATTGTTTTGTTTTGACGCTTTTAATAAGCCTTTGGTTTTCTTAATGCCACGGTTCTTTCCAAAGGTGGAGTATTGTGTGAACTGGGTGGCTCTTCCCAATGATAGATGGCATGACAACCTTCTTAAGGGTTTGAGTCCGTTTTTGTTTTTCTTGTTTTTGGTAGTTTATAGTTAAGAGTACCTCAAGCAAAGCTTCACTTGGGCCTAACACATTTGCCTTTGATCCTATGGTCAAAGACAAGTGGTTGTGTTTAGGATGGTGAAAGTAGCGACCTTGAGACTCTTGAGTTGACCAAACAATCATCATGTGGTCTTTCGGACTATTGTGTGCTCAATCGTGTCTAAGGTTGTTGTGGGCCCCCGACTCTATATCTTTAGCAATCCTTGAGTTTGCGTGATGAGAAATCGAATTGTGAGTCCAAGTCCCGAGCCAATGGTCTAGAACTTGCCCTGAATGTTTGTTGAGGCAAAATTTTGAGTGAAATTCGACTTGAGAAGTGATTATAGGCTTTCCTTGATCCAAATGATAGTTGAACAATTTCATAGCCTACAAATGATATAATCTCTAGCTAACCATTTTGAGCCTTAAACCTTTTTCTTTCAAGAACCAATGCTACAAGCCTATACCCGTTCTAAATTATACCCTCTCTTGGCAGCCGATCTTTCCTTGAGCA
>NC_031997.1:14268210-14334663 GCF_001879085.1 Nicotiana attenuata
GAATGAAGCTTACATTAGTGGATACTTACATAAGGGGCAAGCATATGGTACTTAGAGCCGGACTTGTGACTTTTCTTGAGAGAGATGAGTGAATTCCTATTAACCTCGATTTGTGTGTCAATACTCTAAAAAGGTGAGGTTTGCCTAGGGATAGTTGAGGATGTGTGAGTTTGGGTTCCACAATGACCAAAGTAATTGAGAGAGTTCTTTGATGTATTGAGTCAACTCTTGATGCTCTTGTGTCACACTTGATCCATGGTTTTTCAAAGGTTAAAAGTTGTTAATGATTCATTCGTATTGAGGGCAATTGTTAGTCCCAATTGATGCTTGTTGAGGATACTTTAGGACAGCTGAAAATACTTAGATTTTCCCTTAAGGGGTGGGTCTTATTTTGTTTGCTTGAGGACAAGCAAAAGCTTAAGTTTGGGGGAGTTGATAACTAGGGATTTTGCCATGTTTTATACTCCTTCTTGCTTACACTTTGGTTATAAATTGTTACAAAATAGTCCCAAAAAGGCTCATAAGTGTGCTTGATTGCAGGTTTGATCGACAAAGTGACGAAATGTCAAGGATCGGCTCAAAAGGGAGTGAAACCTACTCAAGTATCAAAGACAAGGCAAACTTAAGATAAAAAGGCCTAGTGCGTCCGCATTCGACTTTATGCGGCCCGCACTAGGTAGATTCAGAGAGTATGATTCAAGGCAAAACACCTAGTGCGACCGCAGCCCATTCTGTGTGGTCCGCACAAGGTAGATTTACAGAGTTGGCATTTACAAGCTTCAGGCAATGCGGCCGCTATACAAATTGTGCGGTCCGCGCTGAAGGCTCCGCGGCCGCACGACCATTTTATGCGGTCCGCGGAGTAGAGATTCAGAGAGTTGAAATTGCTAGATTCCAAGCCTTTGCGGTCCGCGGTCATCTTTGTACGGACTGCGCTAGCTGCCTCCGCCGCCGCGGTCCATTGTGCGCGGTCCGCGGAGCCCAACTTCAGAGAGCCAAGTTTTGAAATCCAAGAGCCTTGTGCGGCCACGGTCCATTTTGTGCGGCCCGCACTGACCCGGCAGGGGTATTTTTATCCAGTTTTTCCAGCCTAGTATAAATAGGACATTTTACCATTTTTAGGTCATCAGTTAATTCCAGACTTTGAGCTGCGCTCGTGAGACTCATTTTATACCCATTTTTGGCATCTTAGCTTCAAATTAACGATAGATTCTTGTACTTTAATTTAGTATTTAATTAATATCTCTTGTTCTTCATCTATTTCTTCATTTTCTCCTTCAAGCATGAGTAGCTAAACCCATTAGCTAGGGTTGTGGCTCAACCCTAGTGTGGGTAATTGATGGGTGTTGCCATAAAGGGTTAAATTGACTATGGGTGTTTGCTATTTGGGTTAATTTTATGTTTTAATCTATAAATTGGTGGTTGCAAACACTGATTTGTGCTTTGTGGATTTGACTCTTCTTGAGAAAGAGAGTCTAAGTCTCCAAAATTGACCCAACAAGGATTTAGGATGGACTCATGAGAAATGATAGTCCCAATTAACGGGTTAAACCTCGAGAGAGTAATCACCCTACTTGAACCCTAGTTGCTTGATCTAATTTGCCTACCCATTTGGCCTCGAGAGAGTCAAATGGGCAAAATCACTCTCTCTACCGAGAGGTGTGAGAGTGGGTAAAATTGTACAACGGTTATAGCATAAGCCCCAATTATGTCAATCGAACCTTAGTAACATTTACCTGTCAATTAGCCACCTAGGTGATGTCACGACCCTAGTGCCCTTCTTCTCATTAGATACAACCTTAGCAATTATCTCGTAGCATAATCTAGTTTCAATTAGTAGTTTGATAATAGTAGTTTATAATTGAAAAACCCAAAAATGTTGGAAGTGACATTTAGAACAATTACACGACTCTAGTCTAGATAGATACCCAACTCCAATTTCCAGCTCTCTGAGGAATTCGATCCCGACCCTCATATCGGGTAAAAGCTATTGCGACCCTCTCTTCCTACTTTATAGTAGTGTGGAGTTGGCAGCGATCAGTGGTCGCCGGAATTCGGCCAGATTTTCGGCCTAATTTTTGGCTTGAGACCAATGTTAAACAATAGTCCTCGTCGAGCTCTGTCCATGTATATAGGTGTTGGGTGGAAAATATGGCTCAAATCTCATGAATTTTAAGAAAAAAGAGACGAGCAGGATTTCTGAGATCTACTATTCGTGTATTTTGAGGGGTTTTTAAGGATTTGGTTTGGAGATATGAAAAAAGGAGATTGTGGATATTATATGGTGAAATTTTGGGGTTGATTGGCCACCATCGGACGGTGGCAGGCGGCGGCACCGCCGTGGTCAAGGGCGGCGGTTGGTGGTGTCACGACCCCAAATACCCAGGCTGTGATGGCGCCTATCACAGTACTAGGCAAGCCAACCCAACAATTACAACATCGAGTTCTTTTTATAAAAATCATTTTCTAGAACTGTTTAAGTCTCAAATTCTTCATATGCAATATAAAGTCAACAAAAATATGCGAAAATCAATACAAACATACTAACACAGCCCAACAATCCGGTGTCACTTGTCATGAGCCTCTAAGTACAGCCAAAAACGGTCTGAATAATACAAAGTAGACTGAGATAATAAAATGCTAAGATAGGAAGGAGGAAGGCAGGGCTGCGAATGCCGTGCAGCTACCTTGCGATCTCCGGAAATGCTCTGAGAGTGCTGGAAGCTCTCACTCTGATGCACGAGCACCTGGATCTGCACACACGGTGCACAGAGTAACGTGAGTACACCAACTCAGTAAGTAACTAAAGTACATAAAGTCTGAGTGCAGTGACGATCATTTAAAATCATATATCAGGAAAACTCAATAGAAACATCAAGTCAATGATCTGCAGTTCAATAGTCAATTTACTCATAAAATCTCCAGTTTAAATCAAAGTCTTTGAAATCATTTATTCAATATTTTCAATAGAGGCTTAGTAAATAAGAAGAGTGAAAACGGAGTAAACGTCATAAACAGGCCATTTGGGCAAGAAATCACTCATAAGTTAGCCCCTTGGGCAAGCCTTTCAGTCACACGTGACTCAACCCTTCTCACACAGTACTCACACTCGGCACTCCGGCTCAATAAATATCTCATAGTATTACTAATAATAATAATCACTGCACCGTGCAGCCCACTCCAATATATATAATAATCGCTTCGGTCTGCAGCCCGATCCAATATATATAGTCGACTATGCTCACTGGGGTGTACAGACTCCGGAGGGGCTCCTACAGCCCAAGCGTCATATCGCTGCGGTGCGCAGCCCGATCCAATACATATCGCTGCGGCGTGCAGCCTGATCCATATAAGTATCGTTGCGGCATGCAGCCCGATCCATAATATATATATATATATATAATATCGCTGCGGCGTGCAGCCCGACCCATATTGTATATATAATCCTCACCATTAGGTCCTCAATCTCTCTCAGTCATTAACCTCACGGCCACTCGGGCATATAGGTGAAAATCAGGGAACTCAGCCCAAACAGTTTTCATATTTTAAGAAGTATAGTAATGAAATCGGTTTTAAACAATAAACAGGCAAAACATGACTGAGGATATGCTTTCAAATCAAATAGAGTGAGGAAAGTAATAAAAATAACCCTAAAGGTTTAAACAGGTCGGCACAAAGGCCCCAAACATGGCATTCAGCCAAAAATATAGCATAAGTCTCTAAAATACGGAATATCATAAGGTTTCAAATCAAATACGTGGCTTAATGGCCACTACGGGACGGACCAAGTCACAATCCCTACTGGTGCACGCCCACACGCTCGTCACCTAGCATGTGCGTCACCTCATTTATCAAACAGTATGAAATACCGGGGTTTCATACCCTCAAGTCCAGATGTACAATCGTTACTTACCTCAAACCGGATGAAATACTACTCCGCGACGCCCTTGCCTCTCGACTCGGCCTCAACTCGCGTCGAATCTACCCAAAATCAGAATCATAACCTTAGAATTTGCTAAAGGAGCAAAGACCACTCGAAAATAACCAATTCGCATCAAAAATTGCGAAATTTGCCAAACCCAACCCCCGGGCCCACATCTCGGATTCCGATAAAACTCATAAAACTAGAATCCTTACACTCTCACGAGTCCATGCATACCAAGAATACAAAAATCCGACGACAAATGATGCCTCAAATCCCTAGATTAAGGTTTCCAATTTCCAAGCCCTAAACCCCCAATTTTAACCACTAATTACCACAAATTTCAAGCTTAAACAGTCAAAAACCATCATAGAAACAAGTTTAGGGTCCAAAAATCTTACCTCCAGGAGACCCTCTCGAATTCTCTCTTCAAATTTCTCTCCCAAGCCCAAACCCGCATGAAAATGGTGGAAAACCACTCAAAAATTGCGAAGGGTTAAATTTATATGTTCTGCCCTAGCTAAACCGCTTCTGCGATTGAAAACCTCACACCTGCGGACACGCACCTGCAGTTCCAGGTGCGCATCTGCAAAATTCACTTAAGTTCCAGGAACCGCACCTACGACTTCTGGACTTCTTGCTCTTGGCCGCATTTGCGGCTTCCCAAACGCTTCTGCTGGCGCGAACCTGCGGTCCCCTAGCCGCAAAGTGCGGTTATGATAGGAACTTCAGCAGCTACAGTTGCAAATTCCCAACTCCGAACTTCCCGTCAACCACCCGAAATCATGCCGAGGCCCCTGGTCCTCAACCAAAAGCACGAACAAGTCATATACCACTATCCAAACTTATACCAAGCTTCGAATCACCTAAAACAACATCAAATCAACAAAATAACATCGGATTCAAGCCTAAGGTTCCAAAACCTTTCGAATTCCACTTTTGATCAATAAGTCTATCAAACCTCGTCCGAATGACCTGAAATTTTGCACACACATCACTAATGACACAACGGACCTAGTGCACCTACCAGAATTCCATTCCGACCCCTATATCAAAATCTTCGCTACCAACCGGAAAAGGCCAAAATTCCAATTTCGCCAATTCAAGCCTAAATCTACCCCGGAGCTCCAAAACACATTCCGATCATACTCCTAAGTCCCAAATCACCTCACGAAGCTATTCGAACCATCTGAATTCACATCCGAGATATATTTCACATAAGTCAACATCCGGTTGACTTTTCCAACTTAAGCTTACTCCAAAGAGACTAAGTGTCTCAAACCTTTCCAAAACCCTTCCGAATTCGAACCAACCAACCCAATACCATATAACACAGATGATCAAAGCATAAAGAAGCAGAAAAGGTGAAAACGGAGCGGTAACTCATGAAACGACCTACATGTGGAAGGTTTGAGGGAGTGAGGAGAGAAGAGAGAAAGAAGGGGGAAGGGAAAAATACGGAAATTTTTTTGATTTTCTAGGCCTTAAATACCTTGATTGGGGAGGAATAAGGACCACCAAATCAAAAGGCAAAGAAAGGCTCAGATTTAATCTTGTCACTTAATGAAACAACGTAGTTTCCTGCTAAACTACATCGTTTGAGCTCTTTTTTAGCCAGCCACCTAATGGATCGGGTATGCCCGAATTGGGCTCAAATTTTGGGCCAGTTTTAGCTCAATTTTAATTAAAATATACTAGCCCAAATGAAATTATAGTCTTATTAGTCCTAAAGAAAATGTATAAGTAGAAAGAAAAGTTTTTGGTATATATAATTAAAATATGAAAACTAAAATACAAATAGAAGGTAAATAAAATGTTTTTGGTACTTTTTAATTAAGGAATTCACATAAAAATATACACATAAATTCAAAGAAAATTAACTAAAATAGCTAAAACCATCCAAAAGTTAGTTTTTTTTGTAGGAGAATTAAAAGCATGCAAAAATTAGGTATTCACAGCTACCCCTCTTTGCACGAGAACATGAAGAGTTTTCGGGCAAAGAAAAGTGAATGTCATGGCTAATTTTTGGTCACATAATACTCAAATGAAAGCATTTTTTAAAAAAAGGTGACCGAATCTTGCTTTCGAGGTTGCCTACATATCCTTGTCTATAAAGGAATCAGGTCATTGTAGTTCTGAGAAAATTTGCTAGCCGAGACTACCGAACACTGGAGTTAAGACTACTGCTATTGTTGTTGCTGTTACTGCTACTTGCTACTATTATTGTTACTTGTTGCTTACATCAAAAGAAAAAGAGAAGAGAATTACATATGTCTGCAAACTTAAAAGTTACAAAATCCTATCTATGTGTCTTCTAGAGTCAAATCTTAATTCTTGACCTGCTCTCTTGGGTAGACCTTAGAATGGTTCTTGATGCTCTTCGAAGAAAAGATTATGACTCAATCTCAGTTGCTTGCTTTCCTGATCCGAAATTGAGAAGATGAATCTTGAGAAGCTGGATTACTCACACATTGTCAAAGTTAACTCCAACTATCATGTGATCGAAAGACTTCTTCCTTCTGATGATAACTAACACTGCAACTTTGATAGTCACAACTTGTTCTCTACGGAGGGGCCTGCAAAGCCATCAAAGACAAACAAAACAAACAAAATTTTCTGCCCCAGTTTGGCACTGAGGATATGTTGTGGGTTATTGGGTAAAGCTGCAGATCAGCTTATTTTATTTGAAAGATGAAAAAATGATACTGAAGACTCCGAATCGAATGTGCTTCTCTTAGGAGTAGAATTGATAAAACTTAGACTAAGAGGTGCATCTCCCATGGGTGGCATTGGAATGACTGCAAGATTAAAGGACTCGAAGTAGGAATTGCGTCTCCTAGGATTAATGATTCATATTAGGAAGTGCGTCTCGTATTAGAATGAACAGAGCTGACTCAAGCTAGGAAGTGTGTCTCCTACGAATGAGGTTGACAGGTTTGGACTAGGAAGTGCGTCTCCCAGGATTAATAGCTCAAACTAGGAAGTGCGTCTCCTACGAATGAGATTGAAAGGTTTGGACTAGGAAGTGTGTATCCTAGGATTGATGGTTCATATTAGGAAGTGCGTCTCCCAATTAATGAGGTTGCAAGACTTGTACTAGGAAGTGCATCTCCTAGGATTTGATGGTTTAGAATAGGAAGTGCATCTCTTATTGGAATGACTCAAACTAGGAAGTACGTCTCCTACGAGTGAGGTTGAAAGGCTTAGACTAAGAAGTGCGTCTCCTAGGATTGATGGCTCAAATTAGGAAGTGCGTCTCCTGTGAATGAGGTTGCAAGACTTGTACTAGGAAGTGCGTCTCCTAGGATTTGGTGGTTTAGACTAGGAAGTGCGTCTCCTATTGGAATGACTCAAACTAGGAAGTGTGTCTCCTACGAGTGAGGTTAAAGGACTTGGACTAGGAAATGCATCTCCTAGGATTGATGGTTCAGAGTAGTAAGTGCGTCTCCGATTGGAATGACTCAAATTAGGAAGTGTGTCTCCTACGAGTGAGGTTGAAGGACTTGGACTAGGAAGTGCATCTCCTAGGATTGATGGTTTAGAGTAGTAAGTGAATCTCCTATTGGAACGACTCAAACCAGGAAGTGCGCCTCATACGAGTGAGGTTGAAAGTCTTGGACTAGGAAGTGCGTCTCATACGAGTGAGGTTGAAAGTCTTGGACTAGGAAGTGCGTCTCCTAGGATTTATGGTTCAGAGTAGGAAGTTGATAACTAGGGATTATAGCCTATCTTATGCTCCTTTTTGCTCAGGTTTTGGATAAAAAATGTGTAAATGTATTCCCGGAAACTAACTTATTGTGCTTGTTTGCAGTGTTTGGTCAAAATGAGGCAAGAAAGTCATAACCAACTCATAATGGAGTGAAACCTGCACAAGTTCAAAGCTGAGCTAAAAGCGCTGACAACGATGAAATAGTGTGGCCGCAAAGGCGACCATAGTTTCGCTCTCAACGGAGTTGAGATTCAGAGAACGCAATTTTGTCACAAGAGATACTGCTGACCGCGGTGAAATAGCGTGCAACGGAGTTACTTGACACGATCGCAATCCATATTCCACTGAGGGCGAAATTGCGAATCAGAGGACTGGAAATTTGAGCTCAAATGAAGAGCGCGGTCCGCGAACATACCGTGGTTGAAGATAACGCTGGAGCGGCTTCTTTTCCGCTCCCTACAGAATCAAATCCAGACCAAGCTCAGAAGAGAAGAAACGCAGTCCGCGCTTGCTTTTGCGCGGCCGCGGAAGTCCAAGCGCTGAGGCGCTCACTACTACGCTGTCAGCGAAACCTCCGTAGGGGCATTTTTGTTCAGTAGATTCAGCTGTGTATAAATATTTCTTTTATATATTTTTAGGTCAGCATATGTTTGGAAGAACACGTGAACCGTCGTACTTAGCTGTTATGAGTAATTTTAGAGTAGCTTTTACCATTAATCTTAGATTTTACTCTTGTAATTACTTTTTATGGGTTATATTTCATCTCCATCTTTGATTTCTACCTTGATTAGGAGTAGCTAAACCCATTAGCTAGGGTTGTGACCCAACCCTAGTGTGGGTATTTAATGGGTCTTCAATTTTAGGGCTTAATTGTTTATGGGTTAATGATATTTAGCTTGATTCATGCTTTAATTGTTTAATTAGTGGTTGCAAACACTGATTCGTGCCTATATGACTTAGACTCTTCTTGAGAAAGAAAGTCTAAGTCTAGAAAATTCAAGATAACAAGGAACTGGGGTGCATTCAAGAGATTGATAGCCCCAATTAAAGGGTTAAACCTAGAGATAGTAATACCCGACTTGAGCCTATTTTGCTTGCATTGTTCGGACACCCAATTGGGCTTGAGAAAGCCAATTCGGGCAAAGTCAGTTGAACTACCGAGAGGTATAGAGTGAGTGCAATGGCTATATCATGATCCCAGTTATAACAAGTTTGTGCTAAGTTTTAGACCCCGTTAGATACTCACCTAGGTGTAAGTCACTTCCCTAGCGCCTTTTAATAATTGAGAAAACCCTTACAAAAACATTATACTTAGATTACTTTTAGCATTCATTAGCATAAAAGTATAATAGAAACAAAACAAAACATGGTTAGAAGTGCAACTAAGAACAACACGTATAGCTAGATTGGATAGAAACCCAACTCCTAACCAATATTAGCTCCTTGTGAATATCGATCTCGACCTTTCGGGTAAAAGCTGCATCGATCACTCTTGCCATTGTATAGTGGTATAGGGTTGGAACCGATCAGAAGTGTGTCTCCTATTGGAATGACTCAAACTAGGAAGTGTGTCTCCTACGAGTGAGGTTGAAAGACTTAGACTAGGAAGTGCGTCTCCTAGGATTGATGGCTCGGATTAGGAAGTGTGTCTCCTGTGAATGAGGTTACAAGATTTGTACTAGGAAGTGCATCTCCTAGGATTTGATGGTTTAGATTAGGAAGTGCGTCTCCTATTGGAATGACTCAAACTAGGAAGTGTGTCTCCTACGAGTGAGGTTAAAGGACTTGGACTAGGAAGTGCGTCTCCTAGGATTAATGGTTCAGAGTAGGAAGTGTGTCTCCTATTGGACAGACTCAAACTAGGAAGTGCGTCTCCTACGAGTGAGATTGAATGACTTGGAGGGAATGTAACCAGGGGTTGGCGCCCTTATCGCTGAGAAAGAATGTAACCAGGGGTTGGTACCCTGTATCACTAAGAGGGAATATAACAAGGGTTGGCGCCCAAACTAGGAAGTGTGTCTCCTACGAGTGAGGTTGAATGGCTTGGACTAGGAAGTGCATCTCCTAGGATTGATGGTTAAGATTAGGAAGTGCATCTCCTATTGAATAAATCAAACTAGAAAGTGTGTTTCCTACGAGTGAGGTTGAAAGACTTGGAGGGAATGTAACCAGGGATTGGCGCCCTGTATCACTGAGAAATAATGTAACTAGGGGTTGGCGCTATGTATCACTAAGAAAGAATGTAACCAAGGGTTGGCACCCTGTATCACTAAGAGGGAATATAATCAGGGGTTTGCTCCCTGTATCAGTGAGAAGGAATGTAACCAGGGGTTAGGATACCTTGTATGAAAATAGAACCTCACTAAAGAATGTTGTACCTTATGGTTTCAGCTATGGATTTATGTACCCTATACTAAACATGCGACTAGGGAGTGGTGTGGTCTATGTCAAAATGGAACCTCAACTAAGGACCGATGTACCTTATGCTGGAAAATGCAGTGGTTGATTATGTGATAATAGGCATATCTAGAAAGAAAAAGCACAGACTTTGAGGAATTTACCTTCGGTGACATTCGTCCATTGAGAACTTCATTTCTACACTACTTTGTTTCCTGCTTCAAACAAAGAAAGATTTGTGAGTTTTCAAAGTGGTGGTCGGTTTGTGGCCTTGAGGCCCTGAGTAGTCTGAATCGCGGTGGCCTTCTGAAGAAGAACTTATTCTTTCAGCACGGTACTGAGTTGCTCGGATAATTTGTATTGCTTTCTAGAGACCTTGGCTTTCAATCGTTGCCCCCGACTATTTCGTACCCGGATGTCACACACCCTTTGGCAATTTTTTTTTTCAATTTTGATTATCTTGCGCCCGATATCAGTTTATGTCTAGGGTGCTATCAACTTTGCCCATGAAGCAAGGAATAGTATTTCACTGGAAACGCCGCTTTAGGAGGAAAGAAAGAATGAACCTTTTGAATATGGTAGCCAACATTAATGATCATGACATGCATTTTGGACTGAGTAGCCAAATATATCCAGCTAATTCATCCTTTCTTCTTGTTGTTCTCTTTCATCTTTGAAGTTAGCCTCTTTGTGCCAAACATTTGCATTAAATCACAACTTACCTTCGACCAACAGTGCCCTGAAAGGTTTTCACCAGTCAGCCTCTCTCATTTATTTATCTCTACTTGTCATCGCATTACACTGCCCGTGAGGGTTTTCACCAATAAGACTCTCTCATTTTCATTCATTATCATTTTTTTCCTTTTGTGCGAGCTACTTGACACCGTTCTATGTTGTGTTAAAATTGTTGTTTATTGCGCGTTTTCCTTGGCATTCTTAAAGACTAATTGGGAGGTCTTTATTCAGAAGGCTTTCGGATAGGGTTAGAAAGAAAGGGTCACATTAAGGCTCAAAATAGACTCAAGAAGATAGGGTTGCATATTTACAACTCTTGGAATCGACTCTTCATAAAAAATAAAAAAAATAATTAAAAAAAATTCTGCCCCAGTTTCGGATACTAGGGAATTTTTATTTTTTATTTGGTTAGACTGAACCCTAGTGTAGATCTACCTACGTATCCTTTAAAGGAATCAAGTTAAACGTAGTTTAAATTAACAAGAAGGATTTCTTTGTTGTTTTTCTTTTCATTTTTCATTTTTCTTTTCTCTTTTCCTTTTCTTCTCTTCTCTTTCTTTTATCATCAAATTGTCCTAGCTCCTATTTTTTAGTGGCTTGGATATTCGATTCTTTTTTTTCTGGACTCTATACTTGATTCCAAAAGAAGGGGTCAAAGACAAATAAAACATGCTCAAAAGGGGTTGCGAAGGGTATAAAGTGTTTGGGTAGCAGAAAAAAGGGCCTCCGAGCCTCAAGAATGCCAAACATTATATATCTTCTCAGGTTCAGCATTGGTGGACATGACTCTCTTCCGGGTTTTGTCAGTTGTATAGTTTCGTAGTCAATATCTTGTTCACAACAAATAACTTTTGACAATTTAGAGCCACCTTTTCTTGGTACTTTGATGTAGAAGGGTGCACTTCAGTACCAGCTAATCATTTTAAATTCGCTTGAATGCACCTTCTTTGGGGATTTGGGTCATCTTCCCTGATATGATGAGATTATGCAGGTCGTGGCCAAAACCCTTTCACTGATTAGTCCAACCAAACTTCAAAACTTTCAATTATCCTTAAGCCATTATTCATGATAGGTTTGGGATAAACATCTTCAACCTAGGATATGACTATTTCGGTTCCATGTGATCTTGACACAAGCTTATCATCAAAGTTTTTCAACTTCTTACTTGTCCTCCACGTGTTTTTCCTCGATTCAATTCAAGACTGGACAAGCTTTCTAAAATCTAGCTGAAAACTCCGCATGCATGTCGTGTCACTAAAATTGGCGTGAAAAGAAATATATATGCAAGAAGAACTAAACACAATGGATTAAAATGGCACAAAGAAGAAAAAAAAAGTTGCATTTCATTGATTAAAGGATAGAGAGGTTTGATGACAGGACAAACAAACAACATCTGGATCACAACCTCGAAATAATCCGGATGAGAGAAATTATGACAAAATAAGTTACCAAGACTCCTTCCCGGCAAGGAAGGGAGTGACTTTCCAATTATCAAGCTCAACATCTTAGCTACAAATTTGCACACCATCATCAAACAGGACCTTCAAAATTTTTGATTGCCTTCCTTCTAGTGGACATGTTCTTGACATTTTTCAACAAACCGTCCCATATTCTTTATCATTATAAATCATCCGAACATTGTGTGCTTTATCATGACGTTTAGGGTGCCATTATCTTGGACCACGAGCATACCTTCTTGAATCATCATTTCTATTTCCTTTTTCAAAGCCCAACAATACTCAGTGCTATGCCCCTGGACATTAGAATGTTACACGCACTGTACATCAGGGTTAAAACCTTTTGTATATGCATCAGGAGCATACCCTTGAAGCGACTCAATCATGCCACAACGTTTCAACCATTCAAACAAACTTGTGTAGGATTCTACGATTGGTGTGAAAATTGTCCCTTCGCTTATGTTCCCTTTCATACTCTTGTTTTGGACGAGCGTTGTAGAGTGATTGAGAGTTCTGATGTCGCGGATGAAGGTATGTTAATGTTGGGGCCCGCATATGTTGGCAATTGGATGGTTTGGCGTAAGGCTGAGTTGCATACTGTGGAGCAACTGAGTATTGTGGATCCGGGGGTTGAGATGCTCCTTTTTGGCCTCTTTTTGCCCGTGATGCCATCATGTTCTCCTCATCTTTCTTCTTTTGGTTAACACGGCTATTCGGCCTATTCTGGATTTCTTTGGTGGCTGCTTTGAGAGCCGCTTGACTTATAATTTGGCCAGTATTGAGGCCATTCTCGACCATTTCTCCTATCTAGATTGCATCCTCAAAAGGTCTGCCCATTGCAGCTATCATATTTTGAAAATAATCAGGATCCTGAGCCTGAAGGAAGATAGTGATTAACTCATGGTCATCCATGGGTGGTTTAACTCTAGATGCTTGCTCTCTCCACCTAATGGCATACTCCCTATAGCTTTCAGTCGGATTTTTCTTCATATTGGACAGGGAATTGCGATTTGGCGCAATAGCAATGTTGTACTAAAATTATTTGACGAAGGTTTGGGCCATGTCGTCCCAAACACGCCAGTGAGAGATATATTGGTCAATGAACCATTCAGAGGCTACCCCTACCAAACTCTCCCCAAAATAAGCCATTAGCAACTCTTCTTTTCCTCCTGCACCCCTCAGTTGGTTGCAGTACCTTTTCAAGTGGGCGATAGGGTCGCCGTGTCCATCATATTTCTGAAATTTTGGTGTCTTAAACCCTGGGGGTAATGGATGTGAGGAAACATGCACCGATCACTGAATGAGACACATTTGTGACCACCTAGTCCTTGTATGTTCTTTATGTTCTGCTCAAGACTTTTCATTTTCCTGACCATCTCATCTGGCTCTCTTGTCTTTACAACCTTTTCATTTTCTGCAGGTAACTCATACTATGGGGTCTGATTGTGTGGAGCCGAACCCTTAAAAGCCATATCTGGAGAGTAGTATCGTCCATCATAAGCATGAGATAGTGGCTCGGTGTTTGGCCTCATCACAGGATTTGGTGGGGGGATTGTATGCGCTGGTGCGCCAGACATGACGAGAGGGGTGTTTGTAACCGGTGCGGCAGGAGGTCGCACTTGGAGGTACCAGGGGCGGCAAGAAAGCTGTAGTTTGGCATATACCCTGAAGGTAGAATGTGATCGCTTGTTGCAGGGAGCGGTGATTGGCTAGCCAGGGGTATTGTGGAAGTTCCCTCTAAGGGACCCTGAGGCGGAGGCTGATCGGAGACCCAAGCCCGATATACATGAGAAAGTTGATGTTTCAATCTTCTTACTTCCTCCGGCTCTTGCTCAACTGATTAACCGTGGGGGTCGTCACTAACCAACTTGATTTCATCATTGTTAGCCATCGCTACCTTCCCCTTAGATCTGGTAAAGTAATGATGTGTTGCTAGTTTCACCACAAACCGACCACCTTAAGCTTACTATATAAGAGGCAACAAACATGTTAAGGTTAATCATTTTGTAAATACTAATCACACGTAAATGTGCTATGCGCCTAACATTATCACCGTCTCTAACATGCTTTTGGAAGGCTTCATGTTTCATTTCGGATTATAAGGTTGCTACTTATTGACGCTCTTATTTATTCCTCTCATTTTTCCATTTTTTATTCACACCTCGCCTTATTTTACTTCCCTTAAAAAAATATTTTGATCGAAGTTGTTGGGGGTTGCCTACGTATCATGTCGTCGCATGAATCAGATCATTGCGTAGTTCAAGGACATGACCTTTTTTTTTAAAATTAACAAAACAAAGTTTTCCTCTTTTTCTTTTTTTAATGTACAAAAAACAACATTTTTTTGGTTCATTTTCGATTTTTTCTAAAACTAACTCTCTTTCATTGATTTTCATTTTTTTCTTTTTGATACAAGACAAAGGAAAATTACATAAAGATACAACCCAAAAGACGAATATTTAAACAAGACCGGACTCGACTCAAACAGACTTTTCTAAAAAAAAATAATAATAAAAATAAAAGGCAAATAGCAAGACTCAAAACACTAAAAGACTCTTACAAACTTGATGACTACAAATGAACAATCAAAGTGGACTGCCAACTAAAAGAAGACTCTGATCTCTGCAAGAGAATCCACCGGCATCATTGTAGTCAAGGTGCTTATTCCTACTGCTGACCTCTCATATCATGGTATATGCACTTTAAGTCTGTGGCAATGTGGCGTGCGAAGTTGGGCGCTACCATAGCAAATTGCTCTCGGGTCAAACCCTGACAAGTCACACACCCTCGAGCGGTATAAGTAGCTACATCATAGACCCTCCTTCTAACATGCTCCTGGCTCTGACTTAAAAACTGGATCTGTCGCTCATGGTTATTGGCTATGTCTGACATATCCGCCTCGCTTTGTAACGTCAGATTTAGCCGGTTCTGGACCCTTGCTAGCTCATTCTCTAGGTGGTTCTTACTTGATTCTGCAGCCCTGGCCCGAGCCATTAGATCATGGATGATAAGCTTGTAATGCATTTCTTCGTGCTTTGGAATGGCCGCTTGTTGCTGAGTAGCGGCTTCTATTCTCGCTTGTCAAAGCTGTGCTTGAAGTGCTTGAACGTCATGTATTAATCTGGTTTTCTCCTCTTTAAACTCAGTATACTGCAAATCCCTATTCACGTTGACAATACTTATATCCCTACGTAGTTCGCGGATGATGGATTCATAGTCTCTTGTTATTTTCTCCTTGGCCTGCCCCACTCTTGTTCTGATTTCAGTCTCCCATTCTGTCATGCTCTTAAGAATTGTCTCTTGCCTAGATCCAAAAGTATCTTGGTCATAGAGCCACTCAAAATATGCGGGGACTAACTCTCCTTGATCTTGATCTTCTATCATAGTGTGAAATTCAAGCACCTTAATTTCATCCCAAACCTGCTTCGCATAAGCCCACAGGATCCTCCGATGTTACCTCCTATATGAATCTTTGCATGTGCTCCACTGTGGGCACGACTTGTTTTCGACCTAATTGGCGTCGGTCTCTCATAGGCACATACGCTAAAAACCCCGAAGACCCATCAAAATAAAAAACGAATGGTGGTAAGACCTATATATGACCTCTTTTGGTGAGAATGAGTGGTATTTCCATGTGATTCCAATAGTAGTCAACTTTTGAAGATACCCTTTCCATGCTTCGACACCCTTGGGGAAGCTACTATCTTCAGTCAAAACTTTAGATCTTCAAGCTCATTGTTACACCAATGGACACTAAAATTTACCCGTACGGCGTGAAGGAGAAGGTGCTCTGAAAACCATATCTGGAGTATGATGTTACAGCCCTCAAAGAAATATTTCCCTTCCTGATATTTGGTTAGGGCACGGTAAATATCTTACAATACCATAGGAATGATAGTGACATCCTTTCTACGCAATTAAGCAGTAACTATGCCAGATAATCGAATATCAACATTTTTGTCATGCCTCGGGAAAACCATCATCCCAAGAAAAGCCATTAGGAATGCTCTCCGCCCATGGCGCTTTGCCAAGCTTTGTATCCAATTTTATTATCAAGCTCTTTCCCATGCTTTGAAAATCCACCCGGTCACCCATACCTGTCGTACCAGAAATCTAATCGAATGTGCCCTTGTTCCACACTTGCTATTTTATTTTGGCTGATTGTCATCTGCTCAAGGAGCTTACTGCCAGTGACATCCCTCGGGAAGGGTGTCTTCTTGCGAAGCTCATCGCCTAACTTTGTGTATCCAGCTAACTCCTCCAAAGTGGGAGTCATTTCGAAACCATTAAAACAAAATACGTTGTTATTAGGATCCTAAAAATGCACCAATGCCTCGATTAAGTCCCTCCTTGGGTTGATCTCCATAATATTCACAAAGTTACCCAGATGGTCCTTTATCGTTTCCTACTCACAAACGCCCATATTTTCTACCATTTCCTCAGCAACCGAGGTGTTTTATGCACAAGCCAAATCTGTGGGGGCTCGTCATCTTTTGGCCTTTTGTCAGATCATCTTTTCATTGTATCCATATCGCGCCTAAGTGTAAGAACATGAGGTTAGGGCCGATGCAAGCTTAGATAATACAAAAATCTCTGATACCCTGGAGTTTGACTGATGAAGGTTAGAAATGGCAATGTGGGACTCAAGTAACTTACCATAACCACATTTTGAAGTGAGGGTTTACTGATGAGTGGACATCCTCGTTGGAGGAAGATACAATTTTGAAGACCAGTCCATTGTGACCCAAATGGTAAGACTTGAGCAATTTGTCCGATATAGATGCGACACCATACCATAAAAGGGTTGCCTAGGTATCTTGCATAGAGTCAAGAGTGCGCAGTTCATGAAAATCAAGATACCTATTATCCTCTTACATTTCTGAACAGGGTCTTTAAAAATGGTCGGGTCAATAACAAAATGATAAAAAGGCAAAAATGGGTATTTACGGATATAACCTTTTAAATTATTTCGAGAAACGCTTTTAAAATCGCCTCGGCAGAAATGGCCAGGCACAAAGGAAAAATGATAAAAGTAGGTAAAAACAGACAACATGGATATTATTATGAAAATGATCCTTTGATACTCCTGGGAAAGGTGCAAAAACTGTTTCGGCAAATTTGACCAGACAAAACTAGATAGAATGGACATTTTTATGAAAACAACACTTCAGTACTTCCTGGAAAGTTTAAGGTTGCCTTGGCAAAAATGGCCGGACATAAGGGCAAAATGTTAAAAGATGAAGAAAGATGGAGAACGTAGCTATTTTACAAAAACGGCCCTTCAGTACTTTCGAGGAAGATTTTAAGGCTGTCTCGACAAAATGACCCGACAAAACTAGATAAGATACCTATACCGAAACAACCTTTTAGTACTTCTGTTGTGACGACCCAAAGGGTCATCACCTGTTTTCTCTTTCATCCCGTGCTTCTGAGGCCTTGAAAACCTCATTTATACTTGTCTCGATTTGTGTGCGCAGTCCGGGCGCGTAGCCGGAAAGATTATATGTTAAATTCTGTGAAAAATTTCAAAATGTGGCTTTAAAATTATTAAAGTTGACTTCGGTCAACATTTTTGGTAAACGGACCCGGACCCGTGATTGACGGTCCCGGAGGGTCCGTAGAAAAATATGGGACTCGGGCATATGCCCGGAGTCGAATTCCGAGGTGTAGATCCCGAGAAAAGAATTTTTCTGTGAACTTGTTTTTCTGAAATTATTATGGAAAATGGAAATGAAAATTGATTAAAAGACTGTGGTATCGGGCTCGTATTTTGGTTCCGACGCCCGGTACAAGTCTTATATATGGTTTAAGCGGTTTCTGTGAAATTTGGTCGAAATCGGACGTCATTTGACGTGTTTCGGACCTAAATATCTAAAGTTTGAAGTTTATGAAGTTTAATGAAAAGTGTTGATTTTGAGGTTTGATTCCTCGTTTATGATGTTATTTTGGCGATTTGATCGCACGGTTAAGTTCTTAGGATGTTGTTGAGTTAGTGTGTGTGATGGGTTAGGAGCCCCGAGGGCTCGGGAGTGATTCGGAGGTGGTTCGGGGTGGTTTTGCACTTAGAAATATAGCAGGTTTTCTTCAGCTGTTGCAGGCCGGATTTGTTCTTCGCGTTCGCGATCGGCCTTACGCGATCGCGATGCTGGCCAGGTCCCCTTCTTCGCGTTCGCAGACTGATTCCCGTGTTCGCGTAGCATCAGTTCCTCCCTCACCGTGTTCGTGAGTCACTCCACGCGTTCGCGTAGAGCATTTCCCTGGACCCCCCCCCCCAGTCTTTCTCTTTGCATTCGCAGTCTCCTCATCGCGAACGCGATGATCAGTTGAATTAACCCTTCGGCGAACGCGGCCCCTTTCCCGCGAACGCGGAGTGCATTTTTGCCCAGCGACTTTTAAAGTCTAAAAACAGAATAGTTACGGGATTTCTTCACTTTTTCTCACGAGCTCCCTTGTCCTTTAAGCCTTAGGACCCCATTGAAGCCTCCCTTCTTCAAGGTCACTTGGGTAAGTAATTCCCCAGCTAATTTCTTCGTTTTTCTTCATTAATTAGTGAATTCCTAGGCCTAAAAACATGAAATCAAAGTAGAAATTAGGGGTTTTGGGTAGAGTTAGGGTTTTGAGAATTTTGGGTGATTCAACCTCAATTTGGGGTCGAATCTTAAAACAAATTGCATATTTGAACTCGTGGGGTTATGGGTGACTAGGTTTGGAGAATAATTCATCAGACTAAGATTTTTATCCTAGGAGAAAGTTCATCAGACTAGGTTTTCTATCTTAGGAGAAAGATTCATCAGACTAAGATTTTGATCCTAGGAGAAAGTTCATCAGACTAGGTCGTCTATCTTAGGAGAAAGATTCATCAGACTAAGATTTTGATCCTAGGAGAAAGTTCATCAGACTAGGTTTTCTATGTTAGGAGAATAATTCATCATTTTGATCCTAGGAGAAAGTTCATCAGACTAGGTTTTCTATCTTAGGAGAAAGATTCATCGGACTAAGATTTAGATCCTACGAGAAAATTCATCAGACTAGGTCCCTTTTTGTCTATCTTAGGAGAAAAGTTCATCAGACTAAGATTTCTATTTGGAGAAAAATCCATCAGACTAGGACTTTTCATCCTAGGAGGAAAATATGTGAAAAGCAATGGCAGCATTTTATGCACGCTAACAAGACAGGCAAGGGCGAAGATTAGAGAAACTTCTCTTTTGTCGGCTCTCCTCTTCTTCCTTTTCTTTTTCTTTCTTTTTTTTTTAGTGTTGAACCAACTTTCTTGCACTGCTTTGTTCCTGTTTCAAACAAAGAAAACTTGTGAGTTTAAAATCTGGTGGTTAGTTTGTGGCCTTGAACTTTGAGGTCGGCTGCTTCTGCATTTGCCAAGATGACTGATTTCCACTCGAAGACCTTGCTTGTTCTCGACAGCCTCTACTTGTTGCATTGCATGAACTGGCATCCCCCAACCCTTTTGTCTCATATGAATCCCAAAGCACGTCTATTGCTCCCACTTCGTGTACATGATGTTCTTTCTTGACTTAATCACTGGCCTCGGCCTTGAAGTTGTATTGTTCCTTCACTTGCCTTGATAACAGATTCTCACTTGGAGACCTTGCTAACCACTTTCTTTGTTACCCTTAACGCAGAAAATACCTCTGATCCGTTCACCAAGCACCCTCCATCTGATATGTACCAAACCTTTTATTTTTTACCGAAAATACCTTTGATCCGTTCAGCCCAAACCCTTCATTTGTTGCGTTGTTCATGAATTGACAAATACCAAGCCCTTGCATTTCACAAGGATCCCAAAGTGTGTAGATTGGCACACACTCAAGATGTATGTTGTTCTCTCTTGACTTAAACCCCTGGTCCGGTCCTTGAGGTCTACAGCTTCCCCATTTGCCATGATAACTTTGACTTCTGCTTGGAAGGTTTTGCTCGTCACTGGTTTAACACTCTTTTATCAAGTTTATCACAGGAAATGCCTTTGATCTGTTCACCTTAACCCTTCATTTGTTGCATCGTTCATGAATTGACATGTACCAAGGTTTTGTATTTCACTAGGATCCCAATGCGTGTTTATCGTTGCCAACTCAGTATGTGTGTTGTTCTTTCCTGACTTGACGTTTTGATATGCTCACCAGATCCCGTTTTGTTCAATTGGAAAGCTTGGTGGCAGATTTTGAAGTCATTTCTCACTTGTTATGACCAAACAGACTCAGGAGGAGGAAGTAAACAAGACAAAAGGAACATAGTAGAAGGACAATGGAAGAGATGATTCCTAACAAGAAAACTACAAAAGAAACCTATCGGATGTGGATACCGACTCTGATGACCTTGACATGCACCTGCAGCCTATTCTGTTAAGCAAATCTGACGTTCAGCTCTTGTTGTACCTTTTCACCGTGAAATTGGGCTTCAATGCTCCGCTTACCCGATCTGATTCACAATCCTTATTCGACTTGTAGTGCCCGAAGGGTTTTCACCATCAAGCCTCTCTCATTTTGGTCTTTCTCTCACCTTACTATCGCCTTATGGTGCCTGTTAAGGTTTTCACCAATAAGACTCTCATTTGTTTTCTCTCAGCTTTCATCGCCTTGTGGTACCCGTGAGGGCATTTATCATCAAGACTCTCTCATTCTTCATTTCCCTTGTTTGGATCAGAGTGTTGCCCCTGATATGGTTCACCTCTACTCGCTTGACTCGGCATCTCTCGAAGATTAATCAGAAGGTCTTTCTTTGGACCGTAATGCAGGCTTTTGGACACGGTTAGGAAGAAAGGGTATCAAAGGCTCAAAACAATTCAACACGGGCTCAAAATTACAACTTTCGAAATCAGATTTCTCACAACAACCACAACTTCTGCCCCAGTTTCTTTCTTGAGGACTTTTGGATTTGTATTTGGTGTGACTGAACCTCAGAGAGAGGCTGCCTACGTACCCTTTCGGGATCAAGTCAAACGTAGTTCAGGTCATAGAATTACTTCGTTGTTGCGATCTTTCCTTTTCTTCCACTTTTTCTTTTCTTTCTTCTCATTTCTTTTCTTTTCCTTCTCTTTTCTTTTCTTTTCTTTTTAATTTCTCTCTTTTTTTCCCTTTTCTTTTCTTTTCTCTTCTTTTTCTTTTCTTTTCTTTTTCTTTTCTCTTCTTTTTTCTTTTTCACTGTTTTTCTCTTGTTTCTCCACTTACCTTCCCCGCTCGGGCTTACGGGTTCTATTATTGATTCCGAAAGAGGGGTATGCTAGAAAATAACCGAGGCTCAAAGGGGTAACAAAGGATAAAGTGTTTGGATAGCAGAACAAAATGCCTTCGTCATTTCAATCTCCAAAACATGCCAAGGACAAACTACACAATTGACAAAACATGAGGAAAACATAAGTAACATCTTTTGATTGCACCAGAATTAATAACCATATCCACACATTTGCCTTCTACATTTGTCAATTACCCAGCACCATTGGACAACAATCTCGGTACCACGAACGACCCCTGTAGACTTGGGGCAAACTTGCCTTTGGCTTCAAACAGGTGTGGCATGATGCATTTCAACAGTATTTCTTTATGTTCCGTCTGCCCCAGTTTTACACAATTCGGGCTCGAAGTGATCTCAAAATGCCCTTACGTGTTTCCCTCGAATGTCCTTACATCTTCAACATTGTTTCATTGCTTCATTACTAAACTGACTTTTAGAACCAGGCTGAGAATTATGCATGCATGTCATGTCACCAGAACCAACATAAAAAGAATTGTAAAAGGAGAAGAAAACTAAACAAAGTGACTAAAAATGGCAGGAAATAGAGAATTACATTAGACTGACGATGAAAGGGTTTCAACAACAGAACAAGCAAACAAACCTAGACAGCACTAAACAAGCTATTGCGTCTTAAACAAACAAGGCAAAGTGAAAATATAGAAGGGTTTGAGTCACAAGACAATATCCGGATTACAACCCTGGAATAACCCGGACAACAGAAATGACAACAAACTAAGCCACCAAAGCTCCTCTCTGGCTGACCAAGAAATGGAGCGTCTTTCCAATTACCAAGTACGGTATCTTAGCCACTAAATTATGTATCAACAATACTAGGAGCTTCATAAGTCCTCATCACATCATTCTTAACAAGTTGCTTTTGGGTTCCTTTTGCCAGCTCGTTCTCTAGATCAACCTCTGACAATGCTGGAAGCTTGGTAGCCCTTGGACCTTCGAGGCTCCCAGAAGAATTCTCATATTCCTTTTCAAAATAAATCATGCCCACCATATGCGTCTCATTATGCACAGGTGATGGGCTTTGGCTAGTGTTTGCTGCATCTGGACTTTGCACGACAATGTCGCCCGCATCAATAAGGTTCTGAATCGCATTCTTCAGATTCCAACATTTCTCTATGTCATGCCCCGGGGCATCTGAGCAGTATGCGCACCTTTGAGAAAGATCAAATTTCTTTGGAAGAGGATTCGGCGTTTTTATCTGAATCGGCTTCAACATGTCCAATGTCCTTAACCTCTGGAACAGACTGGCATATGACTCTCCCAACGGAGTGAAGTTTTTCTTCTTTCGTAACCTCTCATTTTTAAATGCTGGATTGGGCCGGAAACCGGATCCGGGGGGGTTTTTGGCAGGCTCGTGGGGGTAGATAAGCATTTTCTGGAGCCGGGTACCGAAAAAGTGGTGTATGACTCTGGGAGTTATGTGGAGAGAAGTAGCATTGGGAAGGGTCACCTGGTGTACAAGGATGTCCACAGGGACGGTGTCGGGGCTGGGAATATTGATCAGGAAAACTCATCGGATCACCTTTTCTGCTTCCTCCTCCCCTACCCAAGCTTGCTCGGATATTCAGAATGTCTTTCGAGCAACTCATGATCTTGCCTGACTTGATTCCCTCTTCTACTAGCTCCCCCATTCTTAACACCTCATCGTGAGCAACCTCGGAGGGATAATATTGGGCGTTATGAGCTTTGGGTGGGTGTTCATTGTTGAGAACTGTGGATGTGAAGAACACTTTTGGGAAAAGATAGTTGGACGACGAGTGATGGATCTACTAGGGTGTTTGGGAAAATTGTGATAAGCGGGTGTATCTGGAGAATATGGATGATCATTCGGCATTGTGTTGGGGGTTTGGGTAAGGGCAGCATCCGGAAAAATCAGTGGTGGCGGGGGTGGTGCCCTCCCAGTCATCCAGGCTTGATACATGTCTGCCATGTGTTGTCTTAACATCCGCATCTCTTCAACCAACCCATTATCCCGTTCAATCAACTGTTGTCGGGCACCGGTATCAACCAACTCAGTTCTATTGTTGTTTGCCATTTCCTTTTGTCCTTGTGTTGTAAAGAAGAGTTACCACTTTAAAACCACAAACCAACCACCTTTCTGGAATGACATGACAAAAATAACCATCACGTTAGCGTTAGGGCATTTAACATATTGGTACCCGCACATTTGGGGAGTGAATGCACCTAGGCAGTTAACAGTTCCTATTATGCTTTTGATCGGTCGCATGCGTCATCCCGGCCTTTTCCTTATTTCCAATTGCACACTTTCTTTTCTTTTCTTTTCTTTTTTTTTTCTTCTTTTCACTCTTGCCTTTGTCGTCTCTTGTTCCTATTCTCTCCCTTTCTCGATTTTTCCTTGTTTTTCCGCTCTTTTCTTTTCTTTTTGCCTTTTTGTTGTTTTTCCTCTCTTTTCTTTCCTTTTGTTTTTTCCTTTTGGTTATGGTCGAATCCTATGGAGACTGCCTATGTATCATGAGCCCGCATGAATCAGACCGAGCGTAGTTTGTGCAAATTAAATGCGAAAATAGAGAGATAATTTTTGGGTTTTTCATTAATAAACGCCGATTACAAGAGATACTAGACTGTTTGGTTTTCATAAAGGGGGAAAATTACAAAACAGACTTAAAAGCAAAATACAGACTCGATGACTAGGAATACATCAAAGCTTTAAATCCTGGGGACCGCGGGGCATCACTCGGCATCGCCGCGGGCCTGCGCAAGACTGAGAATGTTTCAATGTCAACTGTAGGCTATTTAAAGAACGCTGGCCATGTAATGACTTATTTTGACTTAAAAAAAAAGTGGCTATTTTTCAAAAATATTTATTTTGAGAAAACAAAGACTCGGTTTTACAAATATGGCCTTTCAGCACTTCTGAAAGGGAGATTTTAAGGCTGTGCCCGCAAATCGTTTTAAAATGACTCAGGGTGGCTGTTCTTGCAAAACCAGCCTTCCAGCGCCCTTTTGGGGGCATTCGGCTTATTTTAAACAAGAATGGCATCACCGGACTTATTTTGGCAAAAAGTTAAAGTCTTGGTATTTTTGGCTATTTTTGAAAAAGGGTGGTTGGACCCGATGAGGGTTGCCTACGTATCTCACATCCAGTGAGAATCAAACCAGCATAGTTCGGGCAAATAAAACTAACTATTTTCGAAAACTAGACTCTTTTTTTTTGTTGGCAAATACACTATTTCTGAAAGCAAGACTCGTTTTTATATTTTCTTTTTCAGTGGCAAATAAAACAAACTAATTTGAAAATAAAACTCTTTTTGTTTTTCTTTTCCATTGGCAAACAAAACAAACTAAAAAAAATACTTTTCTTTTTTCTTTCATTTTTCTCAAAAATCCGGCAGATTTCGGCACTACTTGGACATTGGTTTTTCTAATATAGGTAATTAACTACTATTTTCTCTTTTCCCCCTTTTTGTTTTTTTTTCAATTTTTCCAGATATTCAAAGCCGGTCAGCATACGAGTCCAAAACAGATAAATGCACAAGTAGGATGCATCAGGATGGTCCATTATTCCGGGTACACCTGTCCTAGACGGACCCAACCCCTGTGTTGAGTCCCCTAAGTCATATGCACGTGATGCAAATAAGCGTTCCTACTAGGGATCCGGCATGAGGTCAAGTTATTCTAGGTCCAAAACCTGGGTATACATTCTAGACTGTGCACCCGAGTGGACAACTCGAGTCGAGGAGGGGGCTACGTACCGGGAACCAAAAGGCCATCCGGCTTAGTAACTTGTCCGACCTCTTTCTTATTTTAAGGTATGACACTAACAGAATAGGGAGTCTCCACCAGTGAGCACATCCCCGGAGGTGAGAAGAGAAGTGTTTCGTCACAGTTTATATACAACTCAAATAATATCAAAGCGGTAAAGCATTTAGCACATTTAGCATGAAACATGTAGGAAAATCAGAGAAAGCCACATATAACAATTATTCTAAGCTCGAATTCTTAAACCCTGAACCGAAGTTCTGGGTTTGTTTCCCCAGCAGAGTCGCCAGAGCTGTCACACCTCCTTTTTTTACTACACCCCTGGAAAGGAGTATAATAAAGGGAGTTTTTCCAATTAAAGGACAATCGAAACGGGATTTGTTATTAAGATTCAGAGTCGCCACTTGGGAGATTAATGGTGTCCCAAGTCACCGGTTGAATCCCGAATCGAGGAAATTATTGACTCTGTTTAACAGTCTGTGAACCAGAAATCCGAGTAAGGAATTCTGTTAACCCGGGAGAAGGTGTTAGGCACTCCCGGGTTCCGTGGTTCTTGCACGGTCGCTCAACTGTCTTATTTGGCTAAATATCTGATTTTAGAACATGCTTCAACTTATGTGCTTTTTAATATTGAACCGCTTTTATTATTATTTCTTTTTGAAGGAGAATTGCAACGTCGTAAAAACACGTCTCGAACCACGTCACATAAATGCACCCGTAGTCTTCGATACATTTCAACCTCGTTGGGATTTGGATTTGGGTCACATAAATGCACACCCGAATTTAAGAAGGTAAAGTTATTAAAATGCGCACCTAAAGCAAATAACGCGTTATTATCTTTAAGGAGGGCCGTGAAAATCGCTAAACGGCCCGTCCCAAATCCTAAGTATTTTAATAGACACAGAGAGGGCCCCGCAATTTATGCGTTTTGTTTGGCGAGGCTCATCTTATTTTATTATTTACAAGGCAAACCTAAAGCAACTACGATTTTCTATTCAATTTGTCTCTAATAATAAAAGAAAAGGCCCTAATTAATTAGCTAACTATAATCCAGGCCTCAATATCGGTACAAAAAGGAGCCAATGGGAAGGAAATAGCACTTAATATACCCAGCAGTTGGGTTTATTCAAACGAGCTGGGAGGCCCAAATATGTGGTTTCAATGTTTTGGTCATGGCCCTAACGTGCGGGCTTGTAATTGGCCCAACAGCACGTAGACTAACTGATTCTACACAGTTTTACACTGTATTTTACCTCCAGTTATACAGGTCATTTTTACACTTAACACTGGTTTTACTTCATATCCTTGTATTACTCAATTCAGAACATAGTTGAGATTGGCAACTCTAACAAAATTTACACAGCTTAACATCTATGTCGATCATGCTGCACATGGATTTCAGAATTTCAAATCTCTTACACATTCATTTATTTATTTGCTGATAAATTGAAGACCTAGATATCTAAAACGAGCAGGCCAATTATACTAAAGGTGAAAATCAAACTGGAAACATGGATTGAATTTAACAACAATAGTCATGAATGTAAACCTATACACGAACAGGTTAACTGCCTAGATTCAAAACGGCCCAATTATTTTTGGATTTGAAGAACTGGAATACTGAAGTTAGCTACTGAAACACAAAACCATTTTAAACCTGTTTTTTATAACTACTGAAAATAAATCAGGCGTTCAACTCATAATACGAATCTGAAAATTAATAGTTATACAGTCCAATTAGTACAACAACAAGCAAAGGTCTAAATAGCATCATTGAACTAAATGCTTGAGTACACAAATCAGGAACTGAATTAAATCAAATCTCATGCTTCAGTTATCGTGTAGATTCATTCTTCACATTTCAGCTCACAATTATCAAAGTTATAGCTGCGTACCTGGAAATTGGAATAAAAATGAAGAAATAGGCAGTCAGCTAAGACAATAGCAGGCAGCAGCTCACAACCAAGGCAGCGGAGTCAAATATAATTCCCAGAAAATACCACAGCAACTCAGAAACAGTTTGCAGAAGAGTAAACACCAGGAAACGAACAAAATCAGACGAGATTGGACCAAAATAAACTCGAAATCAACCAGAATTCCCTGAACTTGAACCAGATGGGATCTAGAAGACACTCAAACCATTTTAAACCTTCTGTTAAGCCGAAAACTTGATCTACAGCTGAAATTCAAACTTAAACTCCTAAAAGAATTCGAATGGAACAGTATTTTTGGATTTGTATTCTTTTGTAGTTTTTGGTTTTGTATTTTTCTTTCTATTGGGATGAATTGAGATCTAAAAGAGCTTTGAATTTTGAATTCAAATTTCAGATATGCTGAAATTGTAGAGACTATTTTTTAGGGGAATTTTTAGGTGTTGAAACTTTGGGAATTTTTCAGGGGTTCCAAAACTTGTGAGTGAAGGCAAGGGCATGTCTATTTATAAACACAAGGGAGGGCAGCCCTCAGATTTCCTATTTTCCTTTTAGTCCCTATTTTATTTTCAGATTAGTCCTCTATTTATTGACTTGTTTCTAGAGTTAACATCTAACTTTCTGCAATTTTCAGTTTGAACCCCCATCTAGAAGACTCTAAGGGGTTCTTATTCAGCCATTAAAGATTCCCTACCCTTGAATTACCCCAATTACCCCTGCTTTATTCCTGAAATTTACTAACCCAATCATAACTGAACCCAGCCTTTTTACTTGTCACCTTAGTCAAAAGGTAACCCTAGCTACTTAATAAGCCTACACTATTCAGCTATAACCAACCAATACTAATAAGAAAACCTAATAATTAACTAATTAATCACTGAAATTAACTCCTACTTAACATTCAAACCCTAAGGCTAAATTTAAACTAAGGTTACAACTAAAAATGGTAACACCAACTTTCACTTATCAACTCAATGAAAGTTAAGATTAAGACCAAATCAGATTGAGCAAAATCCAAACGACATGAAGAACAAAGCAGAAATCCAGTGAAATTCTAAGAACTAATCATTGACCAATCAGTAGAAAAATGGAAACTAAAGTGTAATTCAAATCATAAATTATTCATGAAATCAAACAGGAATCACAGAATCGACTAACATTAGAAACTATGTAGGCAGAATCATCCTAGATGAAAATTAAACTAGAGATCAAAAATTATGAGAAAACAAAATTAAACAAAGAAAAAGGGAGATGAACAAACTATTATTGATTAAGGAAAATAAATCAGAAACAGGTTCAAGCATTCAAACACTGGTTCAAAAAAATGAGAAAAACAAATAAAAGAAAACCCTAAATTACTAATCAGGAAAGAACGATGAGCACAAAGAAACAACTACTTGAAGCAAAGCACAGAAATCAAACACAAAGAGAGGAAGACTTATCTGTATAACCTCTAAAATCATGCTGCTTTCAGATTCAAAATTCGAGCAACTCTAATGAAATTCGAACATTACTGACAATGGATTCTTTATGAGGGGAGTGAGGAGGCCATGTGGTATCAATTTGATGAGTTTTGGGAAATTAGGGTTTTGGTCCGAAACTTCGAATTAATATTCGAGAGGTCATGATCATATTCGAGGGAAACTGGTTGAGGGTTTAGAAAGAGGGAGGCGAGAGGAATGTATAGTGTAAATTTGGGCGGATTTGGAGGAGGTAGGGTTTTTGGCCGGATTCTCGATCTAAGATTCGAGACGATTGGCTGAGATTTGAAAGAAATAGCCATGGATATGGAAAGGGGACGAGAAGAGGGTCATGGGGTGTAAATTTGGGGTGGTTTGGAGCATCGCCGCCGGCGGAGGCGATTTCCGGCCGGCGGCTTACGGCGGCGTTACGAAGGGCTTCTGAGAGAGACGACACAGGGGGGGTATGGGATATCCGACCGTTTTATATCAATAAGACCCCAGTTCTCTGCCGTTGATTTGATCAACCTCGACGGCTTGGATCAATTGTTAACTAAACGGGGTCGTTTTGGCTAAGGGTGGCACTGGACCGGGTGGGGGTTGCTTTTGGGCCGGTTTGGACGGGTTAAAATGGCCCAATTTCGGGTCTTCCATTTAAGACAGCCCACCTTTCTTTTATTTACTTTTCTTTCTTTCATTTTATTTACAAAATAAATTAAACCCATTTTCTTTTCTTTTCCTCTTTTTATTGCAATTTCTTTTAATTTAGAGCTAACAAAAATCTAAATTAATTCCTAAAATTAAAAAGAAACTAATTAAACCCAAAAATGACAATTAGCACAACAAATTAACACAATATTACTCAAAAATCAAAAATCAAAATTAAAAGTGCAAACTACCCTATACTTTTGATTTTTTCTTTCATGAAACCATTAATTTTCTAATTAATCCTAAAATATAAAATTAAACCCTAAATGCACATGCCAAATGTATTTTTTATATTTTTCATATGAATTAAAATGCAGAAACAAAATGCAAACAATTAATATAAAACATCACAAAAAATCCACAAAATTGCAAATAATGAAAGAAATCATTTTGTTTGGATTTTTGGGAGTAATTCATATAGGGCAAAAATCACGTGCTCACAAGAACAAGTATCCACTGCCGAGGATTGATGATATGTTTGACCAGCTTCAGGGTGCAAAGGTGTTTTCAAAGATAGACTTGAGATCTAGCTACCATCAGCTGAGGATTAGGGCGTCTGATGTCCCTAAGACAGCATTCCGCACTTGGTATGGGCATTATGAGTTTTTGGTCATGTCATTTGGGTTGACCACTGCCCCAGCAACATTTATGGAGTTGATGAGCCGAGTGTTCAGACCTTACTTGGACCTGTTCGTGATAGTCTTTATTGATGATATTCTGGTGTAAACCCGCAGCTAGGAGGAGCACGAGCAGCATCTCAGAGTGGTTCTTCAGACTCTGAAGGATAGTCAGTTATATGCTAATTTCTCGAAGTGCGAGTTCTGGTTGAGTTCGGTTGCATTTCTGGGTCATGTCGTATCAGCAGAGGGTATTCAGGTGGACCCGAAGAAGATTGAGGCAGTCAAGAACTGGCCTCGACCAGCATCAGCTACTGAGATTCGGAGTTTCTTGGGGTTAGCAGGTTATTACCGCCGGTTCGTAGAGGGGTTTTCATCTATAGCAGCCCCGATGACCAGATTGGCCCAGAAGGGTGCCGAGTTCAGATGGTCGGATGAGTGTGAGGTGAGCTTTTAGAAGCTCAAGACAGCTCTGACTACGGCACCGATATTGGTTTTGCCCACAGGCTCAGAGCCTTATACAGTCTATTGTGATGCTTCCCGTATTGGGCTTGGTACAGTATTGATGCAGGATGGCAGAGTCATCGCTTATGCTTCGAGGCAGTAGAAGATCCACGAGAAGAATTATCCAGTTCATGATCTAGAGTTGGCAGCCATTGTTCATGCTCTGAAGATTTGGAGGCATTATCTATATGGTGTGACGTGTGAGGTGTGCACTGATCACAAGAGTCTGCAATACTTGTTCAAGTAGAAGGAGTTGAACTTGAGGCAGCGGAGGTGGTTGGAGCTATTGAAGGATTATGATGGTACTATTTGTACCACCCGAGGAGAGCCAATGTGGTGGCCGATGCATTGAGTAGGAAGTCTGCCAGCATGGGTAGTCTTGCTTATGTTTTGGTCAGCCAGAGACCGCTTGCTTTGGATATTCAGGCCTTGGCCAATCGGTTTGTGAGGTTGGACATTTCTAAGCCTAGCAAAGTGTTAGCTTGCACGGTCGCTCGTTCTTCATTGTTGGAGCGTATCCGTGATCGGCAGTTTGATGATCCCCATTTGTGTGTCCTGAGAGACACGGTGCAGCGCGGAGGTGCCACGAAGGTGACCTTAGATGATGATGGTGTTTTGAGGTTGCAGGGGCGAGTGCGTGTGCCCAATGTCGATGGGATTCGAGAGTTGATCTTAGCGGAGGCCTATAGTTCTCGGTATTCTATTCACCCGGGCGCCGCGAAGATGTATCGGGACTTGCGGCAGCATTATTGGTGGCGTAGGATGAAGAAAGATATTGCTGCATATGTGGCTCGGTGTTTGAACTATCAGCAGGTCAAGTATGAGCAATCAGAGGCCTGGTGGTTTGTTTCAGAGGATTGAGCTTCCCGAGTGGAAGTGGGAGAGGATTACCATGGATTTCGTTACTGGACTTCCGATGACCCGGAAGAAGTTTGATGCTATTTGGGTCATTGTTGATAGGCTGACCAAGTCAGCACATTTTATTCCGGTTGCAGCCACTTATTCATCGGAGAGGTTAGCTGAGATCTACATCCGAGAGATTGTTCGCCTTCATGGGGTGCCGACATCTATCATTTCGGACCGGGGTACGCAGTTTACCTCGCGTTTCTGGAGAGCACTTCAGCAGGAGTTGGGCACCCAGGTTCAGTTGAGCACAGCATTCCATCCCCAGACGGACGACCAGTCCAAGAGGACTATTCAGATATTTGAGGATATGCTCCGAGCCTATGTCATTGATTTTGGAGGCTCGTGGGACCAATTTTTGCCTTTAGCACAGTTCGCCTACAACAACAGCTACCAGTCCAGCATTCAGATGGCTCCATATGAGGCGTTGTATGGTAGGCGATGTCGGTCTCCAGTTGGATGGTTTGAGCCGGGAGAGGCTCGGTTATTGGGTACAGATTTAGTTCAGGAGGCCTTGGATAAGATCAAGATCATTCAAGACAGGCTTCGTTCGGCTCA
This sequence comes from Nicotiana attenuata, assembly GCF_001879085.1. NCBI lineage: Eukaryota > Viridiplantae > Streptophyta > Magnoliopsida > Solanales > Solanaceae > Nicotiana > Nicotiana attenuata. The sequence continues at coordinate 14,300,090 of NC_031997.1, forward strand.
GTCGCGGCAAAAGAGTTATGCGGATCGTAAGGTTCGAGATGTAGCTTTCATGGTTGGTGAGCGGGTCTTGCTCCGAGTGTCGCCTATGAAGGGCGTGATGAGATTTGGGAAGAAGGGCAAGCTTAGCCCTAGGTTCATTGGCCCATTTGAGATTCTCGATCGTGTGGGAGAGGTGGCTTACAGACTTGCCTTGCCGCCCAGCTGTCAGCCGTGCATCCAGTGTTTCATGTGTCCATGCTTCGGAGGTATCACGGCGATCTAGCCCACGTGTTAGATTTCAGCACTATCCAGTTGGACAAGGATCTGTCTTACGAGGAGAAGCCGGTAGCCATTCTAGACCGGCAGGTTCGACAGTTGAGGTCGAAGAGTTTTCCTTAAGTGCGTGTCCAGTGGAGGGATCAGCCTCCTGAGGCATCGACCTGGCAGTCCGAGTCTGATATGCGGAGCCGTTATCCTCATCTATTTCCCGACTCAGGTACTTCTTTCTTTTTTCCGTTCGAGGACGAACGGTTGTTTTAGAGGTGGAGAATGTGACGACCCAAAGGGTCATCACCTGTTTTCTCTTTCATCCCATGCTTCCGAGGCCTTGAAAACCTCATTTTTACTTGCCTTGATTTGCGTGCGCAGTCTGGGCGCGTAGCCGGAAAGATTATATGTTAAATTCTGTGAAAAATTTCAAAATGTGGCTTTAAAATGATTAAAGTTGACTTCGATCAACATTTCTGGTAAACGAACCCGAACCCGTGATTTGACGGTCCCGGAGGGTCCGTAGAAAAATATGGGACTCGGGCATATGCCTGGAGTCGAATTCCGAGGTCTAGAGCCCGAGAAAAGAATTTTTCTGTGAAATTGTTTTTCTGAAATTATTAAGGAAAATCGAAATGAAAATTGATTAAAAGACTATAGTATCGGGCTCGTATTTTGGTTCCGACACCCGGTACAAGTCTTATATATGGTTTAAGCGCTTTCTGTGAAATTTGGTCGAAATCTGACGTCATTTGACGTGTTTCGGACCTAAATATCTAAAGTTTGAAGTTTATGAAGTTAGAATGAAAAGTGTTGATTTTGAGGTTTGATTCCTCGTTTATGATGTTATTTTGGCGATTTGATAGCACGGTTAAGTTCGTAGGATGTTGTTGAGTTAGTGTGTGTGATGGGTTAGGAGCCCCGAGGGCTCGGGAGTGATCCGGAGGTGGTTCGGGGTGGTTTTGCACTTAGAAATATAGCAGGTTTTCTTCAGCTGTTGCAGGTCCCCTTCTTCGCGTTCGTGGACTGATTCCCGCATTCGCGTAGCTTCAGTTCCTCCCTCACCGCGTTCGCGAGTCACTCCACGCGTTCGCGTAGAGCATTTCCCTGGACCCCCCCAGTCTTTCTCTTCGCCTTCGCAGCCTCCTCATCGCGAACGCGATGATCAGTTGAATTAACACTTCGCGAACGCGGCCCCTTTCCCGCGAACGCGAAGTGCATTTTTGCCCAGCGATTTTTAAAGTCTAAAAACAGAATAGTTACGGGATTTCTTCACTTTTTCTCACGAGCTCCCTTGTCCTTTAAGCCTTAGGACCCCATTGAAGCCTCCCTTCTTCAAGGTCACTTGGGTAAGTAATTCCCCAGCTAATTCCTTCGTTTTTTCTTCATTAATTAGTGAATTCCTAGGCCTAAAAACATGAAATCAAAGTAGAAATTAGGGGTTTTGGGTAGAGTTAGGGTTTTGAGAATTTTGGGTGATTCAACCTCAATTTGGGGTCGAATCTTAAAACAAATTGCATATTTGAACTCGTGGGGTTATGGGTGACTAGGTTTGGTCCAAGCCTCGTGTTTGAACCATGTGGGCCCGGTGTCGAATTTTGGTATTTTTGGAAGAAGGCTAGGAAATTCATATCTAGGCTATAGGATGTTGCCATTGAGTCTTTATTGATATTATTGAATTAATTATGCCTAGATATCATTGTTTCGGAGTCGGATTGTAGAGGAAAGGCGGTATTTGAGGATTGATTGCTATTCTTTGGACCGAGGTAAGTGTTTGATCTAACTTTGGCTTGAGGGAATAGGATTAGAGTGTTATTATTTGCTAATTGCTAAATGAATCGAGTACGGTGTATAGGTATGGTGACGAGTATCTATACACCGGTGTCTAGCATGACCGTGGGTCCTTGTATGTACTTATCCTGATATTGTTATGACTCTTCCATGTCAATTGATGAATTCTATGCAATGTGAAGAGTATGAGGACAAATTATGAATTGTAAATTCTTTGGAGCGTTGGCTCGAACGATAAAAAGACTATTCAGTAAGAATTTAAATAAATAGAAAGTGATATGATTATCTCCCTTGCCGGGATTTAGCTGTTAATTGTGCAATTCCCTTGTCGGGACATTTCTTATTATTTGTTTATCCCCTCGCCCCGTTTGGTTGTGATTACTGTTTGGGTGAGGAAGAGTGATAATGCACGAAGGGTCATTCTGTGCCATGTTTTGATTATATTTGCACGAAGGGTCATTCCGTGCCATGCTTTGATTATATTTGCACGAAGGGTCATTCCGTGCCATGTTTTGATTATTTATGCACGAAGGGACATTCCATGCTCTGATTTGATTATAATTGCATGAAGGATCATTCTGTGCCATGATATGAGAGTTACGTGAGGGAAAGCACGAAGGGTGATGCCGTGCACCTTATTTGATTGCTTTTGGTGAGAATGAGAGTAAAAGCACGAAGGTTGATGCCGTGCAACTGCTGATTTTCCTGCTCTCATTAATTATTGTTATTGCCCTGTTTCTTACTTAAATTGTTGACTTTATATCCGGACTGTACTCCCCCATAGTATGCTCCCCTCCCCCTTAACTGTTTAATTTCTTTGTTCTTCCCTTTTATTGCATATATATATTGAACTGCACAGGTTGGTTTGGTAGTCCTGTCTAGCCTCGTCACTACTTCACCGGGGTTAGGCCAGGCACTTACCAGCACATGGGGTCGGTTGTGCTGATGCTACACTTCTGTGCTCTTTTGCACAGATCACGGTACCGGAGCAGCTTTTGGACCACAGCAGTAGGATATTGATCGGGAGCTGACTTCAGTCCAGGGACTTACGAGGTAGCCTAGCTGGCGTTCGCAGGGCGGAGTCCCTTTCTATGTTTTCAGTTTGTTTTCATTGTACCGAGACAGACACTCATGTATTTCTATTCTGACTTGTTTGTAGCACTCTTTAGTAGTTCGTGAGATAGCGACACCAGTCTTGGGTAGAGAAATGTTAAACTTCCGCATTTTGGGTTTTTCAGTTATCTGTGTTTTAAAGACTTCCGCTTTAATTTAAATGACTCGTTATATTTATATTGTTCTTGTTGGGATGTTATCAGAAAATGTTTAAATACTTGGCTTGCCTAGCTCCGATAGTAGGCGCCATCACGACCCCCGATGGTGGAAAATTCGGGTCGTGACATCTGAAGACTTTCTCAGCAACAATGGTCGAACATAAGGGCAAAATGGTAAAAGGTGACAAAAATAGCAATTTTTTGTTATTTTATTTTTGAAAATTTTATGCACAAGCGTAATTTTTATGCTTTTCTTTTTTTGAAAAATATGGGCTGAACCTGATGGAGGTTGCCTACGTATCTCACATCCGGTGAGAATCAAACTCGCGTAGTTCGGTGACCGATTTTGAAAATTTTGAATAAAAGTGTTTTTTTTCCTTTTTTAATGAAAAAATGGAAAAGGGTCAAAACTGCCCCTAGACTATTGGAGTTGGTACAATAATGCCCTCCGTCCACCTATTTTGAAAAAATTGCCCTCACCGTTATCTTTTCGGCTCAAGAATGCCTTTACGACTAATGGCTATGTTAGATAAAAAAAATAATTAATTAATTTCCACGTGTCATAACGAAAAAAAGGTTAAAACTGCCCCTAGACTATTGGAGTTGGTACAATGATACCCCCATCTCAAAAAATCTCTCCCCCCACCCCCTCCACCCCCTCCCCCAGCGTGTGGTGCGTTCATATTTTTCTTGTTCTTCTCATCCTTTTTTTGACCTTGCACTCTATTTGAATAATCACTACAGACATCATTAAAGTTTTATTTTCAGACAACCAAAATTTTTTGTCACCAATACTTTACGTCATACAACTTTCAAAGACCCTGTTAGGCAGAAAAAATAACTTAATTAATATCCATGTGTCATCGTCCCATTGGCCTAACTTATGACTCACCTAAATTAAAATAAACTCACCCATATTCTAAAATCCTTTTCCTCCGTTTCTTTCTCCTCTTTCTTTTAAAAATTATTCCACCTACTCGAACTCTCATACACCCATTTTTTTTCCCTAAGCAAACAAAACTCTCTCGTATAGTTAATCGCCTTCCTCTTCCTATTTCTTTGTATATTAGATATACACATCAATACTCATATTTTTTTCTATCACAGAAATATCATTCATCATCAATTTTTCTTACTACACTTTACTGCTTCATACAATAAGCTCAATCAAGTGTTTATTACAGTCACATTCACCAATAAGTCGTATTCTCTCATATTCTCAGGCATATGATCTCAAATATTTCTCTTGATTTAATCGTCTCTTTTTTAAAATTGGTGGTGTTGATATAACCTGAATAGCATCTTCGTACAATAGTTTAATTTATGGACATGGTCGGATGTTCAGACTATGGTGAGCCAATGAAGAAGAAAAAGGTCGAGGTCCGAGCAGAGACCAAATAAATCATTGGTATAATCGAAATTGGATGCAGAGTTGTCAGGAAATATACAACAAAAAATATTGCAAATTCTCAATGATCATTACTATTGGTAGAAAAATAACTTATTAAACCATAAAATCTTACAATGAAGCATTAATTTCAAAGAGTACCTGATTTCACTCAGAAAATTGATTTAATAAAAAATGTTAATTTAAAAATTAAATTAAGGCCGAAAAACCTAAGATGGAGAGGGAGATCCGTGGGTGTTGAAGGGTGAAAATCTAAGACGGAGTAGGCTAATAAGTGGATATGGGGTGAGGTTTTAATTTAAGCCAATAGGAAATTAACACATAATAAATAATAAATTTTTTTCTTAATCAAAATAGGCCTGTTAGTTTTTAGGGTATGAGTGGGCCGAAAAATTGACGTTAGGGACATGAATGGGCCAGATTTTTAACGGTGAGGGCAATTTTTACAAAATAGGTGGACGGAGGGTATTTTTAAACTTAAGTGAATAGTCTAGGGGCAGTTTTGGCATACTCCGACCCACTTCGAAAATGTTAGTAAAAATTGGGTATATGTACTTACCCGGGGGGAATGATTTTTTTTCCCTTCAACTCCGCTCTAATTTCCTAAAGCCAGTCGACAATGTAAACAAGCCTTCCAAATGATGTAGCAAGTAGCACATAAGTGAACATGATGGTCTCAAAAAGGGTACATGTCCTATACGAGCCCGACCCCTGTGTCGAGCTTCGCTAAGTCGAATAATGCAACAAAAACGATCCTACTAGGGATAACCAGGCACGTGGCTTGTTCTTCTAGGTTTTTAAAATTTACAGGAGAAGGTATCTAGACCTGTCTTACTCGGGCGGGCAACCCAAGACGAGGAGCGTCAGCGTGCCGGCCGTAGAACGATTCCGGCTTTACTGGTGCTTCTCCCCGCCTAAACATGTGTGACTAAATCCTTCACCAGGAGCAGGTCTGCACACTGGCTTTATCTCAGACAGAAAATTTTGTGGAGCTGGTCAACACACACAACACTATTACTTATCAGAAGACTCAGATGGGGTGCGAGAGAAGACAGCTTATATATACAGTTAAAACAATATCAAAGCAGCAAATGAGCGACAATTAGCACATTAGGCTCACATACACAGTAAAAATCAAAAATAATAAAAGCCAAAAATTAAGCAAAGTACAAGCTCGAATTCTTATAAGATCTCCAACAGAGTTGTCACACCCCTTTTTTACCCCCGCAAAGATAATATGGATTATTGTGGGTTAAAGAGTTTGTCCAATTAAAGTGACAAAACTTGAGTAGGGATTATTTTATTGTTCAGAGTCGCCACTTGGAATTGATTTTTGGGTGTTCCAAGTCACCTTTGGTTTGAATCCCTAGTCAAAGGAAGGTTTGACTCTATCATTATTGGTCTGCGAAAACAAAGTCCGGGTAAGAAATTCTGTTGACCAAGGAGAAGGTGCAAGGCATTCCCCGAGTCCCGTGGTTCTAGCACTGGTCACTTTATTGACTTAAAACTTGGCTTGAATTAATTTTGGACAAACTGTGATTTATATGATTTCATATTTTACCTATCCGCTTTTATTTCTTGCTTATTAGAATTATTAAAAAAAAGAATTTGGATAAATTACATCGTCATAACCACGCTACGCAAGCGAATGCGTAATTGAATAACAAAATTAATTAACTTATCATAATTGCGCCGATGACAATCAACTATTTGTAGTACTTTTGAGAAATTACTACATTTGAGAAAATTAATTCTAGAAGATTATTAAAAAAAGTTAACTATCGCGCCATGCAAACGAATCCGCGATTTTAGCAAAGGGTTGATTAAATTAAAAATTAACTGAAACTAAATTGGTGTGGCATAAGATTATTGAATTAATTTATTAAGTGTTAAACATCACGCTACGCAAGCGAGTCCGTACATTAAAAAGGTTAAAGTGCGCCTACTAATTGCCTAACGTTTAAAATAATTGCTAAAGTGACTATGTTACATAGCTATTAAAAGAATATGATTTACTGGAATTAATTGATGAGATACTTATATCTAAAAAAACAAAATTGGGCCAGCTTTGATTATTGGATTTATAATGGCATTGGGCCAGCTTAAAAGGAAACGGGCAAATATAATCATAAAGAACCAAGCAAAAATGAGTCATGCTTTTTATAAAGAATCCAATTTAAAATAAAACAAATAAACTAATACAATAAAATATATAAGGGACCTAATTACAGAAAACTGAAGACGAGTGAGAGAACATCCAACTAAAGAAACCAACTAAAAATACTACATGGGGGAAAGGAAATAAATATGACTTGATGAAGCTTAGAAATGAAAATTTTCTGTTACAACTTCAGATATTAGAAATGAAATCCAGAAACTTTCTTTTAAGGTATCCGACCCATTTGGATTAATTTCAATACTAACTTGAAGATAACAAGAAAATTCTGACTTAGTTTAAGCACCGATGTGTAGTATACAAAATCATTATTTTATTTTATTTTATTTTTGTTCCGCAATACACGAACTCGAAACGAAAAAGTCTCAACAACATCATATCACCATAAGGCTTAAGGCATTCATATATCCATTTACGACATGATACAAATCAGTATATTGCTTCCCTTGCTCTTTAGCAATTAAACAATCAAAGCAGCTTTAAACTTTAGAAGAAACTAAAACTTGATGATATTAAATATGACAATGAAATACTAATTCGTAAAGTTAAGCACTCTATTCATACACTTATGAGCAAAAAATTCGACAAATGTGATAAGGCAGTTTCAAAATATAATTAACACATTCATGACTTTACTTCGGCTGAATAAAATTGCATTAAGAAAGAGAACTAAAAGAGTACCTAAATGTAGAAGTTAACCAACAGTGAAGAACTTTGGTTTAAAGCGACTAATAGTCTCAGCACTAACAACAACAAATCAGCAGCATATTTTAACCCAAGGAAATGACTCAGAAGCACCTCGAGACCCGAATTCAAAGAAGAAAGAATCCCATTACTAACTCTAATAACTTTAGTTTCTTGAAAGGTTTTCTTTTTTTCAGAAATGTCACACAAAAGCACTCAAATTTCAGCTTACTTTCTTGATTTTCAGCTTACTATTGGATATGTTTAGCTGCTGATTTTTACTCTCAAAGTTAGGTTTTTTAGTGTGTAAAATATCCAGCAGCTCTGTGATAGATTGTGTGTCCTCCCAAAGTGAAAGAAAGACCCTCTCTTCATAGGAGAGGGAAGACTTTGAATTATTATTACCAATATGTCCAAAGGACAGGTTTTTCACCAAAAATATGTCCAAACTATTCAAAGGACAGATTTTTTGGTGTCCAAAGGACAAACTTTTACAAACTATGAACAATGTTTGGAGTATTATACTCCAAATAGTCCTCAAACAGTAAAAAGTAAACCAAACATGTACCCTACTTCATCATTTACTTTTTACCCTTCACAAACTAATATCAAACTAACTAACCAATTCAAACCAATGTAAAAATAGATAATTTCAGCATTCAACTTAGCCAATTAAACTAATGTTGATATGATCAATCCAAGGAAAAAATAAAAATCTACGATTAGGCAAAACACGTATTATAGTTGAAGTAATTAATCACAACATAACTAACTAAGTGTAGAAATCAGAAAAAATACTATACGAAGTAGTGGATCGATCATTATTAGAACTTAAACCTAAATAAACTAAAATAATCAAATAAGAAAAATAGAAAATTTCAGACAAAGAGAAAGGGATTAGGAGTTTTACCAAACTCGGATCCGCAACGAGGCAGCCGACTTGAGCACATTTTTCTTTGAGATAAAATGCCATTGTAATTTTCTTGGCATACGGCCATCAAAACTAGCATTTTTATCTCAAAGAAAAACGTGCCTAGCTCGAGAAAATGGCTTCGGACAGTAGGGTGGTCCCCGGAATTCGGCCGGATTTTTGGCAAGATTTTCGGCTTGAGATCAATGTTAAACAATAGTCCTCATCGAGATATACATGTCTATGAAGCCGTTGGGTGAAGTGGATGGCTCAATATCCATGAATTTGACAAAAAACTGCGGCTAGGGCTTTCCTAGATCTAAAATTTGTGGAGTTTGAGGGGGTTTTGAAGCATTTTGTTTGAAGATATGGAAAGAGGAGGTTGTGTAGATTATATGGTATGATTTTGAGGTCAAACAGAAAGTTTTCAGCGGCGGCCGGTAGCGGAGCCACGGCGGCGGCGCCGTGAGGGGAGAAGCGGCAGAGAGGAGGGAGAAATAAGAAAAGAAGAGATCTAGGGCTTGGTCTTTAGGAAATGGCAAAAATTCTTATTTTTGGAGTCTTTTTTATGACAAATAAATTGATTATGGGCCATTGGATCAAGGATAATGGAAGGATGAGATTTGATCTTGAATACTAAACCAAAACGACATAGTTTCGATATAAAACTACGTCGTTTCGACCCTCCTACGGCAGCCCCATTTGGAACGGATCTGGGCTCTTTAGGCTTCTAATTTTGGGCTAATTTTGGCTCATTTTCAATTAAAATATACTAGCCCAATCCCTTAGCCCCTAACTATCATATTTAGCCCTAAAAAAAATATACAAGTAGAAAGAAAAATCTTTTTGGTATATGTAATATAAAGATGCAAACTAAAATATACAAATAAAAGGTAAAAAATATTTTTGGTATTTTTATTAAAGGAAGGAAAATAAAAATGCACAAATAACTAAAAATCATCCAAAAAATAGTATTTGTAGATGAATTTGAAGTGAAAAAAAAAATAGGTATTCACAAGAGTCGCTAGAGCTGTCACACCCCTTTTCTACCCCAGCAAAAGATAGATATGTGTTACGGATTGTGAGTTAAAGAGACTTTCCAATTAAAGTGACAAACTTGAGTAGGGATTATTTTATTGTTCAGAGTCGCCACTTGGAATTGATTTTTGGGTGTTCCAAGTCACCTTTTGTTTGAATCCCTAGTCAAAGGAAGGTTTGACTCTATTATTATTGGTCTGCACAAACAAAGTCCGGGTAAGGAATTATGTTGACCGGAGAGAAGGTGTAAGGCATTCCCCGAGTCCCGTGATCTAGCACGATCGCTTTTATTGACTAAAATTGGCTTGAATTAATTTTTGGATAAACTGCGTTTTATTTGATTTTCATGTTTGCCTATGTCCCCTTTTATTGTTGATGACTTTATTAATCTCAAACTAGGACGAGTATCCCCGACCCTAGCTTACACTAACCAAGACGAGTATCCCCAACCTTAGTTCGTGTGTCGTATCCAAAAGTGGAGCCAACTCGAAGTTAATTAAATAAAACTTTTAATTACTTGAAAGAATTGAAACAAGACGTGTCGTTACAACCTTCTCATTTTATTTATGCCTTTATTCCGAAGCGAGTCTTCCCGACATTGGTTAAGACAAAATTATTTATCTTAGTTAAGATAAATACTATAGCGGTTAGATTATGGAAAAATAATTGTTCATCTTTATCGTAAAATAAAATGCCTATTTGTAGCTTAATGGTGTTAAGACGATGTACAAAACTTAGTTAATATTAAACCTACTTATAACCTTATTCTTATTATTGTTGTTATTAATTAAAATCACGAAACTAATATAAAGCTACAGTTGTTCCTAAAATTTACCTAGCACTTTTATTAAGAAGATAAAATTATTCTTATTTATAAAAAGAAATATTCTGACTGTTGTTCGAGTTACTTGATGGAATTTGCCGTAAAATTAATTCCCAAAGAAACACTCTGAACTTGCAAAAGATTATGTCCTCATTAACACTAACAAAGGTGAAAACTAACATATATACAAATATTTCATCAAGCTTAGGTAAACAAAAATAATACAAGCTAAGAGTTTAAAATATTCATGATTAGAGGAGAGGATAAAAAAGCGTTGCCAAGCATGTCAAGAAAACACGTGAATCCGAAAAGTTCTCACTTTCAACTATCAATGAATGCCACAACATATTTACACAAGCATATAAAAAGGCAGTAAAGATTCGGACCTTTTGAGATGCAATTTTCTTTACTAAGCTCTAACACTTAATCACTTATTTTCACAACAAAGTAAACTCGATATATCAAATAGGATTAAGTGGCTAAAGCTACTCATAGAAGATGCCATAAGGATGCTTAAAGAGTCAAGATAAAATTTCAACACTTAAACTTTATGGAGGAATTAAAAATTAACAGCATTTTCCTTTTCTAGTTTGCATGGCCAGCATTTATACAAGAACAAACACTACTTTTAGTAGCGTAAAGATCTAACCAGAAAGTTGCAAGAATATTCAGAAATCAAGTAAGGACTTCACGCTTCTATTTCTTTGAAAATAAACTACTTTACAAGCTAGAAAAGTTACCTAGATTGCAGATTTAAAAGCAAGACAGCAATAACGGATTCGGCTTCGTATATCACTATCGAAACACATCAAACCAATCCATTGAACCCAATACGAATCAGAAGCTCAAACCAAAAGCTTAATGGCTTAGGAAAGGAAGAAAGAACTCACAAACTTTTAGTTTTCAGCTTACTTTTGGATGTTCAGCTGATGATTTTTCATAAGTTGTGTCTTTCTTTCTTCTTTTTTTTCAAATGTAAAATATTGATTTTTCCAGTGATAGAGTGTGTGTTACTCTTTAAAGTGAAAGAAAGACCCTCTCTTTATAGGAGAGAGAAGACCTTGAATTATTATTACCCATCTGTCCAAAGGACAGATTTTTCACCAATAATATGTCCAAACTATTCAAAGGACAAATTTTTTGGTCAAAAAATTGTCCAAAGGACAAACTTTTACCAACTATGAACAATGTTTGGAGTATTGTACTCCAAATAGTCCACAAATAGTAAAAAGTAAACCAAACATGTACCCTACTTCATTATTTACCTTTTACCCTTCACAAACTAATATCAAACTAACAAAACAATTCAAACCAATGTAAAAGCAAACAATTCAGCATTCAACTTAGCCAATTAAACTAATGCTGATATGATCAATCCAGGGGAAAAAATAAAAATCTACGATTAGGCAAAATATATATTATAGTGAAGTAATTGATCACAACATAACTAACTAAGCGTCGAAATCAGAAATAATACTATCCGAAGTAGTGGATCGATCATTATCAGAACTTAAACCTAAACAAACTAACAAATCAAATAAGAAAAATAGAAAATTTAAGACAAATTGAAAGGGATTAGGAGTTCTACCAAACTCGGGTCCGCAACGAGGCAGCCGACTCGAGTACATTTTTCTTTGAGATAAAATGCCACTGTAATTTCCTTGGCACACGGCCATCGAAAATAGCATTTTTATCTCAAAGAAAAACGTGTCTAGGTCGAGGAAATGGCTTCGGACAGTAGGGTGGTCGCCGGAATTTGGCCGAATTTTCGGCTTGAGACCAATGATAAACAATAGTCCTCGTCGAGCTCTGTCCATGTATATAGGTGTTGGATGGAAAATATGGCTCAAATCTCACGAATTTTAAGGAAAAAGTGACGAGCAAGCTTTCTTAGATCTACTATTCGTGAATTTTGAGGAGTTCTTTAAGGATTTAGTTTGGAGATATGGAAAGAGGAGGTTGTAGAGATTATATGGTAAAATTTTGGAGTTGATTGGCCACCATCGGACGGTGGCAGGCGGCGGCACCGCCGTGGTCAAGGGCGGCGACTAGTGGAGGGTTTGAGGGAGTGAGGAGAGAAGAGAGAAAGAAGGGGGAAGGGGAAAATAGGGTAAAATTTCTGATTTTTTAGGCTTCAAATACCTAGAGTGGGGAGGAATAAGGACCACCGGATCAAAAGGCAAACGAAGGTTGAAATTTAATCTTGTCACTTAATGAAACAACGTAGTTTCTTGCTAAACTATGTCATTTGAGCTCTTTTTTAGCCAGCCACCTAATGGATCGGGTATGCCCGAATTGGGCTCAAATTTTGGGTCAATTTCAGCTCAAAATTAATTAAAATAGAGTAGCCCAATCCCTTTTCCCTCTACTGAAATTATAGTCTTATTAGTCCTAAGGAAAATGTACAAGTAGAAACAAATATTTCTGGTATATATGATTTAAATATGCAAACTAAAATACAAATAGAAGGTAAACAAATATTTTTGGTACATTTAAATTAAGGAGTTCACATAAATTCGAAGAAAATTAACTAAAATAGCTAAAACCATCCAAAAGTTAGTTTTTTTTTGTAGGAGAATTAAAAGCATGCAAAAATTAGGTATTCACTGCCCATAACTTTGTCCTTGAAGACAAAGAACTTCTCCATAGGGTGGCTTACAAGTCGTTGATATTTGCAGTAATTTGGTCATTCGTTTTCCCAGCTTCATTTGGTCTCTTCATCTCCGGAAGCTCAATAAGATTTAACTCGAGGAGCTCTTCAAAAATGGCCGGCACATCAGAATCCAGAAATGGGTACTCCTTCTCTTGAATTTCTTTTAGAGTCAACTTTCCATATGGCTTATCTTGAAAAGAAGTGGATTTCGTACTCTACTTCTTGCTCACCTTTGTTGTGAACTTCACAGGTGATGTGTTGACATTCATAGCTTCTTTGTTTTCAGATTTTGGTACAAACTTTCTCCATTTCCTACTTCTTGCTTGTCGTTCCCTTTGCGAGGCTCATAGATAGGCAACCTTTCATTTCCAGCGGAGGCCATGCTCAACTCCATGTTATGGGCACGACTCGCAAGTTCTTCAAATGTGTCAGGCTTGATACCTTGCAAGATGTAGCGTAGTCCCCAATCCATGCCTAGGATGCACATATTTATGCCCGAAGCTTCACTAGGCCTGTCTTTGCAGTTGAGGCTTGCATTCCTCCAATGATTGATAAATTCGATAACTGGTTCACTCTTTCATTGACGAGTATTTGTAAGTTCTATCATACTCACAGTACGTCTCATGCTATAAAAGCGATTGAGGAATTCTTGATCTAGTTGATCCCAGCTATCAGCAGATCCAGCCTCGAGGTCTATGTACCAATCAAAAGCATTTCCTTTTAATGAGTGGACGAACTGCTTGACGAAGTAATCTCCATAAGTCCCAGCATTGTTGCATGTCTCAACGAAGTGCGCCACATGTTGCTTTGGATTGCCTTTGCCATCAAACTGGTTAATATTTGGAGGTTGATAACCAACAAGCATCTTCGAAATATCGATCCTTGAATTGTACGAATTTGCGTAGGTAAAGGAAGACTTGGAATCAACTTCATATTTTGTTTTTATAGTCCTGTCACGACCCCAAATCGGACCCGGTCGTGATGGTGCCTCTCGTGAAGACAAGGCCAGCTGACACAATTCCCCAAGTCAACCATTTTCCATTAAAAGTTGTTTTTATACCATTTATAAACCATTAATCTCATAATGAACATTTAAAAGAAAAATGCAGAATAATTACACAAGCCCGACATCGGGGTGTCACTAGTCATGAGCATCTACCAAGGTCTGAATACAACAAAAACAGTAAAATGTACTAAGTACAGAAACGAAAATGAGAGGAAGGAAGCGGTGTTGCGAACCTCGTACAGCCACCTTGCTAACTCTGATGACTCCGCGTTTGAGCAACCAACACCCGCTACCGGGTTCCGAAATACCTGAATCTGCACACGAGGTGCAGGGAGTAATGTGAGTATTCCAACCCAGTAAGTAATAAGAGTAAATAAAGACAGCAGTAGGAAATGATGAATCCACAGTTATGATAAACTCAATAAGCACAACAGGCTTCCAAATCAGAATACGAGTCAATCGTCTCATTGAAAATCCAGCTTTTGGTAAAAAATCATTTAAAATACCTTCTAACGTTTTCAGTAGGGGGTTCAATACCATTTATAATAAAAGAGATGAAAACCATAATCGGACCCTCGGGCAAAACAGGAGTCATAAATACCTTATAACAAGAAAATCTCCGTAGAAATAACAAAAGCCAAATCAATGATTGAGTTCTGAACATCTCATAAACCCCAGCTTAAATGAAAGTTGTTTAAAAACATTTATTCAACGTTTTCGACAGAGGCTCAGTATAAATATGAGTGAAAGCAGTCAATATATTGACATATTCGATAGAAACTCACTTAAAGAGGAGTAAAAAAATCAATAAGTTCATAAACAGGCCCCTCAGGCAAAGCATCACTCATGTGCATGTATATATCTATCGCCCCTCGGGCTAGCCTCTCAGTCACTCGTGACTCACTCTTACCAATCAGTACTCACACTCAGCATTCACGCTCAATAGGTACCATATAATAACCGTTGCGGCATGCAGCCCGATCCATGTATCGCCGCGGCGTGCAACCCGATCCATATATTTCGTCGACGACACTCACTGGGGGTATGCAGACTCCGGAGGGGCTCCTACAGCCCAAGCGCTATATCGCTGCGGCGTGCAGCCCGATCCATATACATATATACATATATATTATTGCGGCGTGCAGCCCGATCCATAAATATATAATCCTCACAACCAGGCCTTCGGCCTCTCTCAGTCATTAACCTCACAATCAGACTCTCGGTCTATCTCAGTCATCAACCTCACAATCAGACCCTCGGTCTATCTCAGTCATCAACCTCACGATCACTCAGACCATCAGTAAAATAGGGAACTTAGCCCAAACAGTTTTCACATTTTTAAGAAATAAAGTGATAAAACCAATTTTAAACGATAAACAGGTAAAACATAACTGAGGGTATGCTTTCAAAACAAATAGAGTGAGGGAAGATAGTGAAAATGCCCCTAAGGGTCTCAGCAGGTCGGCACAAGGCCCCAAACATGGCATACAGCCCAAAATATAATATCAATCTCTAGAACATGGAATATCATAAGGTTTCAAATCAAATATGCGACTTAACAATCGTACGGGACGGACCAAGTCAAAATCCCCAATGGTGCACAACTCCACGCTCGTCATATAGCGTGTGCGTCACCTCAAAATAACACAACGATGTGTAATCCGATGTTTCAAACCCTCAGGACAGTATTTAAAATCATTACTTATCTCGATCCGATCCAAACTCTAGCCCGTGATGCCTTAGCCCTCACGAGTTCATACATACCAAGAACATCAAAATCCATCCACAAATGACCCTTAAATTCCCAAATTTTAGGTCTCAAATTTCAAGCCCTAGTTCTTCAATTTTAGGCTTAGTTTTCATGATTTTCTAGGTGGAATTCACATAAGAATCGAGTTTTTAGTCCAGAATTCTTACCTTAGAACGTTTCCCCTTGAAACCCTCTTCAATCTCCTTCAAAAAGCTCCAAAAATGATCAGCTACGGAGGAAATGAGCCTCAAAATCGCGGACAAGACGAGCTTAAAAACATTCTGCCCAGGCATAATTTCTTCTATGCAATCGCGGGAAAACCTTCGCGATAGCGAAGCACAAAAACTCAGCTCTCAGATATAATCCTATGCGAACGCAATAGAATCCATGCGACCGCAATACACTGCAATATTACTCTACGCGATCGCAGACAACCCTCCGCGTTCGCATTGAACAAATTCCAACTAAGACTCCAGGTCCACTTTACTCTATGCTAACGCGACCTTCACTACGCGTTCGCGATCAACAATTCCATCCTACTATGCGATCGCATCTCCACTTATGCGAACGCGAAGAGCAAATGAACTTCTCCCTCTAAAAGTTTCTATGCGATCGCAAATTCCCTATGCGATCGCAATGAACAAAATACCTGCAACTGAAGCCTGCAATTCTGCAACTCTCAAAACATGAAATTGATCCGTTTAACTTCCCGAAACTCACCCGAGGCCCTCGGGACCTCAAACAAACATGCCAACATATCCCATAACATCATTCAAACTTGTTCCAACCTTCAGAACACTCAAAACAACATCAAAATATCAAATTTGCATCGGATTCAAGCCTAAGAAATCCCAAAACCTTCTAGATTACGCTTTTGATAAAAAACCCAACCAAACCACGTCCGAATGACCTGAAATTCTGCACACACATCCCAAAATGACATGACGGAACTACTGCAACTTCCGGAATTCTATCCGACCTCTATATCAAAATCTCACCTATCAACCGGAAACACCGAAATTTTAATTTTCGCCAATTCATGCCCAAACCTTCCACGGATCTCCAAAATGCATTCCGATCACGCTCCTAAGTCCGAAATCACCTAACGGAGTTAACCAAATCATAAAAACTCCGATCCGAGCTCATATACAATCAAGTCAAATCTTGGTCAAACCTTTCAAATTTTAAGCTTTAAATTGAGAACTGCTCTACCAAATTCATTCTGATTACTCTGAAAACCAAAACCAACGATTTACATAAGTCAAAATATATCACACGGGGAAAGCCATGCCCGAGAACTGGCGAGCAAAGTGCAAAAGCTCAAAACAACCGGTCGGATCGTTACATCCTCCCCCATTAAACATATGTTCGCCCTCGAACGTGCCCAAAGTTGTTCTAAAAGCCAGCCAATCGCTGAATAATCTTACCATGCATATACCCGGGGGTGATCCCACGTCACCCTATCTCATATTGGTCCGACAACACAATATAACTGAAATTTTCACAATCCAACCTAGCCCATAAACCTTAGAACCATATTTTCACTTCTGAAATCATCCACAAGATCCGAATCTCACGTCTATACTCTGAATAAGTCCGAACCAGCTGCAATAACTCATACCTGCGACCTCAGGTGTAATTATATGATATAACACATGACTCAAACACTTGTAGCGATAACTTCTAATCACAGCAGCTGCACTCAACATCCGAATACCGGTAGGAGACCTCTTATCAGTTAAAGTCTCACTCCAACGCTTTCATATACTGCCAATGATAAATGAAACACGCAATAATCCATAACCATTTCTCAGATCAACCATTCATGAAGCCACTTCTCTTTTGTCAAGGACCATAGCAAATTTCTGAGCCGAACCTCGATATCATCCTTCCAATATGCTGAAGTCGAATCCGTTCGTATTCATTAATGCTCCCAACGATCTCATCTAATCAAACACACTACTCTGGTGACATGACACATCAGTACAGACTGAAGCCGCAACTTGTGCAATCCGCGCACCAATAAGCCACCATCCGAACATACTCAAATCATGAAAAATAACTCAAAGGAAAGAGCTGTATCGCAAGCTCACCGGTACCACCACACACAATGCCGAGAATCGGACACACATCATAGAAACAGAACGTACAAATCTAACCCGTAGGATCATACCTTCACATAGCTTCGCTCCAATACGCGACCTCATCCAAACACTAGTCCACATGAAACACATCAAGTCACTATGCTCAAAATCGACAACCATGCGCAATATGATGTCTAAAACCAAAGCAATCATCATAACCACCACGAAGCAATTTACATACATTACATATACCCGAAAGGACACAACCGATACGCCATCCACCGAGCAATAACCAGTACTCTTCCCGCTCGAATTCCACTATGAAACCCCAATGGAACCGCACCACTTGTGCCTATAACCAACAAATCCTAGTGTCCCGCAACACGAAAAGATAACTCATAGATCCCCCTAATTGCTAATAGCTCAATAACAACCGAATAAACACATCCCTCACCAACAGCAACTCGAAGTCAACAAAGCCGTCTCGATGCCGGACACATATCCATATAGGTCTACGAATGGACCACACATCAACTCTAGTTACCCACAACAGATAAATAATCCTTCAAAGGTTCACAATGACTGAATCATAGCACATACTAACATCTGACTAACTTACCCACATTTTGCCATCCATAACCACGAGCTAACCTATATATGAGAACTTCCAGTCCCCAAGTCCATAAAATACACGAATTACCATATCTGATCCCAATTCCGCCACTCGCATATATAACTCACCTCCACTACTCAATCATTCCACGAGAGATGCTCTAAGATTCTTCTGTGCTGCCAAGAAAACTCGAATATCAGCAGCCGATCTGGCAAGAAGTGCTGCAATACTACCGAAGTACCATCAACTTAATCACATTGCCTCTTTCTGAAACATATACCCTCGTCAAATCACCTCAATTAGCATTACCATTTCCTTAATCATCTGAAGATCATTTTTCAATTATCTGAAACTGCTCGTGCTGCCTAAGAATATATGACCTTCCATTCAAATCTGAACCGCGACCTTACACATGCCAATCTCAATCCTACACAACATATCGCATAAACCGTACTACTCTAGGATAACCGTGAGAACTTCATATCCCTTCCGAGCCCCAAGCAACTATGTACTCAACTAACCAAAAACTTTCCATTGATCCCATCTAGAAGAAAACCACTATACATCTCATGCTCCTCACGCCAATAGGAAAAAATATACCTCTCTAACTGTGGTGGAAACCATCTAGAACTCTCCGAATCCCATTTGCACAAATCTAAATCGTCAGGACTGAATCCTTCTAACTCGACCGAGCTACGCAGGTCACTAAAATCCAAGAGAATTGCCGCGAAACACCTGTAGAAACTCATTATCTCGTAAGCACCCAAAGAACTAATCATATCCCTACCATACCAACTCGGCCTACGACCAAGCTATCCCATCTATCCGAATTCCCTTCTGATTTACCTTCAACTTGATACTCATTCTTGCTATAACATCACAATTCCTCAACCCAGACTTACCATACGGGACCCAAGCATAAAGCCACACCGTCTAAGGCTCATAAGCCATTGAATACTTCCTCAGGTATTCCCAGGAGCACCACATTCAAATGCTTTACTCTAAAGAGACTTCCTGCGAATCTAAATTCGTTACCTTTACCTTGCTGATACTGATACATAGAATCCCATAATTAATATAGAAATTGCCACAAATCTTGACACCGTCCAATCAAAACTCAGTTTCTAACAACATATACAACTTTAAAATACCCAATTGTTACATGTAGAATCTTGAACACATTAGAACCATTCTCAAGAGTCATTCACTCTATTCTAACTGCTATTAGCCTGATCAAACGAACAGAACCACTCGTGCCTCAATAGCACTCAGACACCGCAGAGTGTAACCTCATCCTAGAACAACCAAGCTAATTCTTGCTCTATGCACCGAGCATCCATTACCAACAACAACTCAAGACATTTCGTGATTCTCACACACCTATGAAGCATGACATAACCTTTGCCAAAATTTTCCTTTACTCGAGCCATCCTCGGTCTCAATCTCCGTAGGCCATAACTGATTCACCAGTATGCCTCATACTGGAACCCACATAGCACATAACCGTGCAATCAACTAATCAATAGAAAACTCCCCCACTTGGCTCGAAGCCATAAATCAAAACACACTCAATAACTCGTAACGCATATACTCTATTGATTCCATAATACCATAGTGATATTAAACTCAAATCCTTGGTAAGCTTGTAAAACACAGACCATCTGGTACTTTAAATCTTCTGCAAACCTCGCATTCACTCTCACAATAGTTGAACCCCACTCTCTTAAGCGACCCAAGTTTAAATTGCAACACATATATTACACTTGCAAGTGAGATCTTCTAACAGACAACGTAAGGATCACACAACTTCAAAACACTCCGCAGGAGGTAGCCCACCTGCTTCGCCTCAAACTAATATTTCGGTATACCTTCCACCGTCAAAAACATTACGCAGTCACTTAATCTTCCTGAGTCTGAACTCATACCGCAACATGAAATTTACTTCGCTCCCAATCTAGGAGACATGACAAGATTCTTCACACCCATAACTCGGAGCTATACCTTCAATCGAACTGAAAATCAAGTACCTAATAATTCTCCTGTCTTCCAGCAGCCCCTTCTCGTCGTTTCCAAATCATGTGAATACACCTCGCAGTCATAACATACCCATCACATAGCTATTCAATCATTACTTCTACCAATAGGGCACTACCGAACGTATAAGTTCAAAACACTTGCTCACGCAATCAGCACCTCGGTGCTCAAGCTATAGACAAAAACTCGGTGTCAAGTCCTCCAGACTGGCCCCATTATCAACTCACCGAGATCACATCTCGCCCCTCGATCAGGGAATCACAAGCCATCGATGCACATCTGGTATGAGCGCTCATGCGCGCACACGAACGCATGGAAGGAATTCAAAGAATTCAAGAATGTGAAGTTTTCCTAAAGGTTCTGTAGCCTCTCGAGGATAAATACAAACGTCTCCGTACCGATCCGCGAAACTCTACTAAACCTGTTCATGACTCGTGAGACCTATGTAACCTAGGCTCTGATACCAACTTGTCACGACCCCAAATCAGACCCGGTCGTGATGGCGCCTCTCATGAAGACAAGGCCAGCTGACACAATTCCCCAAGTCAACCATTTTCCATTAAAAGTTGTTTTTATACCATTTATAAACCGTTAATCTCATAATGAACATTTAAATGAAAAATACGGAATAATTACACAAGCCCGACATTGGGGTGTCACTAGTCATGAGCATCTACCAAGGTCTGAATACAACAAAAACAGTAAAATGTACTAAGTACATAAATGAAAATAAGAGGAAGGAAGCGGTGCTGCGAATGTCGTGCAGCCACCTTGCTAACTCTGATGACTCCGTGTTTGACCAACCAACACCCGCTACCGGGTTCTGAAATATCTGAATCTACACACGAGGTGCAGGGAGTAATGTGAGTACTCCAACCCAGTAAGTAATAAGAGTAAATAAAGACTGAGCAGTAGGAAACGATGAATCCACAGTTATGATAAACTCAATAAGCACAACAGGCTTCCAAATCAGAATACGAGTCAATCGTCTCATTAAAAATCCAGCTTTTGGTAAAAATCATTTAAAATACCTTCCAACGTTTTTAGTAAGGGGTTCAATACCATTTATAATAAAAGAGATGAAAACCATAATCGGCCCCTCGGGCAAAACAGGAGTTATAAATACCTTATAACAAGAAAATCTCCGTAAAAATAACAAAAGCCAAATCAATGATTGAGTTCTGAACATCTCATAAACCCCAGCTTAAATGAAAGTTATTTAAAAACATTTATTCAACGTTTTCGACAGAGGCTCATCATAAAGATGAGTGAAAGCAGTCAATAAATCGACATATTCGATAGAAACTCACTTAAAGAGGAGTAAAAAAATCAATAAGTTCATAAACAGGCCCCTTAGGCAAAGCATCACTCATGTGCATGTATATATCTATCACCCCTCAGGCTAGCCTCTCAATCACTCGTGACTCACTCTTAGCAATCAGTACTCACACTCAGCATTCACGCTCAATAGGTACCATATAGTAACCGCTGCGGCGCGCAGCCCGATCCATGTATCGCTGCGGTGTGCAGGCCGATTCATATATGTCGTTGACGGCGCTCACTGGCGGTGTGCAGACTCCGGAGGGGCTCCTATAGCCCAAGCGTTATATCGTTGCGGCGTGCAGCCCGATCCATATACATATATACATATATACTGCTGCAGCGTGCTGCCCATCCATAAATATATAATCCTCACAACCAGGCCCTCGGCCTCTCTCAGTCATTAACCTCACAATCAGACTCTCGGTCTATCTCAGTCATCAACCTCACAATCAGACCCTCGGTCTATCTCAGTCATCAACCTCACGATCACTCGGACCATCAGTAAAATAGGGAACTTAGCCCAAATAGTTTTCACATTTTTAAGAAGTAAAGTGATAAAACCAATTTCAAACGAAAAACAGGTAAAACATAACTGAGGATATGCTTTCAAAACAAATAGAGTGAGGGAAGATAGTGAAAATGCCCCTAAGGGTCTCAGCAGGTCGGCACAAGGCCCCAAACATGGCATACAGCCCAAAATATAATATCAATCTCTAGAACATGGAATATCATAAGGTTTCAAATCAAATATGCGACTTAACAATCGTACGGGACGGATCAAGTCACAATCCCCAATGGTGCACAACTCCACGCTCGTCATCTAGCTATGCGTCACCTCAAAATAACACAACGATGTGTAATCAGGGGTTTCAAACCCTCAGGACAGTATTTACAATCATTACTTGACTCGATCCGGTCCAAACTCTAGCCCACGATGCCTTAGCCCGCACGAATCGACCTCCGAATGCTCCAAATCTAGCCACAATCAGTACGTAACCATTAAAATATGCAAAGGGAACGAAGCCCACTCGAAAATATCCAATTTACATCAAAATCCCGAAATTGCTCAAACCCGGCCCCTGGGCCCACATCTCGGAACACGATAAAACTCATCAATGGAATCCTCATCCTCTCAAGAGTTCATACATACCAAGAACATCAAAATCCATCCACAAATGACCCTTAAATTCCCAAATTTTAGGTCTCAAATTTCAGCCCTAGTTCTTCAATTTTAGGCTTAGTTTTCATGATTTTCTAGGTGGAATTCACATAAGAATCGAGTTTTTAGTCCAGAATTCTTACCTTCAAACATTTCCCCTTGAAACCCTCTTCAATCTCCTTCAAAAAGCTCCAAAAATGATCAACTATGGAGGAAATGAGCCTCAAAATCGCGGACAAAACGAGCTTAAAAACATTCTGCCCAGGCATAATTTCTTCTATGCGATCGCGGGAAAACCTTCGCGATCGCGAAGCACAAAAACTCAGCTCTCAGATATAATCCAATGCGAACGCAATAGAATCCATGCGAACGCAATGCACTGCAATATTACTCTACGTGATCGCGGACAACCCTCCGCGTTTGCAATGAACAAATTCCAACTAAGACTCCAAGTCCACTTTACTCTATGCGAGCACGACCTTCACTACGCGTTCGCGATTAACAATTCCATCCTACTATGCGATCGCATCTCCACTTATGCGAACGCGAAGAGAAAATGAACTTCTCCCTCCAAAAGCTTCCATGCGATCGCAAATTCCCTATGCGATCGCAATGAACAAAATACCTGCAACTGAAGCCTGCAATTCTGCAACTCTCAAAACATGAAATTGATCCGTTTAACCTCCTGAAACTCTTCCGAGGCCCTCGGGACCTCAACCAAACATGCCAACATATCCCATAACATCATTCAAACTTGTTCCAACCTTCAGAACACTCAAAACAACATCAAAATATCAAATTTGCATCGGATTCAAGTCTAAGAAATCCCAAAACCTTCTAAATTACGCTTTTGATCAAAAACCCAACCAAACCACATCCGAATGACCTGAAATTCTGCACACACATCCCAAAATGACACGACGGAACTACTGCAACTTCCGAAATTCCATTCCAACCTCTATATCAAAATCTCACCTATCAACCGGAAATGCCAAAATTTCAATTTTCGCCAATTCATGCCCAAACCTTTCACCTAACGGAGTTAACCAAATCATTAAAACTCCGATCCGAGCTCATATACAATCAAGTCAAATCTTGGTCAAACCTTTCAAATTTTAAGCTATAAACTGAGAACTGCTCTTCCAAATTCATTCTGATTACTCTGAAAACCAAAACCAACGATTTACATAAGTCATAATACATCACACGAGGAAAGCCATGCTCGAGAACTGGCGAGCAAAGTGCAAAAGCTCAAAACGACTGGTCGGGTCGTTACAAGTCCCTTTAATGAACTCCTTTAGTTGATTGATTGGAATCATCCCTTCTGAAGAGACTGGAATTTCCTTAGTGGATGCAACTTGTCGTGGGGGAGGATCAATCTCTTAACTTCTGAGAGTTTGCCAGGTGCATGGGTGGATTCTTCTTCCATCAAGATTCCCACCCTGTCTGTTAGCTTGTCAATTCTAGCGTCTTGATTTTGCATGCATTTGGTCAAGCCAGCGATTGCTTCCGTCAAGTTTGCCAATTGCTCTTCCACAGATGAAGTGTTTGTCACCATGGCTTGCATGATTGTTGTAGATGATGGGGAGTAGCATGGATTGTCACACATATGGATTCTCAAATGGCTCACGCTATGCGGTGTAAGTGGGGAGGATCCATCACTTGAAGCATCATCATCTTCCTTCACAGCAGAGTTCTTGGATTCGGAGAGGTCAAGCAGAGCAAGAGTTTTCTTGATCTTTTCAGCAACATCATTTCCTCCTTCGGGTGCGTTTGTGGAAGACCTTGCTCCTTTTGAGGATGAAGATCCGAAAATAGGGGTTGATGTGGACGACACTTGGAGTGCTTGTTGTCCTAAAGAGCTTGCTTTGTTCCTCGTAACTGGTCCGAAGCTTCCAAAGGTAACATCGAGGATGCTTTTCACATCAGCATAGAACCTGGAGTTAGCAGCCTTGGTGGATGTTGATCTGGAGTTGATTTTCCTTGAAGCCATTTCAACGTTCTTGGACTTTGGTGATTGAAATTTGAGATGAGAGGTAGAGATCATCCCACTGGGCGTGCCAGAATTTGTAGACAATAAATTTGGGTCAAGAAAATAAAATCAAGACCGAGAAATATCGCAACAATCGTAGTATTTGATTTCAAATATTTGAGTGTACAATCTCTATGAATCCTCTGATTCTTCTTTCCAATAGTAAATAAATTCAAGGGCCTTTGAGATTGGTCTTGAATATGTAGTTGTTGCCACGAACGATGATCTTGTTCTTGATCTAGATCTTAACCTTGATTTGTTCTTCGTTCTTGAGCTTGAACTTGATTTGTTCTTCGTTCTTGAGCTTGAATTTGATTAATTGAAGCTTGAAAATTGTGGAGGAATTTGCATCATTTGATCCACGAGCTCTTAATTATTGCTTCTTGTTATAACTTCTGGTGTCTTTTCTAGATTATGAAGACCCCTATTTATAGTTGTGGAAATGAGGAGTTATGATAAGAACAAACTCTTTCCGACCAATCAAATTGAAGTGTGACATGGCCAGAACATGTCACTTGCACACATGGCGCGGTTTCATTAGCCTTTTGATTTGGCTTGGCATGCCTTGTCATTTTAACACGTGGCACGATCCTATTAGCTCTTCTGTTTGACTTGGTGCGCCACATCATTTGACACGTGGAACCAAACCGGGACTCTAGGAAGATGACATCTTAGGCTTAATGAAGTGGGCTCATCACTTTAGCCCAATTAAATGGGCTAGCCCAATGAATTTTAATCCATATATATTGAACTTATGTAATTAATCCAATTATATTAGCCCATAATTTATTTGGACTAGTATATTTAAAATGTAATCCAATAATTTATTGAATGTGAATTCAATAAATTTTTACATGCCTACAAAGAGTTACATATTTTTATAGATTGAGTTCACCTAATAGTGTAAATAAATAATATACTGTCAGTGCACGAAAATAAACTAGTCAGCTTAAAACAAGTCTCCGCGGCAAACTTTCTCATAAGACAAATGCAAAAGTATGTTTTGAGATAAAAAATGTATGCAGAAACAATTATTGTTAGTAATAACTAGAATTAGTTGTGCTTTATGAAAAAACCAGGTGAGAGTTAAGACAATAAACAGCCCCTTCTATTTTTGATAGATCAATTTAACAACTTTACAGATAAAAATAAAATTGCAAACCACTATAGAAGCAAACGATAACCTTCTATTAAAATTCTTGGTGATACACCCACTTGTCTGGTATATGGGGTTTAAATTTTGAACTTTAGACTGAGCAAATCAAGTTCTCTAGTTTGTATAGCATGCTATGTTTCATTTACAGGGAGTAGTAGTTTATCATACAAAATAATTACACTAATTTATTCAGTAATTAGGATACTATGCATTGAATCTCTGATCTTAAAGCCGTAAGTCTCGTTCTCATTTACAATATATATCAAAAGTTCAAACTGGAGAAATTAATTGAGTTACCCTAAATACAAGTAAACGGATAAGCAACTCTCGAGGCTTTATATGTATTGAGTCGTATGTTTTGTACACCTAAATAAATAAATAATGAGTCTTCCCTTTAACTGTTAAATATATATATTTATATATATTTTAAGTTTTATATTGGTTGATCACACAATTCAAATTGGTATTAGAGCAAAAGGAACTGGGTTCAAGCTTTATAGTATCACAAATTGAAAAGAAAAGAAAAGAAAAATTACGTCCTTGACAAATAAAAAGGTTCAGAGAATAGCACGGGCTAGCCAGTTTTCGGACTAGTCATTCAAAATTAGCCAGCATTTGCAAAGTCATTGAAAAATAGCCACTATTTTGCTGCAACACGAAAAGCTCCAGCATAATATACTGGAGATCGGTGCACCTGTGTATGAACTTCCAACATATTATGCAGGAACTCCAACACGCGGAAAGTTCCAGTATAATATACTGAAAATTGGAGCACTGATGCTCCAATCTCCAGTATATTATGTTGGACCGACATAAGTATCAGTATACTTATGTTGGAACTCCAGTATAATATATTGGAGTACTTTTTCCGAATTTTGAACAGTGTTTTGTTCAGATTTATCTTTACATGAAAAGTGACTAAATTTCGATTACTTTTGAAACTGTGATTATTTTTGAATGACCACTTGTAAATTTGAATATTTTTGAATTTCTCCGAATCGAACATGAGGGTAAACTGAAAACCAAAAATATTACATTATTATTATTATTATTATTATTATTATTATTATTATTATTATTATTATTATTATTATTATTATTATCATCTTAACTTCTTAACAAACACTAGTTAATTAATGTTTCTAGTGTTGCCCATGCACTTGGGCTAACGAAATAAAGTTGTTGGGCCTAGAGTTGTGGGAGCAGGCCCAAATACTTTCGACCAATCATTTGTCAATATTTCGGGGCATTTGCATTTATACCCACTTTTTGGGTCACGTTTTAACTTATGCATGCTTTGCAAAAAGAATTGCAAGCGTACCCACTGTTTCGCGGTACTTCAGCATACGGGGCTGAAGTAGCAAAGGCAATCGCACAAAACTTCAGCATTCTAGTAGTCGGGCCTGAAGTAGACCAAGTGTGCTGAAATTTTTGTTTGTAATTGCTGAACTAAGCATTCTAGTGCTGAAGTTTTATTCTCTATTTGCTGAACTTAAGCATTCTAGTGCTGAAGTTTTGTTCTCTATTTGATTAACTTGTTTTTGTTTGTAATTGCTGAACTTAAGCATTCTAGTGCTGAAGTTTTGTTCTCTATTTGCTGAACTTAAGCATTCTAGTGCTGAAGTTTTGTTCTCTATTTGATGAACTTAAGCATTCTAGTGCTGAAGTTTTGTTCTCTATTTGATGAACTTAAGCATTCTAGTAGCTGAGTTTTGTGATGCTGAAGTTATTTAGTTCATTTGTAAAAACGTCAGCACTAAATACGCTGAAGTTTCTTTTGTCCTGGATAAGCTTTTTGAAAAACTTCAGCAGAAGATGCTGAAGTTATTTACTTCATTTGTAAAAACTTCAGCACTAAATAAGCTGAAATTTTTTTTGTCCTGGATTCATTAGTTTTGTCATAAAGCTTTTTCAAATACTTCAGCAGAAGATGCTGAAGTTATTTAGTTCATTTGTAAAAACTTCAGCACTATATAAGCTGAAGTTTTTGAAATAATTTGACTTGAAACTAAATGGCAGTAGAAGGGGAACATCAACTTCAGATTAACGAACATGCAAAGCAAGCTGAAGAATCAGCCAACTCCATACAATCCAAAGAGCTGAGCAAAAAGAAACGCAAGAAATTCTTAATTTTTTTTTGCACTCTCTACTTTGTTTCAAATTGCAATCACTCTCTTCTCTTCATTGTACATAATGAAAGTCAGAACTCCCAAGTTTCACGTCCAGTCCGCTACCTTTGATGTGTTGTCCAAAAATGCAGAAAACTCTTCATTCAACATTACAATGAATGCTGAATTTGGTGTCAAGAACACCAATTTTGGATCTTACAAGTACAGAGACAGCATTGTTTATTTTTTCTATAATGGCGCGAGTATTGGAGAAGTCTTTGTTTCCCATGGCAAAGCTGGTTTTCTATAATGGTGCGAGTATTGGAGAAGGAGAAGGAGAAAGAGAGCTGAAGTTATTTAAAAAGTAGGTACAAGTTAAAAATTTAAAAAAAAAAAATGGGTATAGGCTAAATGGGGGCAACCAAATAGGGCGCCCCGTGCAATTTTTACCAATATTTCTGAGTTTTGTTTCATGGACCTTCTACCAAATTTCAGTAGGGAATGTTTTTTATAGATATAAAATTAAAACAATATTTACCTGGTTTAGCTAGATTTTTCTATTATAACAAGTAGCTAGAGTTTTTTTTAAATATAAAATATACAAAAATTCAGTCAAAAAGCTATAATTCATATACAATTTGTACATGATTTTTTTGTTGTACAAAATCCGATCAAAAGCTACAATTTATATATAAATTGTATATAACCTTTTATTGTACAGAATTCGATCAACACACATACAACTTATATACAAGTTGCATATAATCATGTTAGTTATATATAGTTTGTATGTTGTTTATACATCCGATAAAAAAAAATACATACACTTTACTTATGTATGCTTTTTTTTTTTTAAAGTTGTTAGGTGAACAAATTACATACACTGTATTGTGTATACCACGTGTACAAACGATATATATTTTGTATATCAGGTGTACATACTACATACACTGCATTGTGTATATCACGTGTACAAACGGTATATATTTTTTACATCAGGTGTACAAACGACATACAAAATATATACCATTAATGTAATTGTAAGTAAGTTGTTTTACGTAAGATTTATGTTTTGACTTAGAATCTACCCATAAAATTTTTGTATACAAGTTGTAAGTGATATGTTTGACCGAATTCTATATAGCACAAAGTTGTATACAAATTATATATATATACATATATATATATATATATATATATATATATATACATATATATATATATACATATATATATATATATTAGTGTAAAAAAAATATCCTTATTATCTTTATTAGGTACTAGTATTTTCTGCTCCTCTATTAATTATGCGAAGAGAAAAAGTAGGGCATAATCATAAACTCTTATTATTTTTACAGATTGACATATGCAATAATCTACAATATATATTGTATTTCCTTCTCCAATAGGTGAATGCAAAGGTGAATTGACGAAATTCAGGTGTCCTAGTAATTTTCCTCTTCATTTGTTCTTGTATGAGTCAAAATTAGGTCGAGTTTAGTGAATGCAAACGGATGAGCTAAGGCCGAGGTCGAAGCCAAGCACGGCCCAGTGGCAAGAAGTCGCCCAGAGAGAGACCAGTGCCAAGGTCGAGTAGAGAACAAACAACAGCAACGTTTAGAATATTCTTAGGATTATGAATAGGAACATTCCCCTAATTGTACTTTTTTAGGGTTTTTTAGGAATATCCCTTATAAATAGGAATAGAGAGGGAACAAAAGGGGGGCTTCTAGACTTTTCTGAGAGGGACATCTTGTAAAGGGTTGACTATATATCAAGAATATACAAAGAGCTTGTTTTGTCTCCTCTGTTTGATTTCATTACTAAATATTCCTCTTTTATTCACAAGATCCAAGAACACTTTGTTCATTTCCATAGTCTGATGTCACGCGCTATAGTCAGAAGAAGGAATCATCCATCTCATTCAACATTTGGGTGACAAATTCCCTCTTATTATATTTAATGCCATTTGTCACATTTATTGCACGTTTTCATTCTCATATTTATTGATAGTCATTGAGCATTAACTTGGCATTCATTGACTTGAACACGGTCCCATACCATCAAAATTATTGAACTTCAAATCTAGAATTTGTTATTACACTTAACTAGAATTCACCCTTTATCTACTTGTTAAATTGATTTAACTAAAAAAGCCTAAAACTTTTTGGTCAAACAGTTCTAACTCCCGTTTAAACATACTCTCCCGTCCCTCCAAGGCCCAGGCCAAAAAAAAAAAAAAAAATGAGAAAAGAGAAGAAGGCTATAACGAGATGTTATATATAGGTTTATGCCACTGAACCTCTTCAGAGTAAAATTTCTTGTAAAATCAGCAAAAGGAAATTAAATTACAAAGAGAGCTCATGCATGTACATAAGTAAAATTCAAAAACATAAGTAGTAACAAATCCACATTCTTTTTTAAAATAAATTTACGTACTCTTGTAAGGAGTAATCTTGATAACTAATCCAGGGAAAACATCATCAGGATCATGAATATGTGGATTTTCTTCAACAATAAAAGGATCTCCACATTTCTCACTTATTGTATGCAATGTTTCTCCTTCTTTTACCACATAAATTTCATCACATAATGGCAGCTTCTTCATAGCCAACTTCTGCTGCTCGTGCATTTGCACTGCGAATTCACTTTCCGTCGATTCGCAACAGCTCAAAAGCAACATGATTGCCAAGAACAAGGTACAATACCATGAAATTGTCTCCGCTAATATTGTCGATGAATGAACACTAGACATTGCTACAATATTAATGATGTTTGTTTTCTAGTTCTTAATTTCTTGGAGATGTTTTTGGAGGGTATTTGTAGGGTTTTGTAAGAGGATTAGGAAGGAACAAGAAAGGGTGTTCAGTGTTGGTTTAAATGGTTTTTGCAGTAGTTGTAGGTGGAGTTGTTAGTACTATGTGAAATTGTTGGGAGTTGAAAGGGTTACTTCTAGGGGTGGGGGTTGGTAACTGTCATAGGAAGAAATTGAAATATATGAGATGAGAGGGAAAATAAGTTTGTTCAACTGCTTTTTTAAATATATGATACTTGGCAGGTGTTTCGACATAAAAATCATAATTTGTGAAAATAAGTAGTATTTGAAGTTAAGTTTAAAAATGATATTTGGGATATGATATTATATTTGGACATGCATTTCACTCGAAAAAATGTTGCAGTTTTGTGAGTGGGGAGGAGAATTTTTCTGAAAATTTCAAAAAAAAGTGGTAAAAATCACTTTTTGGTTTTTGAAAAACTCATTTTTGAAAAGTTTGTACAAACTTGCAAAATTTCATAGACAAACACATTTTTGAAAAAATAAAAATAAAATTACGGACAAACGGGGCATTATACTGCATTTCATTTTTTTCTAACCAAACAAAGAGAAGTACTCTCTCTCTCTCTCTCTGCTTTTTTGGTGCTGCAAGTTAATTTAAAACAAAGTCAAACAAACAACAACAACAACACTCACACAGTCACCCACTCATTTATATAGGTTTGACTTTGTTTCTTTCTACATTGACTTTTTGTCATAAGCTTTTCCTCAAAGATATAAGGAGAAAGGGGGAATAGCATTAGAGGAGAAGGTAGACTTTGAGCTCCAAAGGATAAAAATCTTAATTTTTTAAATTAATATTTAACGCTCGTTATTTTTACTACCATTTTGTAACTTCTGAAAATTTGACATGTATCCAGTTGTATGTTCCAATATGTTGGTAAAACTTGATTGTAATAAAAATTAAAAACAATTGATAGAAGTTTTACATGATTAGAGATTGGTTTCTAATAATTATCTAATAATGTGTAATTTGAAACGAAGACATCTTCTACGAGCGTTTTGGAATAACAAACTTTAATTGCTAAATACTGCATCTCAAAGGAAGTCTACCACTACTACAATTAGATTATTTATATTCTAATTGTAGTATTCAAGTCAATTTATGCGCATCTCAATTATTTTAAGGGTTACTTATTATTTAGCTAGTTTTCACCAATATAGATACCATGTAACTATGTCGACCAAAATTTAGATGGATGAGAAGAAATTATTTAATTTTTTTTTTTACTCTAGTTAAGATTTTAATTTTTCATTTGCTAGTTTATTGATCGATAGGCCAAACCCTTTGTATGTTTATTAAGATTAGTATTTGTTTAGACAAAGGCGACATTCTAACTCCTTTGCATAAAAACTATGGTATGTGATAGGTCCAGAAGTCCCTTTCTCACTTTCTCTTAATTAATTTTTTTTCGAACGATTCCTCCTAATTAATTAGTAATAGCAAATTGAAAAACTAAAATGCTTGAGTTCCAAAAACTGAGTCCTTGGACGTTTACCATTGGTTGACCTTTTCTTTTCTCCTTTACTTGACTTGGTTGTGTTTGAATGCATGACTTCAATTCAACTACAATTTGATAAATTTCCACAGAAAGCTTTATCACAATTCCCAATATTACTGGAAATTAACAAAAATTTAAACATCTTAAAAAGCTTTCTATAATCTATACTGTCTAAGATATCCTGAAATTCCCCTTAGGTATTTTTCCAATATAGTTTGGCTAAAGAGAGTTGTTACATATTGTGAAAATGAGATAGTAATATTCGCCTTTTGTTATTCAAGAAAAAAATTTACTTGATAATTGGTAAGTATATCAAATTTTGCACGTAGATAATCCCAATTCCTGTTGGAGATGAACATGAACAGTAAGGTAACTTGCACTTATCTACTTCCTTGCTAATTTGAAGCTTTTAGATGGATATTCCTATTTGATTAATAGTACTACTTAATTAATATTATTGTTTGCTCAAAAGTTATCACATATCTTATGAGTATAAAACAATATAAATAAATCACGGGAAAATCATAGCAAACCATAATAATCCGTTGGACCAAATGAAGGAAACAACAATTAATACTCAGGATTAGGGGGAGAAACATTAGAAACCTTTATTGATAATATTGGTTTGGTCTGCCTCTCCATGGAGAGGTTCAGAGCCTTACAATGGTGTTCCTCTTGCCCATAATTTTGGGTATTGTTGTCCCTTTTTTCTCTCTCAATAGTGGTCACGAAGAAGCCCCCCCCCCCCTTCTAGGGTTCCATCTCTTGGTATTTATAGCTGTGAGCTTCGTGAGCTGGCAATAAGTGGTAGTGACCACATTGGGATCTCGCCTTTATGGTGGCGGATAGGCCATGGCCTTGTCGATCGAACCAGATGCGGGCTGAACATCGTCAACTCTGAATGGTCGTGCCACTAATTAATTATGAATTAACTTAAAACGGGATTAGCCTCGTTAACTATCGTGGGGTCGAATTCTGACCCATACAGTTAGTCCCTCCGCTTATTGAGGTCGGGCCTTGGCCGAGCTCGATGAGTTGATTCCATTGGCTGTATTTCGAGAAACACGGATAGGGATGTCGACTGTTGCTTCGGTCGAGGCCGAATTCTTTTTGGCGATGGTCCTTAGCCTTGTAGAGTATTAGTATCCTGTTATTGGGCTCTCAAGTCATCGTTCGATCGAGGTCGAACTCTCCTCCTGGGCGAAGGCACTTGACCTTTTAACTTACTTCGAATGAGGTCGAGCTGCATTGTGCTCTGATCCTTATGTTTGTTTTGGAAGCGTACCCGTCGGCCGTGGCGGACGGGTCGTATGTTGTGCGGCCGAGTAGAATGAGGGCACGCTTGATACGTGCTCGGCGGCGGCCTTAGCCGTTTACACGTTGGAGATGACCGTAGCCTTTCATATATTGGAGATGGCCGTAGCCTTTCATACATTGGGGATGGCCGTAGCCTTTCATATATTGGAGATGGCCGTAGGGAATGAGTATGCGCCGGGTACGTATTTGGTCACGTCCAGAATTTTGAAGGCGTACGGCACATTCTTTCAGCGTTCGCAGGCCGTAGCGATTATTCTGACGGCGGTACATTGGCGGATGGCTGAGAAGTCACTTTGCGGAGCTTGTCATAATGACGCTTGCTTCGGCAAAACCGAACCGTTTTACGGTTGGTCGTGCAGTTAATGATGGCTATTGGGTTTCGCGAAAGCCATTTATGTTGCCTATAAAGGTGGGTTGAGGCATTCATTTCTCATATCTTCATTGTTCATCTGAGAGAGATTCTGAGGAAACTTTTTGGTTCCGCAAATTCATCTTCTCCTTTCTTTCCTTTGATTGTGATAACCTTTGTCTTTAGTAGATCAATAATGGCAGGCAGTTCTTCCCACGATGCTCTTCCGATAGATTTTCCGGTAGTTGAAGGGCCACCTCCGGCAATGGGAGGTGCAGAACAGATAGAGACTGGAGAAGTTCCGT
>NC_031997.1:14342203-14374478 GCF_001879085.1 Nicotiana attenuata
GAACTTGTTGGCGAAGGCGCATAGCCTGTCTTGGTTCAACCGTAGTTGAACTTTTTGGCGAAGGCACATAGCCTGAGTCCCATATTGTGGGTATTGAGTGCTGAAGCTCGATTTGGATTCGAGACCTTGAGCGGCTCATCCGTTGTCTTCCCAACCAGGGTTTATAGGCTGTCTTGAGGCGACTCTCGACTCGAGATCTCTCCGTGCCGGTTTCTGGCCGGAGCTCGTATCAGGGATGCGGGAGATGCCTTACAGAGACCTTCCCTTAGGAGGGGGGGGGCTTCTTCTTTTTGTTTGCACTATCTGAGATCGGAGAGAGAGAGAGGACTTAGATCTTGATTTGAGATCTTCGAGTTCCATCTGCCTGATATGCCGCTTTGGCTTGTTTATGCGGGGTTGTTCTTCTTTTTCCGGCGTTTCTTTCCTTTTGATCCATGGAAGAACTACGCGATTTTGCTATGAAATCCCCACAGACGGCGCCAAATTATTTGCTCAAAAGTTATCACATATCTTATGAGTATAAAATAATATAAATAAATCACGGGAAAATCATAGCAAACCGTAATAATCCGTTGGACCAAATGAAGGAAACAACTATTAATACTCAGGATTAGGGGGAGAAACATTAGAAACCTTTATTGATAATATTGGTTTGGTCTGCCTCTCCATGGAGAGGTTCAGAGCCTTACAATGGTGTTCCTCTTGCCCATAATTTTGGGTATTGTTGTCCCTTTTTTCTCTCTCAATAGTGGTCACGAAGAAGCCCCCCCTTCTAGGGTTCCATCTCTTGGTATTTATAGCTGTGAGCTTCGTGAGCTGGCAATAAGTGGCCGTGACCACGTTGGGATCTCGCCTTTATGGTGGCGGATAGGCCATGGCCTTGTCGATCGAACCAGATGCGGGCTGAACATCGTCAACTCTGAATGGTCGTGCCACTAATTAATCATGAATTAACTTAAAACGGGATTAGCCTCGTTAATTATCGTGGGGTCGAATTCTGACCCATACAATTATACAAAACCACATTAAGTTTGTTGATTTTCTTTTTGAAAAGTTCTTATCATTTGTTGTTCGTCCATCAATTTTAAACTACTCTCTTCTCTCTTTAACTTATACATCTTAACAAAAAGAAAGAATAACATAAGTAATTTTGATGGTGATCAAAGGTTTCTTTTTATGGAAAAAATTAATGACTTTGCTTGGGACTTTCCTAAAGGTGAAAAAGGAAAAAGGAAAGAAAAGATAACAAATGAGACGACGACAACAACAGCAACCACCCAGTATAATTTCACTAGTGGGGTCTGGGGAGGGTAGAGCGTACGCAGACCTTACCCTTACCTCCAAGAAGGCAGAGAGGTTGTTTCTAGTAGACCCTCAGCTCCGAAAAGATAAAAGAAGGACAACAACAAGCATATCAATCGGAAAACCAGAGCAAAAATACAAAACTAACAGTAAGTACTGTAATTAGAAAGCTGAAACGAAAGCAACAACAAGTAATAACAGAAGTCGAAGGACACGACAATACACAGATATGACAACACTCGGCTACCTAACTTAACCCTTTACCTTTATTCTCAACCTCCATACCTTGCTATCCATGGTAATGTCCTCAGTAAGCTGGAGCAACGCCATATCCTGCCTAATCACCTCTCCCCAATACTTCTTCGGCATGCTCTACCTCTCCTCAGGCCCTCCAGGGCCAACCTCTCGCGCCTCCTCACCGGAGCATCTGTGTTAATCCTCATCATATGCTCGAACCATCTAAGTCTCGCCTCCCGCATCTTGTCCTTCACAGGGGCCACACCCACCTTGTCCCGGATAACTTCATTTCTAATTCTATCTAACCTGGTATGCCCGGACATCCATCTCAACATCCTCATTTCAGCTACCTTCATCTTACACTACAAGAAATTTGATTTTTAACGACCACTTCTTAACGAAGGGACATGAATCCGGTCGTTATAAGTGTACTTATAGCAACCAAATATTTTTCCGGTCGTTGAAACGAATTATTAGCTCAATATTAACGAGGGGATAATATTCGGCCCTTAAAATATAGCATAGCCCGTCGTTAAATAATTAATTAATAAAAAGTGGCGCTAACGTTTCCCTCTTTTTTCCCAAATCCACGCCTGGATCTGCCAACCTCCCCTTAGAAAAGAAAGAAAAATCCTAAGGCTTCTCCAACACTTGTGAACACTTATTTCGGTAAACCTACAACTGCTATTTCTCTTGCGAAGTAAAATTCAGCGAAACTGCTGGTGTTCAAACGTTAATATCATCGTATTAGAGAAACTGGTGGTCACCTCCATTGATAACAACTGCTCATCTTCGAGTTTTTTCTCATCACGAAAGGTTCGAAATTGTATCCTTTTTATGTTAATTNTTGTAAAACATCCTTATAAGTCTGTTGAAAGGAATTCAAATCCTTTAGACTTAATTCATATTGACATTTACGATATGAAGTTGACACTATCTCGAGGTGGAAAAAAGTATTTTATTACTTTTATTGACGATTGCACTAGATATTGTTATGTTTATTTGCTTAATAGTAAGGATGAAGCAATTCAATAAAAAGATCAAAATGATTAGAAGTGATAGAGGTGGAGAATATAAATCTCCATTTGCAGAAATATGTTCGGAATATGGAATTATCTATCAAACTACTGCACTTTACACACCTCAATCCAACGGAATTGCGGAAAGGAAAAATCGGACATTAAAGAAAATGATGAATTCTTTATTAATAATTTTCGGATTACCGCAGAGTTTGTGGGGGAAAGCTCTCCTTACAGCTAACCGAATACTCAACAGATTACCCCACAGCAAAATGCATTCGATTCCATATGAAAAATGGAAAATAAGAAAACCCAACTTGAAATATTTCAAAGTGTGGGGGTGTCTAGCAAAGGTACAAGTTCCTTTACCTAAAAGGGTTAAAATCGGACCAAAAACAGTAGATTGCGTTTTCATTGGATATGCTACAAACAGTAAAGCATGTCGGTTTTTGGTTCATAAATCCGATAATCCCGAGATTCATGTTAATACGGTAATGGAATCAGATAATGCTGAATTCTTTGAAAGCATCTATCTGTATAAAACTGAATGCGAGTCGTTAAGTGCAAGACCTAAACGACCTCGAGAAGAACCAAAGGAAAATACTCCAAGTATAGAAGATCCAAGGCGTAGCAAACGTCAAAGAACATCTACTTCCTTTGGACCAGATTTTGTGATATTCTTGCTTGAAAATGAGCCTCAAACTTTTAAAGCAGCTATGTCGTCTTCTGATTCAGCATTTTGGAAAGAGGCAGTCAATAGTGAGATTCAATCAATTTTGGATAACCATACATGGGAATTGGTTGATCTTCCTCCAGGAAATAAGCCTTTAGGTTCGAAATGGATCTTTAAATGGATAATTAAAGCTGATGGCACTATTGACAAATATAAGGCAAGACTTGTTGTCAAAAGTTATAGACAAAAGAAAGGCCTTGATTACTTTGACACTTACTCGCCAGTAACAAGGATAACATCTATTAAGGTGTTAGTGGCACTAGCGGCCGTGTATGGTCTTGAAATCCATCAAATGGATGTTAAAACAACTTTCCTAAATAGAGAATTGGAGGAAGAGATTTACATGGAACAACCTGAGGGTTTTGTGATTCCCGGTAAATAAAAGAAAGTGTGCAAACTTGTTAAGTCGCTTTATGGACTTAAACAAGCACCAAACAATGGCATGCAAAATTTGACCAAACAATGTAGGCAAATGGATTTAAAATCAACGAGTGTGACAAATGTGTTTACATTAAAAATACTCCAGGTCATGAAGTCATTGTTTTTTTATATGCTGATGACATGTTGATAATAAGCAAAAGTACGGCAAATATAAATGCTACAAAGTGCATGTTGGCTAGCAAATTCAACATGAAAGACTTAGCAGTTGCTGATGTGATCTTAGGAATCAGAATTCACAAGACTCCACAAGGTCTAGCATTATCACAGTCTCACTACATTGAAAAGGTACTTGACAAGTTCAAGTATTTGGATTTCAAAATTGCCAAGACTCCAATTGACGTGAGTTATGCACTTCAAAAGAATGAAGGTGAAAGTGACTCACAACTGGACTATGCAAGAGTATTGGGAAGTTTGATGTATATCATGAATTGTACGCGACCAGATATAGCATGTGCTATTAGCAAACTGAGTCGGTTTACAAGTAATCCCAACCAAATACATTAGATGGCAATGAAACGAGTTTTGGGGTATCTGAAACATATCCAGAATTATGCTTTGCATTATTACAAATATCCTTTTGTGATCGAGGGATATAGTGATGCAAATTGGATCACCGGATCATCTGAAGTTAAATCCACGAGTGGATATGTTTTCACAATTGGGGGTGGAGCAGTGTCTTGGAAATCATCCAAACAAACGTGCATCGCCCGTTCTACAATTGAATCTGAATTCATAGCTTTAGATAAGGCCGGTGAAGAAGCTGAATGGCTCCTGAATTTCTTGCAAGATATTCCATTTTGGCCACGACCACGACCGCGTCCATGGCCTCTGGCGGCCTCAGTAGGTGGCACTGGTGGTCGTCCATCACGTCCGGCAGCTCGTGTCCTCACCATCTGTGAGAGAATAGAATAATAAAGATTTTGTTCTCAGTTCAACAAAGCCGCACGACAAGAGTTTCAAGAATATGAAATTTTCCTAAAGGTTCGGCAGCCTCTCGAGGATAAGTACAGACGTCTCTGTACCGATCCACGGGACTCTACCAACCGGCTCATGACTCGCGAGACCAAGTAACCTAGGTTCTGATACCAACTTGTCACGACCCCAACCCCGGTCGTGATGGCGCCCAACACATTGCTAGGCAAGCCCGACCAATTCAATAACCTTGACCATTTATACAACTCATGAATTTATTTAACATGGATAAATTACTAAGTCACCATACTGAATATCTGAAATAAAGTAAAATATGCGAAATCCTAAGTAATAAAGTAATTAAACAGCCCGAAGAATCCGGTGTCACAAGTCTGAGCCTCTAATATACGAGTTTCAACCTACTACATAATAGTTTGAAGAAATGCGGAATAAAATAAATAGGATAGGTGGGAAGATCAGGACTGTGGACGTCATGCAGCTACCTTGATGCTCCCGGATATGATGCTCGACAGAGAAAGTCTCACTCAGCCTCAGTGGGTGCACCTGAATCTGCACACGAGGTGCAGAGAGTAAAGTGAGTACTTCCAACTCAGTGAGTAATAAACATAAATAAAGACTGAGAATAAGAAATCCTGAATAGGCACAAAGTAATTCTATAAATACAGCAACTTGAACCCAGCAACATA
Source organism: Nicotiana attenuata (assembly GCF_001879085.1). Lineage (NCBI taxonomy): Eukaryota > Viridiplantae > Streptophyta > Magnoliopsida > Solanales > Solanaceae > Nicotiana > Nicotiana attenuata. Next base: position 14,347,555 of record NC_031997.1, read on the forward strand.
AAATTCAGTAAAACAATGAAAACAATTATAGAAATATCACAGCAGATAAGTAGATAAATGACAATTAATAGTATGCAATGCAACACATAGACCGGTACTCTCCAGTACCCGCTGCGGCGTGCAGCCCGCTCCATTTATTTATCGTCGACGACGCTCACTGGGGGTGTGCAGACTCCGGGAGGGGCCCCTTACTGCCCAAGCGCAATAATAAGCCATATCGTGGCATCAACTAGGCTCTCGGCCTCATATCAATATCAGTATCATACTGCTGCGACGTGCAGCCCGATCCCATGCTCAGTCCAAAATCACATAAGCCCCTCGGGCACAATCATATAGAAATATTCAGCCCAAACTTCATTAAAAATATTAATTAAGTTTCAAGTTTAAGAAAAAGTGGCTGAGTTTGCAAAACAGTATTAAATACCAGGACTGAGTTCAATGATATGTAAAAATGGTAAGAAACCAGTAATAATAATCCCTGAAGGATTTAATCAATTGGCACGAAGCCCAAACATAACAATTAGCTCAATTAAAATGATAATAAGTGAATTTCAGTCAAATGCGCAGTATATTCATCTACCGGGACGGACCAAGTCACAATCCCCAACGGTGCTCTACCCCACGCTCGCTACCCGGCGTGCAAGTCACCTCAATATAGCACTACGAAGTGCAAACACGGGGTTTCAAACCCTCAGAACAGCATTTACATCTATTACTCACCTCAAGCCGGCCAAAGTGCTAGCTCGCTATGCCCTTGCCTTTCGAATTGACCTCCTCGCGTACCGAATCTGATCAAAACCACAACGAATACATCACAATATTCTAATGGGACAATACCCAATCGAAAACAATCGAAAAATAGCTAAAATCACGAAATTAGCAAAAACCCGAGCCCCGGTCCCACATCTCGAAACTCAGAAATTTTTACAGAAAAGTGTTCTTCATCTTCTCCCGATTCCGTACATATAAAGAACACCAAAATCGGAGTCCGTTTGACCCCTCAAATCGACCCCTAAAGGTCTCATAATCTCAGGCCCCAAAATCTTATTTTTCTACTGTTTTTCATGAATTAAAGGCTGGGATTATGGTCTATAATCACCCATAAACGAGTTTTAATAATCAAATCACTTACCTCTGTGATACCCACTGATTTTGTCTCTTAAAAATCGCCTCAGAAGCTTCTTCCCGTTCAAAAATTGGAAGAAAACTCGACCTCCTCATTATAGGTATACTATTCACGCGTTTTACTGCTCCCAATGGATTCCTTGTGAAATTCTAATGAATTTAGGCTTTTGAATCACTCAATTTGACCTTATAATGAAGGAGATATGTAGGTTTTAAGATTTGCAAATAGTGCAGGTTTTTAATACGCCGTCAGGGGCAATTTCGTCATTAAACTGAAAATCTGGGCAACCTTGGTAAAATGGCCATAAAATCCTCATACGATGTCCAAATTCGACAATTCTTTTTGCTAAGGGTCCGTAATTACAATACGGATCTAATGCTTCATTCAAAACAGTAATCGGAGCTCATTTATTCAATATGATATCATTTATGCTTGAAGAAACGACGTCGAAGCATAAGAAAAACGAGCACAACGCAGCCCAAACCTATCTGAAACTCACCCGAGCTCCTCGGGACCGCATACAAACATACTAACACGTCACATATGATCATTCAAACTGAGTTGCACTCTCAAAACACCAAAACTAACATGAAAACACCAAATTTACATCGGATTCAAGCCTAAGTTTTTCTAAAACTTCCGAAACACGCATTTGATCAAAAACCCAACTAAATCACCTCCGAATAACCTGAAATTTTGCACACACATCCCAAATCACCTAACGAAGCTATAGCAACTCTCAGAATTCCATTCCGAACCTCGGATCAAAATCTCGCCTATCAACCGGAATTCGCCAAAATACTAACTTCGCCAATTCAAGCCTAATTCTACACCGGACCTCCAAAATCACTTCCGATCACACTCCTAAGTCATAAATCATCCCCCGAAGCTAACCGAATCATCGGAATCCATATCCGAGCCCTCTAACTCATAGGTCAACATCCGGTTGACTTTTCCAAAACAAGCCTTCCTTAAAGAGACTAAGTGTCTCATTTCCTTCCAAAAATCAACCCAATTCAACTCGTTCACATAAGACACTGATAATGAAGCATAATGAAGCAGGAAATAGGGAAAACAGAGCGGTTCTCATGAGACGACGGGTCGGGTCGTCACATATTGCAAAAAGGACAGGTATAAAGCAGCTTTAGAATTAATCGATTGCAAGAATCTAAGGGTCTTGAGGCTGATGTTTATACGTACAATATGTTTATAGATGATTTATGTAGGAATAATAGGAGTTCTAATGGTTATTTAGTATTGAGGAAGATGAGGAAGAGATTGATTGTTCCGAATCATATCACCTATAACACTCTTATTAATGGGTTTGTGAAAGAGGGTAAGATTGATGTTGCGATGAAGATTTTTCATGGGACGTTGAAGTTAAATCTTTCACCAAATGTATCACTTTCAATGCTTTGATTGATGGGCATTGTCGAGTAAGAAATCTTAAAGAGGCTCAAGAAATGCTGAATGAAATAGATGCAAGAGGTTTATGGCCCAATGAAGTTCGTTATGGGGCTCTCTTGAATGGTTTCTACAAGCATGGCGTATTGGTTTCTGCAAGAAATATCCTCAAGAAGATGAAGTTGGATAGAATATCTCCTAGTCATATTGCATATACAATGTTAATAGAAGGGATGTGCAAAATGGGGTCACTTGGAGAAGTTGTACCTTTACTTGAGGAAATGTTTGAGAGGAGTATATGTCTTGATGTTATTTCATACTCGGTGCTTCTAAATGGATTTTGTAAAGCTGGAATGCTAAATACAGCAATGGAGATATTAAGTAATATGTACAAGTTTGGAGTTTTTTTTTCCAAATAATGTGGTAGACTCTAATTTGATCTACAACTTTTGTAAGCAGCAAGATCCTCTAAAAGCATTCAGACTCTATGTAATGATGCAAAAATCAGGCCATAGTCCTAACACTTTCATATGCAACTCACTAATATCTTCTCTGTGTACATGTGGAAGAGTAAGAGAGGGAGAGGATCTCATACATCACATGCATAAGATTGGTCTTGTTCCTAGTTCTATTGCTTTTACTTCTATTATTGATTGCTATGGAAGTATAGATGAAGGGTTAAAATCACTATCCTGGTTTGACGAAATGATTAACTTGGGTAGTCAACCTAGCTTGTACACCAATGCAAGCTTACTAAAGGGAATATGCAGAGGAGGAAACCTTACAGAGGCACTTGGCTTCATATAGTATTTTATTACGAGGCTACTCGAGACTAGAAAAAAATATCTGAGTGCTCTAATTTTATCATTCACTTAGAAAAAAAGGTTTTGCACCAGATAAATTAACATGCCACTATGTGATTCGTGGACTCTGTGAGTTGAGCCTGCTGGATATTGGAGTTAAGTTTATGATAAAGAATATTGTGGGAGGAACAGTGGCAGATGAAAGTTTCATACTGGATTCCATTTGATTTACTACTTCAGAAAAGGTTTCTAACACTCTACTTGTGGATTTTCTCCTAACTGATTACATGTTCTTATATGATGACTCTGACTTGCTAAATTTTTGTTATCTCTAAGTTTTTCTGTCATATGTTCATATATGATGAACTGATATGATAGACATCTATTACTCTATTTTTTTAATTGTACTAGGTTGACATGAATACATTAAAATCTCAGACGTGTAAAATGGAATCAACTTCCAAGATTGTGAAGCCTGTGTACGTTCCACCTGGTATCTTAGCAAGGTGATGAGGGCAAAGCTTTAGAGCATTCGGATCTATAAGAGTAAATGTTGAACAGAGAGGTTCGATTAGCAAAAGTAAAATTTTTAGTGTATTAGCTTCTGATCAGAATAAGCTAACTCATAGTGATAGTTTTGCGCCTCCTGATTTTGATATGCTCCCCTTCCTCATGAGGAAGAAGTGATGCAAGGCAGTCAGAGATGCGAAATAAGTATCTTACTATTGTTATTGTATAAAAACTCTTTTATATATGACTTAAATTGAAATTTGCAGGGTCATGTGAATCTGAAAAGGCAAAAAAGGTGAGAGGAGCGAATAGGTCTAAAAAAGTTGCAGGACTCAAAGTTGGAGAAAAGTTGAGCGTTACTTTTTACCACAATCGAGTTGTTGGAAAGAATCATGTCTTATTTACGAGACACTTATGTATATTGGTTCGTGATCGTAATATGTGTCCATTGCACATACACTCATGGGTAGAAAACGAAGAATATAAGCCGCAACACATGCGAGAAGCTGTTACTGTAAGGATTTAAAGCATTACTTTATTAATTTTTATTCTCCATTTCTTCTTTCACAAATGAAAAGGAAATACTTGTGAGCTTACATCATCGCATTGAATAGTTGGTTAATTACAAAAACAAAATTGAGTTTTGGAAGTTCTTTCCAAATGATCTTTTTTGGGTAATTTGGCGTCATATGAGATCTCAGATTGTTTGAAGACAATCTTTTTCCTGTCTATGTAATACAAGGTGAACCTCCACATTTCTCTCCTTTTCAGTGTCTCTATGCTTCTTGGTTGTTATAAATAATTTTTACTTACCAACCAAATATGACTTGATGATCACCAGTGGGACAGAGCCTTGACCCTTTTCAATTGGGATAGAAAGTTTATCACCAAATTATGTCCTTTATTGCAAGAATATTACATGGCAGCAGTGAACTCCTCAGTTTGCTTGAACATAATATAATATCATCAAGGTTGGTACTTCATTATCTATAGTTCTATACATCTATCTCTACAATAACCTCAACCACCTCAGATCTTGATTAACAATATATGTTTAACAACTACAATATTACTCTAGTATGGTAAAATCATGCAGAATCAGATTTTTAATGTCTCATAAGTATCCAGTATGCCATGAACAAATTGTCATATAAATTAGCCAACTTTAATCATACTTCTTCTCTCCATATGACTTTGAAGTTTCTCTTTAGCATGCCTCGGTGCATTAAGAACTTCTCTCACAGCGGTGTCACCACTAACAACGGGATCACTATTTTCTTTTGGCTTTGGCAACTCTATAGGAACGAATGCCAAAGAGTTATTGACGACCTTTTGCTGATTTGTTTTATCTTCTCCATTTTTCCCTTGATCTTTGAGTGAAGATTTTGATCTAGAACAATAACATATTAAAAGTTAGACCAACTTTTGATGATATTACATAGTAATAAAGAATTGAACATATTTACAATGTAATAGCTTTTTGACAGACCAATATAGGGAAGCAATATGTGCAGCACACTGTGGTCTGAATCTGTCATGGCTTATCTATGACACTGTTGTGGATGATAAAGTTTCCACAATAGGACCAATCTTCCACTTTCATATCCAAAGTCACAGACTTAAGAATCTGCCCTCTCTTTCAATTAGAACTCGTATAATAACCTTTATAAGCTATTTATCATCTCTTTTGATACAAACAGGTGGTTAATTTTTTTTTTCTAGTTTACTGGATAAGTTCATGTTTGCTGATATTAAGTCTAAGTCATTTTGTGATGCTCTAAAAGATATGCCAAATGGGGTAGCAATGGGGTTGATAGCCCCGGTCTTGAAAACCGGTATAGTTTTAACAAAGAACTATCGAGGGTTCGAATACCTCTTTCTCCTTTTTTGCTAATTGAATAGATTTTTTTCTTTAGTGGTTTTGCCCATAGAAGACGCCTGCCTCAAAACCAGTCATCCGAGTGGGTCCCTGCGGCATGTGCCATATTTATGTTGCTTGCTTCCTTACACTAAGACCATTGCCACTGTCAAGGAGCACTGTTTAACATAAAAATTTAACATATGATTTCATAACTATTTATCAAAATCTTGTTGTATTAAGTGGCTAACCATATTTTTCGGTGTGTTCTCAATTTAGGAAAAAAAGTGCAAGAAACTCGATCAATAGGTCTAAGTTGAGTATGCCTCATCGTACGGGTAGTAACCCAATTAGAGAGATCATTTATGAATTAGTGAGTAAATCTTGCAATTCTGTTAAGAAATCACATCCTTGTTAAAAATATTTCTTTGACTTGTTTATTTTATTGTGAAGGGAGGTAAAGATGGCAATCCACCAGATGTGGATACTATCTTTTTAGACTCGTAAGAAGGATAGCAAGCTTGTTGAACCTGAAACCAATGTAAAATTTTATTTTACATCATTTGTTTACTGTGTTGCAGTAGTTTAATAAAAATTATCTTTCATTTTATAGGCTAAAATCCAAGAAGTGGTGCAATCTGAATCGTCTCTTACAAACATTAAGGTTGTAGAGAGGTGCTTTGGACCTCAACGCAAGAGTCATATAGTTGGATTTGGTGGTGGGATAACCGTTTAGGAGTTGAAAGGTGGTAACTCCTCGAAATCTACATTATTAGAGAAGTTGAATGCTACTAAAAAGGAAAATGAATCACGGATGCTTGGAAGGGCTAGAGAGTAAATATGATGTGTAAGACAGTAAATACGCGCAACTTGCAAGTGCAGTATTTGATCAGCCTTTATCACACATTAGCAGTAGATTGAATCATTTAACATGTTAGTAGATTGAAATCCTATTATAGTCTTTAATAAAATTATTGCAATGCTCATGTGGAAATTTTTGCAGCACACAGTAAAGGGTAATTAAACAAGCAAAGAAAATGTCCCAGCTCCTTTTCTGTTCATGCTCTTCCTCATTTTACCTTTACCAGACATAGATTAGTAAATGGAAGAATATAGCTTAGGGTAAATGCTTATATCATTATATAATTTGCTAGTATTAAGCTATTTTGGGATTAGAAGATCTCCACATCATTTGGTTATACTTGAAGGAGATTTTTCCTTGCTGATATGGGTGAAGGAATATAGCTTAGGCTAAATGCTTATTTCATGCATATAATTTGCTAGTATTACTAGGCTAGTCCAAATTCTTTTTGGTTGAATAGGAAATTCCAGACTAATGTGAAAGCCAGAAAGTAATACTAAAGCTTTTGGAATGAACACTTAATAGACAGAATTAGTTAACCTATAAACCAAAAATATACAAAGGACAGGGGATAATTAACAATTTAAAAGAGAAAAAGGTAACATTCGTTCTATTAAAAACATACATGAAAAGAAGAATATGTTTTTAATATTCTATCAAGAATATCTAGTGTTCGCAAAGAAAAAACTTTTCAGAAGAACCATTTACAAATTAAGAATAAAACTCGATAGCACACACCTGTTTATATTAACATCTCTGATGATAGAAAATAGGCTAAGAAAATTGTCCGAATGCATATGGAATTCTCTAAAAATGCTTATATCGAAAATTGTCCAAATGCATATGGAATTCTCTGAAAATGCTTATTATATAAGTATGCAGTTTGTAGAGAAGGTTGTTGCTGTTGGTTCTTCAGCCATATCGTACTACTCAATGAACCTTCTGTTGCAAATTGTGTGCCTGATTTTTCACTGTAGAGGTCTTAAGTTATTTGATGACTGTGGATTGAATTGCCTGGTTAAAATTGTGTGTGCAAATATTCAGACCATTTGATGACTTCAGGATCAGCTTCTGATGTATGCAAATATTCAGACCGTTTTGGATTCTTGACTACACCACAAAGGCTTCTCCATCGCCGTAGCATCTCATCCTCCGAGTGCTTCGGCTTCACTCCTCCAAAATTATCATTCAAATAGCTCTCCAATTTTGTTCTTTTTCATTCTCTGCTTATATGCTACAAATATAAAAAGTAATATATAGACAAACTGTCACCTACAAAAATGAAAGGCAGCACATTGAGAACAACAGTAACACGGTGAAAAAAGAAAAAAAAAGAAAAGTTAAATGGGCATAAGAATAAGTTTTCAAGACATTGTTACACGATTTGGGAGAAGAATATATTTGCAGAAACAAAATAGGCATTGTTATCAAAAAAATTGTGTATGAAACTTGTGTACAGGTCTTTTTATAATTTCCAACAATATGCTGCTCCCCATGAGAAGGAATTGTTATTCAAAGAAAGAACAGTTTTTTTTGCAATTGATCAATACTAGTCATCTGATCGTTGTGCTATTTCAATTTCTTGTTTATGGCCATTAGTTTATACTTTAATGGATCTATGTTTCTTCATTAGTTGTTTATTCTTTATTACTAAAGTGGCATACATTTCTTATGTTAACAGATCAAATATTTGAAGTCCGAAGAAGCTATCCTTGAAGAAAGTGTAGAGCAACTTCAAGTACAAGAGGTTTATATTTTGTTAGGAATGGTTTAAAGACGCTATACATATGTTGTAATTTTTTTTTCTCTTCTTAGGAATTATTAAAAATGATGTCATATGATTTAGATTGGTTTCCAGTAAATATGACACTTTAGTTCTTTGTATTGACAAAGAGACCAAGTATTTGGTTTATTTTAGAGTGTTGTTGGGTGTGTATGAAAGCATATAAATAATTATTTCTATACATTTAATTTAAATTTTTGTATTTACATTTAGTGTACAATTTTACATTAGCAAAGAAAAATGTGGTCATTGAAGCTCCTTAATGATAGGTTTCTCAAACAGATAAATGGGCATTAACAAAGGTAAATTTGGTTCATAAAAGTAATAGAAATAACGAAGGGAATATTGGTCGCTAAAAGCACTTCCAATGACTGAATTAGTTGTTGTTTAAAGACTTTTAACGACTGGATAACAATTTAACGAAGGGAGAATCTGGTCATTAAAAAGGATGTATAACGACCGCAAATTATGTCGTCGCTAAAGGATCTTTAACGACCGCATTGTAATCCGTTCGTTAACTTTTAATGTCGGAGCTTTTAACGACCGGTGATGATCGGATTTTTCTGGTCGTTATTAACTTATAACGACCGGATTTGGACTTTTAACGACCATATTTCCCTTCGCTAAAGGCCTATTTTCTTGTAGTGTTATAGACATGGGAGTTCTTGACTGGTGTCACGAACCAGAATCCTAACCTCGGGGTCGTGATGGCACCTAACATCCACTTGCTAGGCAAGGCGACGTGAGATAGTTAACTAGTCAAATCTTAATAGTTTAAAACAAAGTGATGACAAATAATGAGGGATAGGTACTCAAACTAATACAACACCAGCATAAATCATGTAATAACATCTACTCCCAAAGATCCGGAGCCACGAGTACACGAACTACTAGAAGTTCTACAAATAGAGTCTGAAATAAATGCAATTGTTTTGAATAAAATGAACAGTAAAAGAGGAAAGAGAAAGGGGACTTCAAGGTTTGCGGATGTCACCAGATCTACCTCAAGTCTCCGAATGCGATAATCCGCGCACCTCACGTACATCTAGGACTAGTACCAAAATATGCACAAGAAATGTAGAGTGTAGTATGAGTACAACCGACCCAATGTACTCCGTAAGTGTCGAGCCTAACCATGACGAGGTAAACGAGGCTATGACAGGACACTCACGTAATTAAACCTATACAAACATAGATATATGTACCAAATAGTAGCAAAATAGAGATTTCATATGTACAGTTGGGAGGGGACATGCGAAAGGGGGAAAAGATACGATAACTACCATAGGAAAGACAACACAAGACAATCAAATAAATAATCAACCAAGGAGGACAAATAACATACAATATGAAAATGGAACGGCATAACCCTTCGTGTTTTTACTCTCATCCTTACCAAGAAATGATGTCATAAGAGGAATGAAGTGGCACGGTGATGTAGCCCAAACTCACACCACAAATATAGGTAGCGAGGAGGTCGATGAAATAATAAAACCCAACGCAAGTCGGGGTCAATCCACAGGGAGTTAGAATTGGAATTAGGTATATATTTAGTATAATTGTATGATGTGCCTCAAATTACACTTCCACATTCTTGCTTGTTGTTTCTACTTCTACTTTAAGCTATTGATTTTATTTATAAAACTAGAAGACAATATTTTTGGTTTTGGTTGTTTTTCAAATGATAAAAGATCTTGAGTCGTGACTTCCACCTAGGTGGTTACCTAATGGGTTGTAAACTCTAGGACAAATTTGATTGGTCGGGGTTGTAATATAGCAATCACACGCAATTATCCACTCTATACTCTCGGTAGTTTGAGTAATTTTGCCCAATTTGGCTTTCTCAAAGTCCAAATGGGTATTGCACAAAACAAGTGATATATGCTCAAGTCGGGTCTTACTATCTCTAGATTTGACCCTTTAATTGGGGTTATCAATTTCTTGAGTTCACCCCACTTTCTTGTTAGCCAAGTTTTTCTAGACTTAGTCTCTCTTTCTCAAGTAGAGACTAAGTCAATCAGGCATGAATCAATGTTTGCAACCATTAATTCTTGAATTCAAGCATGAACTATGCTAAATATCACTAACCCAATCACAAACAAGCCCTAAATCAAACACCCATTAAGTACCCACACTAGGGTTGGGCCACAACCCTAGCTAGAAAATTAGCTACTTATGAAAAATGAAGAAGTTAAAGAAGAAGTTAGGATAGAATGCATAATAATTGATTAGGGAAAGAAAATCTAATGTTTAGAAGCTAATCTGGTATAATATTATTCAAAACAGTAAAGAAAAATGGCTTAGGTGCTCTACACTGATACAAGTTGACCTAAAAATGATAAAAATTCTATTTATATTAAGCTGAAAATATTTGACGAAATTGCCCTTGCAGAGGTTATGCGGCCGCACAATTATGTGTGCACTCCGCACGTTGAGCTTGACTGGTCAACTGGGCCTCCTGGGGTCGCAGAAAAGTGGGATGCGGCCGCACTTCATTTGATTGTGCGGACTGCACATTTCTGAGTGTGGCCGCACACTTGAACTTGGACCGTAACATGGCTCTCTAATTCTTCTCTTCTGCGGGCCGCATAATTGTGAGTGCGGCCGTACTTGTCATCCTGCGGCCGCACAATTATGGTGCGGTACGCATATTTTCAGCCTGCCCAAAAAACCAACTCTCTAAGAGCCTGTTTGGCCAAGCTTCTAGGAGGCCAAAAGTACTTTTTTTTTTGGCCAAAAAAGTACTTTTTAAAAAATTTAAGGTGTTTGGCCAAAATGAAAAAGTACTTCTAGCAGCAGCAGAACCACTTTTTCGGCTTCTGAGGAGAAGCTACAAAATCTAGCTTCTTCCAAAAAGCAGAAGCAGAAAGTTAATTTATTCAAGACAAAAATAACCTTACAATAAAATTATATTTTTCAAATTATCCCTCATTAATTTAATTTTTCTTTTTCTTTTCCTTTTCCTTTTTTTTTCCTGCTATACATTTATTCTCTTTTTTATTTTAATCAAATTTTTATTCTCTTTCTCCTATTCTTAAGAGTAGGTTTTAAATTTATATTGAATAATGTATTTTGACATATTTAAATTATCATGCAAATAATAAGTAATAACAAACACTCAATATTGTTGCTTTGGAATAACTATATTTATATAAATAAAAAATTTTAATTTATATGTTTACTTTAGGTTTTATATTTTAATTGAATTCTTTTCTACTAAATGTTTAAATTTATTTTTCTTTTCTAAATAATACTAATCGCAAATTGAACCTTTACTGTCCTTTTTCGTAATTTAATACTTAAAAGTGCTTTTTTAAAAGATTGGCCAAACACGATGAGCTTGCAAAAAGTAATACTCAAACGAATCGGCCAAACACAAACTACTTATTTTTGAGTAAAAGCGCTTTTCAAAATAAGTAGTTTTTGGCAGCTTGGCCAAACGGGCTCTAAATCTCCTCTTCTGCGGCAGCACAATAATTGTGCGGTATGCATACTCTGAAGGAAATCTGACAGTGCTCTTTCATTGTTTGCGGCCGCACACAGTATTGTGCGGTCCGCACTGTAGGCCTTTTTGCCTTGTTTTGGTCCTTGTCCAATTTCGACTCCTTTATGAGTTGATTTTGACTTCTTTGGCTCGGTTCTCAACATTCCTGCACGAAAGCACATTTCATTAGTTCTCGGGAATACCTTTAAGTATTTTTTAGCTAAAACGCAAGTAAAAGAGAGAAAATAAGCAGTCAAAATCCCTACTTATCAACTCCCCCAAACTTAAGTTTTTGCTTGTCCTCAAGCAATTAAAGCAATTTCTACCTCCCCTAGAAAAAGGGATATTTCAGCTGGCCTAAGGTGAATCAATCACATATCAATTGGGACCAACAATTACCCACAACACGTATGAATTATCAACAATGCAATGATTTGACTTTTTGAGTACAATAGTTCTAATGTGACACTAGAGCATCAAGAGTTGACTTTATTCATCAAGGAAGCTCGCTCTTTCATGCAGGTCATTGTGGATACCAAACTCCTCCTTCTTTACTCTCCGTTAGCAAATCTCACTTTAGAATGTAACACTCGAAGCAAGGATTGTGAAAGTTTGCTCATTACTCTCAAAAGAATGTCACAAGTACGGCTTTAAGTACCATATGTTTGCCCCTTATGTAAATCACCACTGATGTAAGCTCACTCAACTTGAAATCATGTAGGACTTTTTCGGGATGTATTGAAGGCTTTTTGGATCAAGGTAGGTATTGAAGAAATAGCACGGGTTCATCTTTCCTTAAGCACTCCATTTTCTTATTTTAGCTCATACTTTGTCGACTCTTTGAGTCAATCTCTCTTATCTCGTGGGAACTAGAGAGACGTAACGTCACTCTTTCTTGGACATGACATTCATTTTTCTCCTTTTCTATTTAATCCATGCCTTTCATCATTGTTTTCTTTAAATCCCTTCAACTTTCTACTTTATTCACTTTCTTTTTGTTCTTTCTTTCTTTTCTTTGCCTTCTCTTTTCTTCATTTCTTTCTCTTCTTTGTACCTTTATATCACTTTCAAACTCTTCTTCTCTCCCCAAACTTATGTTTTTGCCAATTGTTTCCCAAGAATGCTATGGAAAGATCGGGTGCTAAGAGAGGGTCATTAGAAAACGGATAAGGCTTGTAACGTGGTTATTGAAGGAAAATGGGCTTAGGATCAAACAGGTTGACTAGGGATATCACATTGGTAGTCTATGGAAGATTTCAAACTTCAAACTGGGTCAAGGAGAGCCTACAATTATTTCTCAAGCCAAGCTACGCTTAGAATCTCGCCTAGAAAAATATTCGAGGCAAGTTCTAGCCTATTAGCACGGGTACTTGGACTTGAAATTCAATACCTCACCTCTCACGCTACTGGATTGCTAAAGGGAACGGAGTTGAGGGCCCACAACAATCCTAGTTAAGATTGAGGATCACAAATGGCTCGACTGAACCACTCGACGTCTGTTTAAGTCAACACAAGAGTCAAAAGGTCACAACTAGAGCTATATTCTGGCAACAATTTGTTTTTAACCATAAAGTCGTAGGTAAATATGTTGGTACCAAGTAAAACATGCTTGAGACCCTTTTATTCATTACTACTATATTTGCCTAAACATAAAAGAAAACGGACTCAATCCCTTAAGAAGGTTGACATGCCATCCATCGTTGGGAAGAGCCACCCGGTTCACACAAAATTCACCTTTGGAAAGAACCGCGACATTAAAAAAATCAAAGGCTTATTGTTCACTCAAACGTAAAAAGAAGCTAACAAATCAAAAAGAAGCTACTAAGTAAATAAGAAGTTATACTACTAAGGAAAACAAACTAAAGAAGCTATGAAGTAAACTATGGAAAGTAAAACAAATAAATATACAAAACGAGGGGACAATAAATATATACATCAAGGGAAAGGGAGGAATATATACATAACCAAAGAGAAAAATAAAGATAAAAGAAAAAATAGTATAAGAGTTATTACAGGCCAAATGTCAATGTCAAATCAATCAAAATAGACCACCCCCCCCCCCCCCCGAATAAAAATGAGCATTGTCTCCAATGCTTATCAAAAATAAGATCAATGAAGGGCAGAGAGTTAAGAGAACTCCTTATGTGGTCTCAGTCTGCATGGCATCCCCAGCACCCTCGGCTCGGTCTCAAGGTTTAATTTAAAGTCACTCTCGTCTAGCTGTATCTCATCATCACTTCGCTGAGGGACAACAGAGTTGCTGAGCATCTGGAGCATCTCCTCAGCGGTGTGAGCAGTCGCAACCGGCTCCTCAGACTGGCCGGTTGCAATATGTGATGCCTCTAGTACTGCTGGTGCTTCCTGTGCGGCTGGGGCTGAAGGTGCTCCCTCCATAAGTAAGTCCAGTGGTAGATCTCCGGCAGATGCAATCTTGGTAACTTCTTTTCGTAGCCTATCCATCGACTTCTTTGATGCCTGAGACTTCCGCATTTTCTTTACCTGTTTGCCCAACTCCTCAATGACTCCCCCATGTGCCACCAAGGTCTCCATAATGGTCTTCTGGTTGTCCAGAATCTTCTTCAATGTTTCCTCCACTGACATAGGTACCTGTGGTGCTGCTAGGGCAGAAGACTGTGCTGCAACAACACTGGATATGTCAGACAGCTTTGAAGTAGCTGCCTGCATCTAGGTATTGAGACTCGCCAGTGTCTGGAAGACTCGCAGCGTAGTCTGTTGATAGGTGGATGAGGTTGGCACTGAGAATGGAGCTGGTGGTCTGGAAGAAGAAGGCGGTGGTATGTCTGCTGCCCCGGTGGAAGGTCCGACTGCTGTGGAAGGCATGGCATCTGTGGAATGCTCCGCAGCTGAATCAGTGACTACTATCATTGGTTCCTCAGACTGGCCAGCAGACATAGTTGCCTTACCCTTGAGTAAGAATTTAAGAAGTAAATATGGAAGCAATAACAATAAGAAATTGAACGACTAGAATTAAAGTGCAGAAAATAAAGGATATGGGAAAATTCAGGGAAAGAATTCCAAGAACGCAAGTTCTATAGCTTTGACAAGATCCAAGCAACAACGTTTTGATTTATTGAAGAAATCAAACGCCTTTACTTAAGAACAAATAAAAAACAATATATTCGGATCTTGACCGCTTTACGAGTAACTTGAGACGACAATTAATAACTAGTATTAATCGCCTTCTAAGAATACCACAAAGGAATCAATGATATCACAATAAAGAAATTATCTTACTACCTTGAATTATGAACTAATAAAGGTTGAATGATAAATCTAAAAGCATAAGTAACAAAGGTTCAAAAGAACTCTCAAAGTAAAATATTATTAATCAATAATGAAGTACCACAATGAATGAAAAGAACTCCTTTTGTAGGAGTAAAAAGTCCTTAAAACTAGGTAGGGTGGCTGCAAGACAAACCCTAACTTGGAGGCTAAGCTAAATACTAGAAAACCTAATAAAAGCTAATAAAATAAGAGGGTGGGCGGCCAAATCCCTTTGGGGCAGATTTGGGCCTTAAAACTACTTGGGCCATTGGTTTGGACTCCAATAGGGCTCCTTTTGAAAACTCCCTTTTGGACCTCTTTTAAGCTCATTTTAAGCTCTTCTGGGTGCTTTTTTGGTGGACATCAAGGGCTGATGTTGGGACCCAATCTTCCTCCTTTTGGACTTCAATTTGGGCCACCAAATAATTGTAAAACTTGGACAATTCATCTCCTTCGGGCTTATGCTCTTCCTCTATAATTAACAAATTCTTTATTTTCTATTGAAGTCTAGCAACCTTAGTCTGCAATTCTTTAGCTTGAGATCTTGTAAATGCCTTCTTGGAGCTTCCAAAACGCTATCCTTATCCTTGATGCTATCATTGGTTGAACCACATCCACCCTTTTGGCTCGTAAAACTGTCGAAGGACATTTGGGTTGTGAATATCCAAATACTTCGATAAGAACTGTCGCTCAAGAGTGTGCGATCTCTGGGGCCACCATTCTCAGAAACTGTTGAAGGCAGTTAAGCTGACAAATCTGTCTTCCCACATCTCTCTTCTCCTCGACCTCTCAAGGCCGCCCCCTCGAGTGTCACCTCCTCTCCCATCATCCGGGACATCATCATCATCATATACATTGATTGGTACAGCTGGAGCATGTGAGGAACAGGGCTCAGAATCTTGGCTACCCTTTGCTGAACCTTCAGAAGAACTAGTAGTGGAAGAGGATTCATCTACCAAGTGAAATCTACCCGGGAGTTATTGAGATTGGGTATCAGGCAGTGCTTGCTCAGAGTTACCCTTAGAAGCTTCCCTAGACGGGAGATACTCACCGAACTCGGAGGGTTCAGGAACTCTATTGGTGGTTGGTTTCTTGCTTATGGTTCTCTGAATGGCAAGTGGTAAGTTACTCTTGCCTCGGCCTCGGCCTCGGGAGGGCTCACCCCTCCCTTTTGATGTATTGCCTCAGCCTCGTGATCTAACCATTGTCCGCAACACATAAGTAATAGGAATCAGTTAGAATTGAAGCTCATAGTGTATATAGAAGCATGCTTGATAGTAGCAGTAAAGCAGACCCAGAAGAGGCAATGCGGACCGCACAAAAATGAGTGCGGCCGCAGCCAAGTGCGGACTTCACAATTTCACAGTGCGGCCCCACAACCAAAAGTGTGGATCTCACAATTTTGAGTGCGGTCGTACAACCCCAGGTTCAGACTATTGGGTTTTTGATCATTTAACAGTGCGGACCGCCCAATTTTCTCTGTGGACCGCATATTTTTGAGTGCGGTCCGCACAATTCAAGCACACAGATGCCCTAACTTAGAGAACTGCGGACCGCAATAAAATATGTGTGGCCGCACAATTTGAAAATTATCGGCATTGCCTTACATTTCAAGCAATTTTGTTTACAAATTAAACATGGTTTGAGCAATTAAACATGATTAGCTACTTACCCAGGGCCCAATTAACATTTTAAGGTGCTAACCAAAAGATTCCAAGCAAAAATGGCTAACTATTGACATTTGTAGGCATGAAAATAACCCTAGACAGAAGAACAAAACTAAGAAAAGATGAAAAATCTAAAGATGAAATTAACATACCAGTAATGAAGGATGCATATGAGAATCTACACAGATGAAATGCTTAAAGTTTGAGAACTAATGGTGTATGCACTGTGTTTGCTTAGGGCTTGAGAGTTCAGAGAGTGTAAAGCGTGAATAGTGGTGAAAAACCCTATTTATAGGTTGACCAGGTCGGGCCTAGAACTTACCTGAGTGCGGCCGCACAATTTTGAGTGCGATTCGTACTCCTTACCTGTACCTTTGAAAAAGTTCTGCTTTCCGCACAAAAGGGAGTGCGGCCGCAGAATTTGTGCGGATCGCACAATTTTGTGTGCGGCCGCACATTGTTAAGGAAATTAAAAAGGCTAAATCTTCAGAGAGCATGCACTTTTGGTCATCCAGTTGTGCGACCGCACAAAAAATTGTGCGGCCGCAGAGTGATTTTGCGGTCCGCACTTTTGTGACACTTAGATCATTTTTCTTGCACAATCCCTGCAATGCACACCCATTCCTGCATACACTTCAAAACTAGTTAGCACAAAACAAAGCCGATCTAATCTAAAGAAGAAAAAAGAAAAAGACACATGGGTTGCCTCCCAAGAAGCGCCTGATTTAACGTCGCGGCACAACGCAAATTACCAATCGTTTTAAATGGAGAACCTCCACGATGTGGCCATCATCAACCTTGCCAAGATAGTGTTTAACCCGATGCCCATTGACTCTAAACACCTCATCCTTCTTATTTTTCAAATCTGGAGCACCAAAGGGGGTTATATTCACCACTTCAAAGGGACCACTCTATTTTGACTTCAACTTGCCCTGAAACATCTCTAAGCGGGAATTGAATAATAGCACGAGATCACCCTCTTTAAACTCCTTGTTGTGGATGTACCTGTCATGGAGGTACTTCATCTTCTCCTTGTAAAGGGACGAGCTTGTGTAGGCATGATACCAAAATTCATCTAGCTCATTCAATTGTGACACCCTTAAGTTTGCAGTGAGATCCCACTCAAGGTTCAACTTCTTCAAAGCCCACATGGCCTTATGCTCTAGTTCTACCGAAAGATGGCACGCCTTCCCGAAAACTAACCGGTATGGAGACATCCCGATCGATGTTTTGTGGGTCGTTCTATAAGCCCAAATTAAAGAGCATCATCAAGTTTTCTTGACCAATCCGTCCGATTGGCATTCACTGTCTTTGACAAAATACTCTTGATATCTCGGTTGAAGACTTCAACTTGCCCTCTTGCTTGAGGATGGTAAGGGGTCGATACTTTATGAGTGACTTTGTGAGTAAGGTATCAAAAGCCTTGTTGCAAAAATGCGAACCCACATCACTAATAATGGCCCTTGGTGTACCAAACCTCGTAAAGATGCTCTTCTTCAAGAATGCCACCACACTCCTCGCTTCATTGTTTGTAAAAGCAACGCCTCGACCCACTTAGACACATAATCAACCGCGACTAGAATGTAGGTGTTCCCACAAGATCTAACAAATGGACCCATGAAATAAATACCCCACGCATCGAGAATGTCTATCTCCAAAATGGTGGTGAGAGGCATTTCATTCTTCTTTGAGATCCCGCCGGCCCTTTGGCATTCATCACAACACTTAACAAGCTCACTAGTATCCTTGTAGAGCGTAGGCCAATAGAATCCACTACTCAAAACTTTTGCTGCCGTTCTTGCTCCACCATGGTGATCACCATACGGTGAAGAGTGGCAAGCCTCAAGAATACCCACTTTCTCTTCCTCCGGTACACATCGTCGAATCACACTGTCGCTACAAATTCGAATGAGGTACGGCTCATCCCAATAATAATCAAGGCAATCTCATTTGAGCTTCCTTTGGTATGAAGAGAATTCATTTGGTACAATGCCACTCACAAGATAGTTTGCTAAGTCGGTGAACCATGGCAACCCGGTCATTGAAACAGCTAGGAGTTGCTCGTCGGAAAATTAATCATTGATCTCAAGGCCATCTTGTGGCCTCCCATCCTCCTCCAATCGGGACAAGTGGTCCGCCACTTGATTTTCACTACCCTTGCGGTCTTGAATCTCTAGATCAAACTCTTGCAATAGAAGCACCCACCGCATTAACCTTGCCTTAGAATCTTTCTTTCTAATCAAATACCGAAGCGTCGCATGGTCGGTGTGAACAATCACCTTTGTACCCATCAAGTACGGGCGGAACTTCTCCATAGAAAATACAATAGCAAGTAGCTCATTTTCGGTCACTGTGTAGTTGACTTGGGCATTATTCATGGTCTTTCTTGCATAGTAGACCGGATGGAAGATTTTGTTGATATGTTGCCCCAATACCGCTCCAACCGCTACATCACTAGCATCACTCATGAGCTCAAAAGGCAAGCTCCAATCCGGTGCGGTGATAATAGGAGTAGTAGTCAACTTGAACTTAAGCAAATCGAATGCCTTCATGAAATCCTCATTGAAATGGAACTTGGCATCCTTCTCCAAAAGTTTACACAAAGGGTTCACCACCTTGGAAAAATCCTTGATGAATCGGCGATAAAACCCCGCATGACCTAAGAAGCTCCTCACTCCCTTCACAGATGTAGGGGGAGGGAGTTTGGAGATCACTCAATCTTGGCCTTGTCGGCCTCAATACCATGCTTAGAAATTTTCTGGCCGAGGACAATGCCTTCCTCAACCATGAAGTGACACTTCTCCCAATTCAACACCAAATTTGTCTCCTCACGTCTAGCCAAGACCCTATCTAAATTTTTCAAGCAATCATCAAAAAAATTTCCAACCACGAAGAAATCATGCATGAAGACCTCAAGAATATCCTCCACTATGTTGGTGAAAATGGTCATCATACACAGTTGAAAAGTTATCGGTGCATTACACAAACCAAATAGCTTCCGCAAGAATGCAAAAGTACCATACGGACAAGTGAAAATAGTTTTTTCTTGATCCTACGGAGCAATGCGAATTTGATTGTATCCGGAATACCCATCGAGGAAACAATAGAAAGCACGGACGGCCAACCTATCGAGCATTTGATCAAGGAAAGGAAGCGGAAAATGATTTTTTCTTGTGACTTTGTTCAGCTTGCGATAGTCCATACACACCCTCCATCCGGTCATTGTTCTTGTAGGAATCAACTCGTTCTTGTCATTGGTAACCACGGTCATGCCCCTTTCATTGGAACACATTGCACCGGAGAAGTCCATGAACTATTGGAAATGGGGTAAACAACTCCAGCATCCAACCACTTTATGATCTCCTTCTTGACCACCTCTTGCATTGCCTCATTTAGCCTCCTTTGATGTTCAACGGAGGGTTTGGCACCCTCCTCCAAAATAATCTTGTGCATGTAAAAGGTGGGGCTTATGCCCCGGATATCCGCCAAGGTCTATCCGATTGCTCTTTTCCTCCTTTGTAGCACCTCCAATGTGGACTCTACCTACATGTTAGTCATACAAGAAGAAAGAGTAACTGGTAAAGAAGAACAAGGACCAAGGAATTCATACCTGAGATGTGGAGGCAATGGCTGTAACCTTAAAGTGGGAGGCTCCTCGATTGAGGGATTTGTTGGAGGAGTCTTCCGATTTTCAAGATCCAAAGATAGCTTGCGGGGTTACTAAGTATACGACCCAATTCCTTGCAATGCATTGACACACTCCACATAGCCTTCTTTCTCCTCATCATCATCAAGGTTGAGAAAAATGGCTTCCAAATTATCCTCAACATTCATTGTGGAACTAGCATCATCAATAATCACATCCATCACCAAATCCATGAACGAACAAACTTCATTGCTATTCGGTTGCCTCATAGATTTGCACACATGGAAGACCACCTTTTTATCACCCACCCGGAAAGTGAGCTCACCGGCTTCCACATCAACAAGAGCCTTCCCCGTAGCAAGGAAAGGTCTACCCAAAATAACATGCACCTCATATTCCACTTCACGATCAAGAATCACAAAGTCCACCGGGAGGATAAACTTGTCAACACGAACCAACACATCATCAATAATACCCAATATCCTCTTTATAGTACGATCTGCCATTTGCAACCTCATGGATGTGGGTCTTGGTTTCCCAATCCCCAAAGTTTTGAACACCGAGTAGGGCATCAAGTTGATACTCGTCCCAAAATCACATAAAGCTTTGGCAAAATTGGCACTCCCAATAGTGCAAGGGATTGTGACACCAGGATCTTCCAATTTTTGAGCCATTGAGTGCACAATAGCACTCACTTGATGTGTCATCTTGATAGTTTCACAATTCATCGACCTTTTCTTGGTGACCAAGTCCTTCATGAACTTTGCATAACCCAGCATTTGCTCTAAAGCCTCAACCAATGGTACATTGATAGACAAACTCTTCATCATGTTGATAAACTTTTGAATTGGTTCTCACTATTTTGCTTTGCAAGCCTTTGAAGGTGTGGAGGAGGAGGCCTTGGCATTGGTGCCTTAGCCTTTGGAACTATCAGTTCAGGCATGTCAATTACGTGTTACCTAGACGGGTTCACTTCTTCTTGCGTCTCCTCCACATTTTCATCAATATCAATTCTCACTTCGTCATTAGCTTGAACCATATTGCTTGGATTTTCATTTTCTTGAACCACAACATCATCATCCACAATTCTTCTTTGATTTGAGGTGGTTGCATTTCAACTTTTTCCACTTCTCGTAGTCACGGCCATAGCATGTCCCGTATTATTCGCACCCTTTGGGTTCACCACTGTATCACTTGGTAGCCTTAGGACGAGTGTTCAAAGCTTGCGAGATTTAGCCTAGTTGAACTTCCAAATTGCGAATAGAAGTGTTATGAGAGGCTAGTTGAGCATCAGAGTCGGAATTCTTCTCCATCATCTGTTTAAACATGTTCTCTATTCGCCCCATCTCATTATTAGAAGAACTTAGACCTTGAGAAGGATAGGGAGGTGGGTTGCTAGGTTGTTGGAACATCGGGGGCCTTTGAAAATCCGACTCACGGTTGTTGTTGTTGTTCCACCCTCCTTGGTTGTTGCCTCCCCAATTGCTTTGATTGTTGCCACCCCAATTTCCTTGATTATTTCCTCCCCAATTGCCTTGGTTACCTTGATTATTCCAATTGCCTTGATTAGGATTGCCACCACTCCAATTGCATTGGTGGTTTTGGTTATTCCAGTTTCCATGGTTTCCTTATGACCTCCATTGTTGTTGATTTTGTCCTTGAGAATTATTTCTTTGACCTTGATAATTGTTGACATATTGCACTTCTTCTTCATGCTCATTGAACGAATCACCTTGGTCATACTCACTATCATCTTGCATGAATTGTTCCAGACGGCTTTGCATTTTTGACCTTTTTACCGTCTCTTGTCCATCATCATATTCACACCTTCCATTGCATTCACTTGTTTTGTCCCTTGAACTTATTGAAGCTGAGCTTTGGCCAATTGGTTCATTGTAGTTGTCAACTTGGCTATGGCTTGCTCATGATCATGTAGTTCCTTGTGTAGGTTAATGACATTTGGGTCGCCTTGAGGAGCATTGGCTCTACTTTGCCATGCCGATAAGGTGTTGATACCCAATTTTTTCCCATAATATTTTCCAAATTGCATATATACCTCCAAAACTATGCATTAGCATCAATTAATATTTTTTCACAATTTCTGCATTTTTAAAGATTTTAATTAATTTACCCCAGCATTTTATGTATGTAAATAATCATTGATTGCATCACAAATAGTTTTAAAATGATTTTATGAGTTAATTTTATTATTTACCTTTGCACTAAGTTTTAATCATTGCACAAATAGCCACATCTGCATTTTTTGGGTTACAATTGCAATTATAGCCCAGGCATGTATTATTGTATTATTTTACCAGAAAATAGCTTTTTATATTTTTTTAAATATTAAGTAATTATTTTAAAATATTTCTAGGCGTGAAAATCATTTTTTTTATAATATGTTAACTATTTTATTTTTAAAATTGTTTATCAATTAAATGGGTTTTTAACAAATGGCCTATTTTATTTTTCGGACCTAGCCTAATTAAACAGCCCAAATTCAGTCCCAATTCTATTAAAACCAGCCCAAACCAATCAGACCTAGCCCAATTAAATCCTACCCGGCCCCCAAACCTTTTAATCCTGGCCGTTGATCACAGAGATCAACGGCCACCATCAACCCTTACCATTTTTAACCCAAACGACCCTCTCTAACCTATTCATTTTGATACACTTAGCCGCCCTAAAACTCCTCTCTTATCTGTCTCTCTGAGACCCCGAACCTAACCCTAGCTGTCGCCACCCAAAACCAACTCTAATCCCTTCGATTCCTACTCTATCCATGGATTCCCATGGCTGTTTGAGACTTCTACTGGTCTGCTACTTCTACTGGTAGCTCGTTTTTGTGATTTCATGGAAAGATCTCAAAGAGATCTAGTCCAGATCTTGTTCAAGACTCTCTGAGAGTCCGTCTATGGTCTGTGAGTATTTTGCTATCGATGTTTGACGGTGCAAATCTCTGGTTCAAGACCAGATTCTCTTTACCCTTTCCTTTTTCTTCAAAACCCTAATGTTTAGACTTGAATCTGTCCAGATCTTTGTAGATCTGGAGCGATTCTGAGTTCATCACTGATTTTTCTTTAAGGTTCTCTTATTTCTCTGCTGTTAACCGATTTTTAGCACTGTGTTACGTTGGGTTTTTGGTTTCTTTGTTATTTGTTGTTCGAATCTCTGCATATTTGAAGTGTTTCAAGTTTCCATGGTTGTTTTCTTTAAGGGTCCTCTGATTTTCCTACTGTTAATCAACTTTAGATATTTTTTAAATTAGGGTTTCTGCTTCGCAAAAGATTTTCTGAAATTCTTATGTTTTGTTTAATCTTTCTCATGGCTATGATCCTGGCTTAATCTATTTGACTGTTCATTGTTTGACTTCAACAATTTTTGTCTGTTATTGTTTGAATAAGTGACTGATTAGCTAAATTATCTAAGGTTTCATTGTTTGCTGAAATAATTTACTGACTTCTGATCACTTTCCTTAATCCGGAGGTTCCTAATTAGCATCTCTTGCCTATTTATGGGCTGATTGACCGTTGATTGGTCTCTAGTTACCTATGATTGCCTTATTCGCGTGAGTGATTACTTGATTTACGGGTTCTAACCCTAATTGACTGATAAACCTACTTCTTGCCTTATTTAAAATTCAATCAAAGTTATTTATGGGTCTAATCCCCTAATTTTCTGTCCCTATCAAGTTTGATTGATTATTTGATTGCTTCCTTTACCTTATTTACAATATTTACCTGCCTTGTCTTATTTACTTACACTATTTGACTCCTATATATACACTCTCATTCTACCTCTCAGACACGAACAATAGTTTTACAAAAACACACTCACACACAAACTTTGCTCTCATCTCTCTATTACTTGTGTTCTTTGTTTGTCTAGTCGGCTGAAAGCCAGGACTAGACTGTTGAATCCTGCCTACTTTACTTTTTTGCTTCTGCTTCTTTAACTAGTATTCTCTCACTTTACTATCATGCAAACCTCTGTATGATTTGATCTGTGTGCTTCCTATTTTATATTACTAAATCAGTATGATCTTTATATCAGCCTGTTTAACTAGACCTATGTGATTCATGCTCATTATTCCTAGTCAGTATGTGTACTGCCATTCAATTAGACTACATGCTTCCTGCTATTCAACTTAACCTATATGCTTCCTTATAATAACATGCATACTTCTGTCTTAATCGAACCTATGTGTCTACTGCAATAACATGTTTACTTCTATGTTGACTGTAATGACATGTCTACTTCTATCTGATTGAACCCATGTGTGTCCTACTCTCAGTCTTTTTATTTTTGCTTTAGTTAGACTTCTGTGTTTCCATATGAACTAGACTCATGCTTATTTCTTCTTCACTAGCATCTTAAGTTCACCTCTGACAAATATGACTCCTCGGCCCTACTATCCCTCTATATGTTACTAAATGCTCACCTAGTGACAGCTAGTAAGCTAATTTGAAACTCTAAGTTACCCTATTTCTGTATATTATTTGATTGTTGGGACCTTTGTTTGAGTTACAGTGATTGAATGACCTTGTTTGCTCCTTACTTCCTGAGAATCCAAAACTATTTTCTTATAAACTCCCTCATGTTTTAAACCCCTATTCTTAGAACACCTAGGGCCTTGCCCCTCTAGTGTAAGCATTGCTTAGGATTCCATGAGGCTCCTCTTAACTTTGATACACTGGAGTTGGCTTTCCAAACTTGCTCACAAAGGGTTACTTTGAAATCTTTTCTGGTGTCAGCATTGCCCGGGGTCCCTGAGGCCCTTGGGAACTTTGACACACGAGGATACTATTGGGTGCACTATGAGGTTATGGCATTTTTGACTGGTTGAAGGCCTGGTTTGCCAGGTATCCTTTCGGCCTATATTCAGGCTCCCTATAGTTGTAGCAATTTCACTTCTGTAATTCATTATTAATGTTGGTCTGTAATAATGATCTTTGTAAACAGATTTTGGGGAAATTAGTAAAAGGGAGGGATTCTTATATGATTTTTGTGGGCAAACCGAGTAGAAATCATGCTTCTAGGTCTACATTATGCTTACCTACATTAGAAATCATGTTTTTGTTGATGCCCAATTTTTCCCTATGTATATTTTAATATGCAAATTACCTTCCAAATAGCATATGTATGCATATATAAGCATATCCGAGTGTTTCCTTATTTTTTCCTATTTTTAAAAGATTTTTTAAATTAATTTATTCCCCTATTATATCCATTAAAAAAATCCAATAATTGCTTCTAAAATTATTACTTTGGTAATTCCATCGTTGAAAATTTATATTTATGCTAAGATGTAGCTAAGGTAATTTTTGCATATTTTTACAAAATTATTTAGTATTTTTAAGGCTAAAATTGTATAATTGTAATATTAGCCCCTTTTTAGATTTAATTGTGTTTTATATTCATAAAATTAGGTCTGGCATTTTTAAATAATTAATCATGTACTATAAATCATTTTAGTACCATTAATTTATTTCCAGAAATTATTTTATTATTTTTTATAAATCAAATAGAAAAAATTGGCTATTTATTTCCCGACTCAGGTACTTCTTTCTTTTGTCCGTTCGAGGACGAACGGTTGTTTAGAGGTGGAGAATGTGATGACCCAAAGGGTCATCACCTGTTTTCTTATTCATTCCGTGCTTTCGAGGCCTCGAAAACCTCCTTTAGGGTTGCCTCGAATTGCGTGCGCAGTCCGGGCGCGTAGCCGGAAAGCTTAAATATGAATTCTGTGTGGAAAATGCTAAATTTTGATATTAATATGGTTAAAAGTTGACTTTGGTCAACATTTTGGGTAAACGGACCCGAACCCGTGATTTGACGGTCCCGGAGGGTCCGTAGAAAAATATGGGACTTGGGCGTATGCCCGGAATCGAATTCCGAGATCCCAAGCCCGAGAAATGAATTTTTGTGTGAAATCGTTTTCTGAAATTAATTAAGGAAAATGGAAAGAAAATTTGATCAGAAGACTATGGTATCGGACTCGTATTTTGGTTCCGACGCCCACTACAAGTCTTATATGTGAGGTAAGCACTTGCTATAAAGTTTGGTTGAATTTGGACGTCGTTTGACGTGTTTCGGACTTAAAACTCTAAACTTGATGTTTTTTGAAAAATTGGAAGGAAATCGTGGGTCTTGAGGCCTAATTTGATGATTATGATTTTTTTTGGGCGATTTGATCGCACGGATGAGTCCGTAGGATGTTTTTGAGTTTATATGTATGTTCGGTTTGGAGCCCCGAGGGCTCGGGTGAGTTTTGAGTAGGTCCCGGGAGGTCTTAGGCTAGAAATATCATATGGTTGCAGGTTCAGGGAGTTGCAGGCCCCCAGCGCGCCCGCGGTCGGTTCCGCACAGCCGCGGTGCGTTCTTGCACGGTCCGCGTGGCTAGGTTCAGAGGGCCAGTGGTTCAAGTCGACCAGCGCGACCGCGTTCCAAATTAGTGCGGTCCGCGTTGGAAGATTCAGAGTGTGTGTGTGTGTGG
>NC_031997.1:14374498-14419878 GCF_001879085.1 Nicotiana attenuata
GTGTGGGGGGGGGGGGGGTTTGGTCCATTCCCTTAGCGCGACCGCATGCCAAATCAGTGCGGTCCGCGCTGGGTGGGTTCAGAGAGTGTGAAATCCCAGCTCCTCAGCGCGGCCGCGGTGCACTTTTGCGCGGTCCGCGCTGAGTCTTCACAAGGGTATATAAGGTCGGGATTTTCAGTTATTTTTCACTTTTTCAAAACCCAAAACACAAGAGGCGATTTTCCAAACGATTCTTCTTTTCCAAAACGATTGGTGAGTGATTTCTAACTCATTTTCTTTACTCCTTAACATCTTTAAACACAATTTCAAACTTCAAAACAAAGATTTTAATGGGGAAATTGGGAATTTAGGGTAGAACCTAGGTCTTCTAAGATTGTGGGTTTTGGACCTCAATTCGAGGTCCGATTCCAAAATAACTTACATATTGGAGTTCATGGGGGAATGGGTAATCGGGTCTTGGTTTGAACCTCGGGTTTTGACCATGTGGGCCTGGGGGCATTTTTGACCTTTTGGGGTAAATTGATGAAAAATCTATAATTAGTCATTGGGTTTGATTTGTTTAGCACATATTGATAACATGAAGTCCTTATTGCATAGATTTGGTTGAGTTGGAGCCAAATTCGAGAGGGAAAGCGATTGTGGAGGATTGTACTGGCCGTGGAAGTTGAGGTAAGTGCTTGGTTTAACCCTAGCTTGAGGGAATAGGAGTAGAGTCTTATTTGCTAATTGCTATTTGTCGGGTACGGTGTATAGGCATGGTGACGAGTATCTATACACCGGTGTCTAGCATGACCATGAGTCCTTACCTGTGTTTATTTGGGATTCTGTAGTGACTCTTCCTTGTTTAATTGACGGTTGCTATAAAATGTGAACGGTATGAATAGGAAATATGTCTTGTAAACTCCTTGAAGCGTTGGCTCGAATTATGACTTGGTTAGGAAGTAAGAAATGAATGAAAGAGAAAGAGATGTAATTATTCCCTTGCCGGGACGCGTAAGTTATTGTCGTTTCTCCCTTGCCGGGAACTAGCTGTTACTTGTATTCTCCCTCGCCGGGATAGTTGAATTGACACTTGTTCCCCTGTCGGGAAACTTATAAATTACGAAATGGGATCGTGTGGCACGCCGACCACTTATATATTATGAAATGGGATCGTGTGGCACGCCGACCACTTATATATTATGAAATGGGATCGTGTGGCACGCCGACCACTTATATCTTTATGAAATGGGATCGTGTGGGACGCCGACCACTTATATATTATGAAATGGGATTGTATGGCACACCGACCACGTATTCTGCGTTAGAAGAAATTAGTTGTAGTTTTCCTTATTTATTCCTACTTTCTATTTTATCTGTTATCCCCAAAAGCGTGTTCCCCTCCCAGTCTTAATTATTACTTTCCGCTGTTATTTTGTGGTGTTTGTATATATTTATATCTGCACAGGTTGATTGGTAGTCCGGTCTAGCCTCGTCACTACTTCGCCGGGGTTAGGCCATGCACTTACCAGCACATGGGGTCGGTTGTGCTGATGCTACACTCTGTGCATCTTTTTGCACAGATCACAGTACCGGAGCAGGAGCCTTTGGGCAGCAGTAGGAGCATTGGGAGCTGACTTCAGTCCAGAGATTCCCTAGGTAGCCTTGCTGACGTCCGCATGGCCCGGAGTCTCTCTCATCCTTGTTTTTCATTTGACTTTCTTTGTATCGGATCAGACAGTACTGTGTTTTATTCAGACTTTGTATTTAGCATTCTATAGAAGTTCGTGAGTTAGTGACACCAGATCTGGGTAGAGATGTATTTGAGCTTTCGCACTTGGCTTCAGTTATTTATGTTTTGAGACTTCCGCTTTTATATTATTTGTCTTGTCTTTCTTTATATTGTAGATGTTGTCAAGAGAAGTATTAAATTAATTGGCTTGCCTAGCTCCTATTAGTAGGCGCCATCACGACTCCCGAAGGTGGGAAATCCGGGTCGTTACAAGTTGGTATCAGAGCACTAGGTTGCATAGGTCTCACAACTCACGGACAAACTTGGTAGAGTCTGAGGGATCGGTACGGAGACGTCTGTATTTATCCCCCAGAGGCTGCAGAGTTAGGAAAACTTCACTCTTGTTCTTTCTTGTCGTGCGATTATGTTTCCCAAATACTGATTGTCTTTCTACTCTGTTCTTTCGTAGATGGCGAGAACATGTGCTTCCTCTTCTACCGCGCAGCAGCCCGAGCCCCCAGCAGCAGCTCCTACGAGGGGCAGAGGGCGAGGCCGAGGCCGTGCCAGAGGCCGCGGCTGGGGCAGAGCTCAACCCCGAGCAGCAGTCCCAGAGGTGGAGCCTCATGTTGATTATGATGAGGAGGTTCCAGCCCCAGCAGCTCCGGTGGGCCCAGCTCAGGTCCCAGAGGGGTTTATAGCCACCCCAGTTCTTCAGGACGCTTTGGTCAGATTGGTAGGCTTTGTGGAGAGCGTCACTAGAGCGGGTTTGCTTCCAGTAGCACCAGCCACTTCTCAGGCTGGAGGAGGAGTTCAGACTCCTGCTACACGTACTTCGGAGCAGGTAGCTCCCCAGGCTCAGGTTCCAGTGGTTCAGCCAGCTGTGGCAGTTCAGCTGGGTATTGTGACTCAGACCGGCGATGGAGCGGCTATGTCCGCAGATGCTTTGTGGAGACTGGATAGGTTCACCAAGCTCTTCACCACCACATTCAGCGGTTCTTCTTCAGAGGACCCCCAGGATTTCTTATATAGCTGCCATGAGGTTCTTCAGACTATGGGTGTTGTGGAGACCAATGGGGTCGACTTCGCCACCTTTCGACTAGCAGGATCCGCCAAGACTTGGTGGAGGGACTATTGTTTATCCAGACCAGCAGGGTCGCCATCATTGACTTGGGACCAGTTTACAGAGTTGTTTTTGGAGAAGTTTCTCCCAGTTACTCAGCGAGAGGCTCTTCGCAGGCAGTTCGAGCACCTCCAGCAGGGCTCTATGACAGTCACTCAGTATGAGACTCGGTTCATTGATCTAGAACGCCATGCTATTGTTATACTCCCCACCGAGAGAGAGAGAGTGCGGAGGTTTATTGATGGGTTGATTCAGCCGATCCGTCTCCAGATGGCTGTGGGAGCCGGTAGTGAGATTTCTTTTCAGAAGGCGGCCAATGCAGCCCGTAGAGTTGAGATGGCTCTTGCACGGGGAGGTGGTCATGGGTTAGATAAGAGGCCCTGTCATGCAGGTAGATTCAGTGGTACCTCGTCTGGGGGTGGGGATTCTTATGGTAGAGGCCATCCTCCGAGGCCCTTTCAGTCAGCCCTACAGGTCTCACATGGTACTTCAGGTGGTCGTGGCTCTCAGCCGCAGTCTTCTGACTAGCAGCTTTTCAGTTCACCATCAGCACCTATCAGTGCACCACCACTCCGTTATTCTCAGCAGCCGAGGGCTTGTTACACATGTGGCGACACGAGACATATTGCCAGGTATTGCCCTCGAGCTTCTGACAGCTCCTAGCAGCAGGGTCCTCGTCCTATGATTCAGGCATCAGGTGATCCACAGGCCGCCCAGCCAGCTAGAGGCGGGGGTAGAGGCCATAGAGGTGGAGGTAGAGATCATAGAGGTGGAGCTCGGACCGCCAGAGGTAGAGGCCAGCCAGCAGCCGATCGTCCCAGAGAAATGATTCAGGGAGGTGGGGCCTAGCCCCGGTGTTATGCTCTTCCAGCCAGGCCAGAGGCTGAGTCTTTAGATGCAGTTATTACAGGTACTATTCTGGTCTGTGATAGGGATGCTTCAGTGCTATTTGACCCTGGGTCTACGTATTCATATGTGTCGTCCTATTTTGCCCCCTACCTGGCTATGCCTAGTGATGCTTTGGGTATTCCTGTTTATGTATCTACACCGGTGGGTGATTCTATAGTGTTCGACCGAGTTCATCATTCCTGTGTGGTAGTGTTTGAGGGTCTCGAGACCCGTGTCAATTTATTGCTCTTAGACATGGTGGATTTCGACATCATATTAGGGATGGATTGGTTGTCCCCGTATCATACCATCTTGGATTCTCACGCCAAGACCGTGACCTTGGCTTTACCAGATTTGCCCTGTTTGGAGTGGCGAGGGACCCCAGGTCATGCCACTCGCAGTGTTATCTCATATGTGATGGCTTGACACATGGTCGAGAAGGGGTGTTTAGCTTATCTGGCGTATGTTCACGATTCCAGCGCAGAGGTCCCTTCTATTGATTATGTTCCTATTGTTCGCGAGTTCCCCGAGGTTTTCCCTTCAGACCTGTCGGGTATGCCGCTCGACAGGGACATCGATTTTTGTATTGACCTGGCTTCGGGCACGCAGCCCATTTCTATCCCGCCGTATCGCATGGCCCCGCCAGATTGAAAGAGTTAAAGGATCAGTTGCAGGATTTGCTTGGGAAGGGTTCTATTAGACCCAGCGTTTCGCCTTGGGGTGCGCCGGTGTTATTTGTGAAGAAAATGGATGGTTCGATGAGAATGTGCAGTGATTATCGGCAATTTAACAAGGTGACGATCAAGAACAAGTATCCACTGCCGATGATTGATGATTTGTTCGACCAGCTTCAGGGTGCAAAGGTGTTTTCAAAGATAGACTTGAGACCTGGCTACCACCAGCTGAGGATTAGGGCATCTGATGTCCCTAAGAAAGCATTTCGCACTCGGTACGGGCATTATGAGTCCCTGGTCATGTCGTTTGGGTTGACCAATGCCCCAGCGGCATTCATGGAGTTGATGAACCGAGTGTTCAGGCCATATTTGGACATGTTCGTGATAGTCTTTATTAATGATATTTTGGTGTACTCCCGCAGCCAGGAGGAGCACGAGCAGCACCTCAGAGTGGTTCTTCAGACTCTGAGGGATAGTCAGTTATATGCCAAGTTCTCCAAGTGTGAGTTCTGGCTGAGTTTAGTAGCATTCCTGGGTCACGTTGTATTAGCAGAGGGTATACAGGTGGACCCGAAGAAGATAGAGACAGTTAAGAACTGGCCTCGACCAGCATCAGCTACAGAGATTCGGAGTTTCTTGGGGTTAGCAGGCTACTATCGTCGGTTCGTGGAGGGGTTTTCATCTATCGCAGCCCCGATGACCAGGTTGACCCAGAAGGGTGCCCAGTTCAGATGGTCGGATGAGTGTGAGGCGAGCTTTCAGAAGCTCAAGACAGCTTTGACTACGGTACCGGTATTGGTTTTGCCCACAGGTTCAGGGCCTTATTCAGTCTATTGTGATGCTTTCCGTATTGGACTTGGTGCAGTATTGATGCAGGATGGCAGAGTCATAGCCTATGCTTCGAGGCAGTTGAAGATCAACGAGAAGAATTATCCGGTTCATGATCTAGAGTTGGCAGCCATTGTTCATGCTCTGAAGATTTGGAGGCATTATCTATATGGTGTGACGTGTGAGGTGTACACTGATCACAAGAGTCTTCAGTACTTGTTCAAGCAGAAGGATTTGAACTTGAGGCCGAGGAGGTGGTTGGAGTTATTGAAAGATTATGATATTACTATTTTATATCATCCGGGGAAGGCCAATGTGGTGGCCAACGCATTGAGTAGGAAGTCCGCCAGCATGGGCAGTCTTGCTTATATTCCGGTCAGCCAGAGACCGCTTGCTCTGGACATTCAGGCCTTGGCCAATCGATTTGTGAGGTTGGACATTTCTGAGCCTAGCAGAGTGTTAGCTTGCACGGTCGCTCGTTCCTCATTATTGGAGCGTATCCGTGATCGGCAGTTTGATGATCCTCATTTGTGTGTCCTGAGAGACACGGTGCAGCGTGGAGGTGCCACGAAGGTGACCTTAGATAGCGATGGTGTTTTGAGATTGCAGGGGCGAGTTTGTGTGCACAATGTGGATGGGCTTCGAGAGTTGATTTTAGAGGAGGCCCATAGTTCTCGGTATTCTATTCACCCGGGCACCGCGAAGATGTATCAGGACTTGCGACAGCATTATTGGTGGCGCAGGATGAAGAAAGATATTGTTGCATATGTGGCTCGATGTTTGAACTGTCAGCAGGTTAAGTATGAGCATCAGAGGCCTGGTGGGCTGTTTCAGAGGATTGAGCTTCCCGAGTGGAAGTGGGAGAGGGTTACTACGGATTTTGTTACCGGACTTCCGTTGACTCGGAAGAAGTTCGATGCGATATGGGTTATTATTGATAGGCTGACCAAGTCAGCACATTTCATTCCTGTAGCAGTCTCCTATTCATCCGAGAGGTTAGCTGAGATTTATATCCGGGAGATTGTTCGCCTTCATGGTGTGCTGGTATCTATCATTTCGGAGCGGGGTACGCAGTTTACCTCGCGTTTCTGGGGTGCACTTCAGCGAGAGTTGGGCACACGGGTTGAGTTGAGCACAGCGTTCCATCCTCAGACGGACGGTCAGTCCGAGCGGGCTATTCAGATTTTGGAGGATATGCTCCGAGCTTGTGTTATCGACTTTGGAGGTTCGTGGGACCAGTTTTTGCCTTTAGCAGATTTTACCTACAAAAACAGCTACCAGTCCAGCATCCAGATGGCTCCATATGAGGCGTTGTATGGTAGGCGATGTCGGTCTCTAGTGGGATGGTTCGAGCCGGGAGAGGCTCGGTTATTGGGTACAGATTTAGTTTAGGAGGCCTTGGATAAGGTCAAGATCATTCAGGACAGGCTTCGTTCGGCTCAGTCGCGGCAAAAGAGTTATGCAGATCGTAGGGTTCGGGATGTAGCTTTCATGGTTGGTGAGCGGGTCATGCTCCGAGTGTCGCCCATGAAGGGCGTGATGAGATTTGGGAAGAAGGGCAAGCTTAGCCCTAGGTTCATTGGTCCCTTTGAGATCCTTGATCGAGTGGGAGAGGTGGCTTATAGACTTGCCTTGCCGCCTAGCTTGTCAGCCGTTCATCCAGTGTTTCATGTGTCCATGCTTCGGAGGTATCACGGCGATCCAGCCCACGTGTTAGATTTCAGCACTGTCCAGTTGGACAAGGATCTGTCTTATGAGGAGGAGCCTATAGCTATTCTAGACTGGCAGGTTCGACAGTTGAGATCGAAGAGTTTTCCTTCAGTACGAGTTCAGTGGAGAGGTCAGCCCCCTGAGGCATCGACTTGGGAGTCCGAGTCTGATATGCGGAGCCGTGATCCTCATCTATTTCCCGACTCAGGTACTTCTTTCTTTTGTCCGTTCGAGGACGAACGGTTGTTTTAGAGGTGGAGAATGTGACGACCCAAAGGGTCATCACCTGTTTTCTTATTCATTCCGTGCTTCCGAGGCCTCGAAAACCTCCTTTAGGGTTGCCTCGAATTGCGTGCGCAGTCCGAGCGCATAGCCGGAAAGCTTAAATATGAATTCTATGTGGAAAATGCTAAATTTTGATATTAATATGGTTAAAAGTTGACTTTGGTCAACATTTTGGGTAAACGGACCCGGACCCGTGATTTGACGGTCCCGGAGGGTCCGTAGAAAAATATGAGACTTGGGTGTATGCCCGGAATCGAATTCCGAGATCCCAAGCCCGAGAAATGAATTTTTGTGTGAAATCGTTTTCTGAAATTAATTAAGGAAAATGGAAAGGAAATTTGATCAGAAGACTATGGTATCAGACTCGTATTTTGGTTCCGACGCTCGGTACAAGTCTTGTATGTAAGGTAAGCACTTGCTATAAAGTTTGGTAGAATTTGGACGTCGTTTGACGTGTTTTGGACTTAAAACTCTAAACTTGATGTTTTATGAAAAATTGGAAGGAAATCATGGGTCTTGAGGCCTAATTTGATGATTATGATGTTGTTTGGGCGATTTGATCGCATGGATGAGTCCGTAGGATGTTTTTGAGTTTATATGTATGTTCGGTTTGGAGCCCCGAGGGCTCGGGTGAGTTTTGAGTAGGTCCCGGGAGGTCTTAGGCTAGAAATATCAGATGGTTGCAGGTTCAGGGAATTGCAGGCCCCCAGCGCGCCCGCGGTCGGTTTCGCGCGGCCGCGGTGCGTTCTTGCGCGGTCCGCGTGGCTAGGTTCAGAGGGCCAGTGGTTCAAGTCGACTAGCGCGGCCGCGTTCCAAATCAGTGCGGTCCGCGTTGGAAGATTCAGAGTGTGGGGGGGGGGGGGTTGGTCCATTCCCTCAGCGCGGCCACATGCCAAATCAGTGCGGTCCGCGCTGGGTGGGTTCAGAGAGTGTGAAATCTCAGCTCCTCAGCGCGGCCACGGTGCACTTTTGCGCGGTCTGCGCTGAGTCTTCAGAAGGGTATACAAGGTCGGGATTTTCAGTTATTTTTCACTTTTTCAAAACTCAAAACACAAGGGGCGATTTTCCAAACGATTCATCTTCTCTAAAACGATTGGTGAGTGATTTCTAACTCATTTTCTTTATTCTTTAACATCTTTAAACATAATTTCAAACTTCAAAACAAAGATTTTATTGGGGAAATTGGGAATTTAGGGTAGAACCTAGGTCTTCTAAGATTGGGGGTTTTGGACCTCAATTCGAGGTCCGATTCCAAAATAACTTACATATTTGAGTTCATGGGGGAATGGGTAATCGGGTTTTGGTTCGAACCTCGGGTTTTGACCATGTGGGCCCGGGGGCATTTTTGACCTTTTGGGGTAAATTGATGAAAAAGCTATAATTAGTCATTGGGTTTGATTTGTTTAGCACATATTGATAACATGAAGTCCTTATTGCATAGATTTGGTTGAGTTGGAGCCAAATTCGAGAGGGAAAGCGATTGTGGAGGATTGTACCGGCCGTGGAAGTTGAGGTAAGTGCTTGATTTAACCCTAGCTTGAGGGAATATGAGTAGAGTCTTATTTTCTAATTGCTATTTGTCGGGTACGGTGTATAGGCATGGTGACGAGTATCTATACACCGGTGTCTAGCATGACCGTGAGTCCTTACCTGTGTTTATTTGGGATTCTGTAGTGACTCTTCCTTGTTTAATTGACGGTTGCTATAAAATGTGAACGGTATGAATAGGAAATATGGCTTGTAAACTCCTTGAAGCGTTGGCTCGAATTATGACTTGGTTAGGAAGTAAGAAATGAACGAAAGAGAAAGAGATGTAATTATTCCCTTGCCGGGACGCGTAAGTTATTGTCGTTGCTCCCTTGCCGGGAACTAGCTGTTACTTGTATTCTCCCTCGCCGGGATAGTTGAATTGATACTTGTTCCCTGTCGGGAAACTTATAAATTACAAAATGGGATCGTGTGGCACGCCGACCACTTATATATTATGAAATGGGATCGTGTGGCACGCCGACCACTTATATATTATGAAATGGGATCGTGTGGCACGCCGACCACGTATTCTGCGTTAGAAGAAATTAGTTGTAGTTTTCCTTATTTATTCCTATTGTTCTATTTTATCTGTTATCCCCAAAAGCGTGTTCCCCTCCCAGTCTTAATTATTACTTTCCGCTGTTATTTTGTGGTGTTTGTATATATTTATATCTGCACAGGTTGATTGGTAGTCCGGTCTAGCCTCGTCACTACTGCGCCGGGGTTAGGCCAGGCACTTACCACCACATGGGGTCGGTTGTGCTGATGCTACACTCTGTGCATCTTTTTGCACAGATCACAGTACCGGAGCAGGAGCCTTTGGGCAGCAGTAGGAGCATTGGGAGCTGACTTCATTCCAGAGATTCCCTAGGTAGCCTTGCTGACGTCCGCATGGCCCGGAGTCTCTCTCATCCTTGTTTTTCGTTTGACTTCCTTTGTATCGGATCGGACAGTACTGTGTTTTATTCAGACCTTGTATTTAGCATTCTGTAGAAGTTCGTGAGTTAGTGACACCAGATCTGGGTGAGATGTATTTGAGCTTCCGCACTTGGCTTCAGTTATTTATGTTTTGAGACTTCCGCTTTTATATTATTTGTCTCGTCTTTCTTTATATTGTTGATGTTGTCAAGAGAAGTATTAAATTAATTGGCTTGCCTAGCTCCTATTATTAGGCGCCATCACGACTCCCGAAGGTGGGAAATCCGGGTCGTGACAAGTGGGTACGAACCTGGCAAGGGGCTTGGAAAGAACCTCCAGGGGATTACTAAACCCATAAAGCTCAAGAAGCACGACACTACTTTCGGTTTTGGATACGAGTACACTTGGGAAGAATTTAACAACTGGTCACCACCATGGCAAGGTCCTTACTATCCATTGGAAAAGCCAATACCACCTTTGGAGCAGACTTTCCAACAGGCTGACATTGTTTATGGGACAGACGAAGAGGAAACACTCGCTGCGGTAAAGAACTTGTTCTTAGAAGACAATGACATGGACTGCTGTGTTATTTTCGAGGAGGAGGGGGAGGAAGGTCCTTCCATACAAGCTGTGAGTCGAGGAGCATACCTCAACAATTGGACCATCAGGACCACCAGAACCCGGCGAGCCTCGGGGTAGCAAGGCTAAACAAGCATCATGCACTGTTTTTATTTTTACTAGATAATTTTTCTTTTTCGCATTTTTGACTTCCGCAATAAGATCTTCAATGTTTAAAACAGTTATGGAATTTATCAGAGCATTTCGATTTTTCTTATGAATCAACACTCATTATTATTTTTCTCTCATTACTTTACTTATACAGCATTACTATTACTTATCTTGATGAACCAATGACTGTGACATGCAATGAGACAACGCAACAAACAGACATTGATTCAGAGGAAGATGACATACCAGAGGAGATCGTCAAAGAAGTTGAGAATTTTGAGAACAGACCTAAGTCCAACCTGGACGAGACAGAAATTGTTAACCTAGGAGATGAAGAAAATGTCAAGGAAACACGAATCAGCGTTCACTTGTCGCCATCAGAAAAGAAGGAGTACACCAAATTTCTAAAGGAATATGAGGACATATTCGCCTGGTCGTATGATGACGTGACTGGTCTAAGTACATCTATTGTGGCCCATAAACTGCCAACTGATCCGACATGTCCACCGGTAAAGCAGAAGCTCAGGAAGTTCAAGCCTGATATGAGTTTGAAAATCAAGGAAGAGGTCACTATGCAAGTCAAAGCTAAAGTTCTCAGGGTAGTTGAGCATCCAACATGGTTAGCCAACATTGTACCAGTACCAAAGAAGGACGGGAAGGTAAGAGTCTGTGTCGACTACCAGGATCTCAATCGGGCCAGTCCGAAAGACGACTTCCCCTTGCCAAATATACACATCCTGATCGACAATTGCGCCAAGCACGAGCTACAGTCATTCGTAGATTGCTTCGCTGGTTATCATCAGATCTGGATGGATGAGGAAGATGCTGAGAAAACAACTTTCATTACACCATGGGGAATGTATTGTTACAAAATGATGTCGTTCGGCCTGAAGAATGTAGGGGCCACCTACATGAGGGCCATGACTACCATTTTTCACGATATGATACACAAATAAATTGAGGTATATGTGGATGATGTTATCATCAAGTCCAAGAAGTCCATTGATCACATGGATGATTTGAGGAAGTTCTTCAACAGATTGCGAAGGTACGACCTGAAACAGAATCCCGCGAAGTGCGCATTTGGGGTTCCCGCCGGAAAGTTGCTTGGGTTAATTGTGAGCCGCCGGGGAATAGAATTGGATTCATCAAAGTTCAAGGCCATTCAGGAACTTCCCCCGCCAAAGAACAAGAAGGACGTGACGAGTTTCTTGGAAAGACTTAACTATATCAGCCGGTTCATAGCACAATCTACAGTTATCTGTGAGCCAATCTTTTAGATGTTGAAGAAGGACGCCGCTACCAAATGGACCGATAATTGCCAGAAGGCCTTCGACATAATCAAGGAATACTTGTCAACACCACCAGTCTTGGTCCCGCTCGAGCCAGGTAGACCCCTACTACTGTACATCGCAGTATTAGATGGTACCTTCGATTGCATTTTGGGGCAGCATGATGAAACAAGGAGAAAGGAACAGGCCATTTACTATCTCAGCAAGAAGTTCACTCCCTACGAAGCCCGGTATTCTCTTTTGGAACGCACCTGCTGTGCTTTGACTTGGGTAGCCCAGAAGCTGAGACATTACTTCTGTGCCTATACCACGTATCTCATATCAAGGATGGATCATTTATAGTACATCTTTCAGAAGTCCATGCCCACTGGCAAGCTAGCCAAGTGGCAAATCCTGCTGAGTGAATTCGATATTGTGTACGTAACTCAGAAGGCAGTCAAAGGACAAGCATTGACAGATCACTTTGCTGAAAACCCCGTGGACGGAGAATATGAACCGTTGAAAACATATTTTCCCGATGAAGAGGCAGCATTCGTGGGAGAAGATATTGCAGAATCCTATGATGGTTGGAGAATCTTCTTCGATGGAGCAGCAAACATCAAAGGAGTTGGCATAGGAGCAGTCTTGGTGTCAGAAACCGGTCAGCATTATCCGGTGTCTGTCAAACACAGGTTCCCCTGCACCAAAAACATGACAAAATACGAAGCCTGCATCCTAGGGCGCAAGATGGCCACTGACATGAACGTGCAAGAGTTGTTAGTGATCGGAGATACCGATTTACTCAGACATCAGGTGCGAAAAGAATGGGCAACCAAGAACTCCAAGATACTCTCGTATCTGCATCATGTACAGGAGTTGAGAAAAAGGTTCACAAAGACAAAATTCCGACATGTTCCCAGGATCCAGAATGAATTCGCCGATGCATTGGCTACCCTGTCATCTATGATACAACATCCAGAAAAGAATTTCATCGATCCCATTCCTGTAAAGATCCATGATCAGCCAGCTTATTGTTTCCAGGTTGAAGAAGAGGCAGACGGAAAACCTTGGTTTCATCATATCAAGGAATACTTGGAGAAAGGAGAATAATCGAAGCTTGCCAACCATACCCAGAAACGCATACTGCGGAGATTGTCCAACAATTTCTTTCACAGTGGAGGAATCCTGTATAGGAGGACTCCCGATTTGGGACTACTAAGGTATGTCGACGCCAGGGCAGTTGGTATTAAAGAAAAAATTTCCACATCAAGACGAGGCCAAAGGGAAGTTCTCTCCCAACTGGCAGGGTCCGTACATGGTTCACCGGGTTTTGACAGGAGGAGCCCTCATACTTGCAGAAATGGACGGAGAGATCTGGCCAAAGCCGATTAATTCAAATGGAGTCAAGCGTTACTATGTGTAATCTCTATGCTTTCCTTATATAATGTAATTTGAACTACGCCCAACCTGATTCCCGTTTAAGAGGGGATACGTAGGCAGCCTTATGGGTTCGGTCATAATTAAATAAAATTTTTGTTCCCCCCAAAATTGGAAACTGGGGCAGAATTTTTAGGAGGACCCTAAAAATTCCGAAGTAATCTCAGCCGATCTTCGCACGAGCAACAGTCAGAAACGTCAACCTATCAAACTGGGGCAGAATTTTGAGGAGGACCCTCAAAATTCTGTAGCAAGAGAGGTTGCAATGTCTCGAACCGCATCACAGTCGTCAGTTCATCTAAAAACAATTTTAATTATACGTTTATGTACTCTTACAAAATCATGCATGATTATTATCAAAACTGCTTTGTTTAGCAACGCTACCCCAACGATACAGACGGTATCGCCAGATCAAAGTCGAACAAGTCAAGCAAAGCCAGCGGAGATACGAACAAACCTTTTCCCCTTTACAGAACTCATGATTTTTCTTTGGATGCAGGCACAAAGATTACAAAATCATTGAACACACTGTCCGCCCGTACAACAAACGTCATTCAAAGATACTATTCTCCGAACCATTGCACTTACCAACATCTGCTATCAACATACGCCCATAAGGTTCCATACGTCACAATGTTCCCAATAATCACCACGCCGCAACATGCTACCAGCTAAGAAACTCTACTGCTATTTTATTTCTTGCATAAGGCTACCATTCTGCCTTTCGAGGTTAAACTCTACCTCTATCTGCATTTGCATTGCATAAGGCTACTATTCTTCCTTCCAACTTGCATAAGGCTACCATTCTCCCTTCCGAGGTTAAGCTCTACCTCTATCTGCATTTGCATTGCATAAGGCTACTATTCTTCCTTCCAACTTGCATAAGGCTACCATTCTGCCTTTCGAGGTTAAGCTCTACCTCTATCTGCATTTGCATCGCATAAGGCTACCATTCTGTCTTCCGAGACTAAACGTTGTCTACATTCACATTGCATGACTGAAAGATCGCCACATTACACGGCTGAAAGATCGCCACATTGCACGGCTGAAAGATCGCCACATTGCACGGCTGAAAGATCGCCACATGCTATTGCATTTCATGGGATGAAAGATCGCCAAATTATCCAAAGGCGTCATCGTTTGGAGGCACCATCCTCATAGCCCGAGAACACCATGTCATGGCCTGAGGTTCCCTTTCAATCTTTTGCATATCATTATTCAAAGGCATCATGGTTCGGAGGCATCATTTTCATAGCCGGAGCGCATTATTTCATGGCCTGCAAATCCTTTATTATACGTTTCATGGCCCAGGACATCATGGTCTAAAGACGTCATCATAACCGTCCGAAGACAACATTCATGGTCCGACGGGAATTTGCATCATGTCTAAATTTACGCACAATATATGCTTGTATTACTTATTTGCAAGTAAACCGGCAACCAACAACCGTCCCGGCAGGAGCGTTTCCACTCCCGTGCCTGCACCCACATCAAGCCTGACCACTCTCGTAAGCTTTTCACTCACCCTGACCGAAACGTTGCGTCCGTCCTTAGAAAGTACCTATCGGCATACTCCGCCGAGGAATCCCGAGCTAGATATGGCCTGATTTCTGTAAGACCAGGGATATGTAGGCAGCTCAGAAGCCCAGGCGCGGCCTGTCTTCTTCAAACCGTTTCGTTCGGTCAAAATTTGGCCATCATATCTTTACCCGACAACTCTTTCATCCTTCCTGGGTAAAGAAGGGCAGTTGTTGATGCCCAATTTTTCCCTATGTATATTTTAATATGCAAATTACCCTCCAAATAGCATATGTATGCATATATAAGCATATCCGAGTGTTTCCTTATTTTTTCCTATTTTTAAAAAGATTTTTTAAATCAATTTATTCCCCTATTTTATCCATAAAAAAAATCCAATAATTGCTTCTAAAATTATGACTTTGGTAATTCCTTCGTTGAAAATTTATATTTATGCTAAGATGTAGCTAAGGTAATTTTTGCATATGTTTACAAAATTATCTAGTATTTTTAAGGCTAAAATTGTATAATTATAATATTAGCCCCTTTTTAGATTTAATTGTATTTTATATTCATAAAATTAGGTCTGGTATTTTTAAATAATTAATCATGTACTATAAATCATTTTAGTACCATTAATTTATTTCCAAAAATTGTTTTATTATTTTTTATAAATCAAATAGGAAAAATTGGCTATTTAAATGTTAGCCCCATCTTATTTCGATTATAGCCTAAATTGGATCCCAATTTGAATCTCAATCCCCTGGCCCAATTCCTACTCATACCCTACCCCAACCCAATTAAACTGACCCATACCCGGATCCCCACTTACCCGTTTTAATCCCAGCCGTTGATCATTCAGATCAACGGTCCATAACCTTCCTTACCTAAATTAATTCCAAACTACCCCCTAAACCCTACCATTTCCCACCATACGCCGCCTCTGAATTCCCCTCCTCTCTCCGATCGTCTCTACAACAACATCGAATCCTAGCCGTCGCCACTTTAATCTACCCTAATCCATGGATCCCTAGGATCATCTAAGACCTATATCAGCCTCCCATGGCTTCTATGTGCTTGTTGTTGTGGTCTCATGACCAGACTCTGAAGAGGCTTGGTCCAGTCTTTGTTCGATGACTATTCTCTGGTCGTCTCTGACCCTTCTCCGGCCAACCATGGCCGCTTGAGTCAGACCTTTGACTCTTCTGTTTAGATCGATGGTTTTCAAGGCCTTTCTCGTCACTTGGGGTTCTTTTGAAACCCTAATCTCTAAGAACTCTTCGACTCCTTTCAGGTTCACTTTAGATCCACGCTTGCTATGGGTTTTTAAATGCCTTCTCGAGGTTTCTTTAATTTTTGCTTTCAAAAAAGACTCTTCATCTTTTTCCAATTAAGCTTTTCCTTCAAGTTCTTCTTTTCAA
Organism: Nicotiana attenuata; assembly: GCF_001879085.1. Taxonomy (NCBI): domain Eukaryota; kingdom Viridiplantae; phylum Streptophyta; class Magnoliopsida; order Solanales; family Solanaceae; genus Nicotiana; species Nicotiana attenuata. The sequence continues at coordinate 14,390,539 of NC_031997.1, forward strand.
AATCTTTTCTGAGTTTAGCATGATAAAAACCCTAATTTCTTTAGGGTTTCTGAGACTATTTGTTAGTGTTTGTTTGATTTACTTGTCTATCATCTCTAGACTCGATTGGTGTTGAAAACCCTAATTTCTTTGGGTTCATTCGAGTTTCTGAGAGTATTTGCTAAATATTGTCTGATTTATTTGTTTATCATCTTTAAACTCGATTAATGTTGAAAACCCTAATCTATTTTGGGTTCATTCGAGTTTCTGAAGCTGTTTGCTAAGTGTTTGTGTAATCTGTTTATTCATCATCTTTAAACTCGATCGATGTTGAAAAACCTTAATTTCTTTTGGGTCTATTCGAGTTTCTAAACTGCTTGTTCAACTTATTTGTGTATCATCTTTTAAGCTTGCATATTGTTTAAGAAAACCTATGTCTTTGACTACTCGTTTGAATGCCTGACTTGATTTGAAGTTCCTTGTTTCAGCATCTCTTTCCCTTATATGATTCCTCTGATTCTGGGTTCTTGCTATCTTTGAAACTCGACTATGCTGTGAGACCCTTTGCACGCTTCCGATACTCTATTTTTTTACTACTGGTTCAGTGAGACCTAACCTACTTGACTATCCTGCTTTGAATATTTGCTATCTACTGACTTTGCACTACTATTGCATGCTATTTCTCTTGCCAATAGCTTGGCCTCGCATGTCTTTTGTTTGTCCATTCTATTTATATGCTGAGGTTCCTTCTTTGACTGATGCTCAATTTTGGGACTGATTTCAAAACTTCCCTTCTTGTGAACTATAATTTTACTCGCCTGTTAAAGTAATTGATCCCTTTCCTTATTATTGCCTTGTTGAATCTGTTTCCCAAAATAAGTATTTCAGTACTGGGACTCAATTGTGTACTTGATGTTTTACTACTTCTTTTTATGGTACTAACCAGTCTTCCTACAAACTGATTATCTTTCCTTCTTTTAAACATGTTAGCCCCGCTAAACAAGTGATTCCTCAATTAAAGGGGAATCACTTTGTTGATTGATTCTGATTGCTGAATGCTTCCATAATTGCATTGAACTTTATTTACTGCCTTATTGCTCACATGTTTTCAAAACTATAAATACCCACCTTCTCTTCTTTCAAACACACGAACACAAGGCATAAAACACTTGAGTTTAGACACACACTCCACTAAAACCTCTCTCTATTTTCTCTGTTGCTACTTGTATTGCTGCCTTACCTAACCGGCTGAAAGCCAAGGCTAGGCTGTGGGAAACTTGCTTATTTTTCTCTGTATTTGCATCCTTACTGGTATGTTCTGATTAATCTTCTGCATCAACAACAACATGTTTTTTGCTGTTTCTTTCATCCTTGTTTGTTGCCTGTTTGTATTTAGCCAAATTCCATTATTAAGCATGTTGTAGCCTCCCTTTTATGTTTTGAACTAATGCTTCTGTCAATTACTTATCATGGCTTGTGAATCATAAATCCCTATCGCCAATGTGTTTAGTGTCTGTGGTTGGTTTGGGGTATGACAGCATCGAACATTGCTGTGCATGGCCCAAACCTGATCCCCCTGGGATCATAACCTACATGTATCCTCTAATTGTTGTGTATTTTGATTGGTTATAGGCATGCCAGAACCTCCTATTGTTGTGCATGCCCAACTGATCCCTGCCTAAGTACATAGGCTCCTTGCAATGGATTCCCAACCCCCGATCCCTTTGTATGAAGTTATTAACTCTATGTTTTACTAATTATTGTTTCCCTATCACCCTTTACCCTTTCTCTTTTATCCCCTCAGTTTTAAGACTCTATTCCTGCACTTCCACTATCTTCCTAGACTTAAGTTCTGCCCCTCTTGTGTGAGCCTTGCCTTGGGACCCATGAGCTCCCTCTGAACTTGGACACATAAGGCTGGCCCTTCCACACTGCACTTATCTCTATCTGGTTCTTCGAACCTGGGTATAAGCACTGCCCGGGGTCCTTTTGAAACCCTTATGGAACTCTGACACACCTAGGTCTGAAAAAGGTTTTTAAACATGGCATCTTAAGGCAGTTTATACCATAGCTCAGGGAGGAACCAAGAATCGGGCTTCCTCTAGTTATATCTTCTTTTGTATTTTTTTTTACATATTTTTTATGTAATTCAGTATTTCTGGTTTTAATAAGTTGTAATAAACGCTTGGGGTTTTGCTAGTGAAAAGGGGTTGGGAAATTATACATGCTCAAGGGTAGAAAATATGCCTATAGGACTGCTTTTAATTCTACATGTTCAATTCGCATTTAGAAACCATGTCTATAGGATCTTGCATGTTCAAAGACCATGTCTATAGGACTTACTTTTCCTGCATGTGCAACTCCACATCTAGATAACCTTCCTATAGGAATTATCTAAAATTCTGCACGTTCGTCATCATTTAGATATCATGTTTTAGGGTCTAATTGGTTATAATCTGGCACCATGTTCATAATGTTAAAATCAGTATAATGTATAGAAATCATGCATATAGGAATTCCCAAGTAGAAATCCCGCCTGTTTCCATCATTCATTTAGATATCATGCCTATAGGGGTTAAAATCATTCATTTAGACATCATGTCTATAAGGGTTTAAAATCAGTAATCCTAGATATCATGGTCATAGGAATAAAAATCAGCAGTAGTGGATACCATCACCTACAGAAACTGAAACTAGTCTAATTTAAAATCCGTCTACTCTGAACCAGTTCTTTTAAGTAGCTTAATCACTTTTTATCAACACGATTTAGCAAGCATGCCTAGAGGATCTTAAACCATTCGTTTTTAAGTTTGTTACTACTTTTCCACATTCAGAATCAGCAATGGATACCATGTTCCTAAGAGCTCCCCTAAACACTTAGGCAAGCCTTAGGTAATAACAATAAAACTGAATTCGCCTCTGTTAATTAGTAGTTGTTACAACCAGCAGGTAGGCCTGATTCGTGTTTCCAAACTGAGTCATGTAATAGATCGGGCCTGCTTCGACAACAATAATCTCCTTTCCTCAAGTATTCTCTAGAGTCGGACCTTACTTGTTTTTTGAGTCATGCTATTTGATTACCTTGTTTGAGGAGGTATATGTATGAGCCTTCAGTGTTTATGTGCTTCCCCTTTAATGTGCAGTCTTATATGTTTTTGTATGTCGCCTTAGATTTTTCACCTTTGAAACTCCAAGTCAGCCTAATATCCCTCACTTTAGGAATAGTAGTCCCAAGTGCCTCCGGGACTGATAGGAATGGGGCGGGTAATAGCATGCAAGAGTGGTCGAGACCAATCCGCGCTTTAGTACCTTAAACGGGGTGGGAAAGGGTAGATATGGATATGATGACCGGTGCGCTAATACCACGTGTAGCCCCTCTTTTGAGGAGTGATTACCGGGTATTGCATTGATGTGATCCATATTATAAATAAACCTAGGACCCCCTCCTTCTTTCCTTTTCTTTAAAGCATTATAACTCATTGTTTTAAAATTAGTCTTTTAATAATTGCTCTTTCAAACTTTGTTTACTCTCAAGTTGTTGTGTATTAAAATCCCCTCTTATTTGAGCCTTATTTGTTTATATGTTAATTGCACCAAATTCACAAAGAACTATCTGGCCGGGAACCACACCAGTGGATCCTAAGGGGTGCCTAACACATTCCCCTTAGGATAATTTCAAGCCCTTACCCTATCTCTAGTTATCAAGCGAACATAGAAATAAACCTTGAAGGTGTCCTAATGCACCATAAATAATTAGGTGGCGACTCTTAAAAATGCAAAAACCCAATTCCCAAAAGGAATGAGTTGTCCTATACCCCAAAATGTCATGAACCCGATTCTCCCGATGCGAGGAGGGAAAAAAGGGGGCGCGACAGTTTTAGGTCTATACTATGCTTGCCTGCATTAGAAAACATGCTTTATGTTTACACTATGTTTGCCTGCATCAGAAACCATGCCCTTAGGATCACTTGGCATACTAGACAACATGTTATAGGCTCACTACCGCATTTGCTACAAATTCTGTTTTCTGCATAATCATGATCATCTAGGAATCCTGTTATTAAGTTAATGCTATAATTCTGCCCAATAAAAACGTCCATTCTTTGTGCATTAGAGATCCTGCCTTAGGACTGCATATGTGTTCGCTTTAAACCATGTCTACATTGCCTAAATCAATAATTATCTCGTCTATAAAACAGTTTAAAAACGATCCCAACACTTAGATGCCATAGAGATAAGTGTGTATAAACCAGTTTTCTGTAATGTAATATTCAGCACATAGACCAGCATGCCTATAGGACTTAATAAATTCAATTTGTTTAAAACTGATTCCCAGAATTCTGATTGCATTTAGACAACATGTTAATAGGGTATTACAAATCCACGCCAAGGCAAGCCTATAGGTAATCAAGGACTAACAAAAACTGTGGAACCAGGCCCTGCTTATTTGTGACTGCCCAGATTCAACAGGTTCTAAAAAATCAGTAGGCAAACTGATTAGGCCTCTATCACTTCGCCTTAACACAATGCGGTATATTCTTTGCTTGTCATTGATCGCGGCCTACTCCGCACTACTAATTAAGTAGCGAGAGAGGGTCGAAGCAGCTTTTACCCGATTTAGGGTCGGGATCGATATCCACAAAGAGCTAGTATTTGGAATCGAGTATCTATCTAGTGTAGAGTTGCGTATGTGTTCCAAATTACGCTTCTAAACATTTTTGGGGTTTTTTTTCTACTTCTACTATTTATCAAACTACAAATGGTAAATGCAACTAGATTAAGCTAAGAGTTATAATGCTACGGGTTGTTCAAATGGTTTAAAAGGCACTAGGGTAGTGACTTCTGCCTAGGTGGTCAATTGACGGGTACTTGAGTCTAAGGAACATTTGACATGTTTGGGGAGTATGATATAACCGTTGCACGACTTTACCCACTCTACACCTCTCGGTGGTTTGAGTGATTATGCCCGAATTGACTTTCTCAAGACCAATTGGGTATGCAAATGTGCACAAGCAACTAGGGTTCAAGTCGGGTATTACGATCTCTCGGTTTAACCCTTTCATCAGGGATATCAATTCTCTTGAGTGCGCTCCAATTCCTTGTTGGACTAATTCTAGAGACTTAGTCTCTCTTTCTCAAGAAGAGCAAAAGTCAACTAAACACAAACTAGTATTTGCAACCACTAATTTAATAATTAAACATGGAATTAGCCCAAATATCAAACACCCATAGTCAATCAAGCCCTAAAATACAAGACCCATCAATTACCCACACTAGGGTTGAGCCACAACCCTAACTTATGGGTCTAGCTACTCATAATTAAAGAAGAAAAGCAAGAAATAGATGAAGAACAATTCATATTAATTAATTACTAAGATAAAATGGAAGATTCAATGTTGAAATGAAGATAAAATTGCCCAAAATAGCTAATAAAAGCGAAGTCACGAGCGCAGCTCCCAGCTAAGTCCATCTGCTTAACCTAAAAATGGAAACGAAGCGGGTTCGATTCCCGGTAGATCCCCCTGCACTTTTACTTTGGGACTGCGGGTTAGATTCCCGATAGATCCCCCTGCACTTTTACTTTGGGACTGCGGGTTAGATTCCCGATAGATCCCCCTGCATATTGATGGTTGGACTACGGGACGGTATCCCGGGAGATCCACTGGAAGTTGAGGAAAGGGCTACAGGACGGTATCCTGGGAGGCCCTCATTGTTATCCTTGGTATTGAACTGTAGTCATTCTGTGTTTATTTTGTTCTTGTGCAGTTGTTATTGCCTCGTTGACCTGTCTTATCTCAATGCTGTACTCATTATTTCCGTCAGATTTTTCATACTGTTGATTATTATTATATTTTGCCTCAGTAGGGCCCTGACCATTCCTCGTCACTACCCAACCGAGGTTAGGCTTGGCACTTACTGAGTACCGCCGTGGTGTACTCATGCCCCTTCTGCGCATGTTTTTCATGTGCAGACCCAGGTACCTCTACTCAGACGCACTATCCTTGAGGCGAGGAGATACACGGAGACTTCGAGGTATATCTGCCACGTTCGCAGACCAGGAGTCTCTATTCTGTTCCAGCTTTAGTACTTAGTTTATTCCCTTTCTCTCAGTTGCTTAGATATTCTGGAGTTAGAGTAGCGTACTATGTTTCTGTTAGCCTGTGGTTCCCGTGAGTTTCTGGGTTTTGGGTTGAGATTTTGACTTCCGCGATTTATTTTTGAGTTGTTTATGCCATGTGGCACTTATTCACTGTTTTCTTCTAGTTTTGCTTAATTAAATTAAATGTTTTCGCAAGTTATATAAATTTCCGCATTGTTAGGCTTACCTAGTTGTAGGAACTAGGTGCCATCACGACATGTTCATGGAGGGTGAACTGGGGTCGTGACAATCGCGGACCGCAGAGAATGGACTGCGGCCGCGGAGGCTTCTAGTGCGGTCCGCATTAAATGGACCGCCGACCGCATTGGCTTGACACTGGGAAATTGCAACTCTCTTATTCTCCTCACTGCGGACCGCAGAGAATGGACTGCGGCCCCGTTGAACTCAGTGCGGACCGCACAAAATGGTAGTGCGGCTGCACTGCCTCTTTGCCTGGAATCATGCTCTCTGAATCTCCCAGTGCGGACCGCACAGAATGTAGTGCGGCCGCACTGGCCTTGTTTTGCCTGAGCTTTGACTTGTCTTAGTACTTGTGCAAGTTTCACTCCTTTTGAGTTGATCTTTGACATCTTGTCACTTTGTTGATCAAACCTGCAATCAAGCACAACTTGTGAGCCTTTTGGGACTATTTTGTACGAATTTCCAATCAAAACATAAGCAAGAAGGAGTATAATATGTATCAAAATCACTAGCTATCAACTCCCCCTAACTTAAGCTTTTCCTTGTCCTCAAGCAATTATAAGACCCACCCCTTAAAAGAATGCCCAAGAAAATCTCAGCTGTCCTAAAGTAACCTCAACTAGCCTCAATTGGGACTAACAATTGCCCTCAATATAAATGAATCATCAACAACTTTTACTCTTTGAAACACCATGGATTAAGTGTGACACAGGAGCATCAAGAGTTGACTCAACACATCAAAGAACTCTTTTCTATTACTTTGGTCATTGTGGAACCCAAACTCACACATCCTCAACTTTCCCTAAGCAAACCTCACCTTTAGAATAGTGGCACTCAAAACGAGGTCGATGGAAGTTCACTCATCTCTCTCAAGAAAAAGTCACAAGTCCGGCTCTAGGTACCTTATGCTTGCCCCTTATGTGAGTATCCACTAATGTAAGCTTCATTCAACTCAAGATCAATAAGCTTCATTCAACTCAAGATCATATAGGGCTTTTGTGGAGATATTGTGAAGGCTTTTGGTTCAGGGTAGAAAATGTTTGGTCTAAGTAGGTTCCATCTTCCCTTAATCACTTCTTTTGTTTCATTTGGCACACATTCACTTGACTCTTTGAGTCATTTCAATTCTTTCTAAGGGGTTAGAGAGACACACTGTCACTCTTTCTTATGCATTTCAAACATTTTCTCCTCTTTCAACTTTCCACACCTTTCATTCTTTGCTTTTCTTGAATCCCTTTTTATTCTTTTTCACTTTGAACATTCTTTTTGTCTTTTTGCTTTTCTTTCTTTTTCATTGCCTTTCCTTTTCTTCATTTTTGTGCCTTTTTACCACTTTGTTGCAATACTCGTCTCTCCCCCCAAACTTATACTTTTGCCATGTGCTAAAGGAAAGATCGGGTGCCAAGAGAGGGTATCTTTTAGAACGGGTATAGGCTTGTATCATGGTTCTTGAAGGAAAAAGGTCTAAGGCTCAAAAGGGTTGACTAGGGATCTTATCATTGGTAGGTTATGGATGTGTTCAACTATCATTTGGACCAAGGAGAGCCTATAATCATGTCTCAAGTTAAAATTCACTTAGGATTTCGCCTCAACAAACATTCAGGGCAAGTTCTAGACCAATGGCTCGGGACTTAGACTTGCTTTACGATTACTCGCCACACAAGCTATGAGATTGCTAAAGATACAGAGTCGAGGGCCCACAACGACCTTAGATAAGATTTGAGCACACAATGGTCCCGAAAAACCACTTGATGATTATCGGTCAACACAAGAGTCTCAAGGTCACGACTTTCACCATCCTAAACACAACAATTTGTTTTTTACCATAAGAACAAAGGCAAATGTGCTAGGCCCAAGTGAAGCTTTGCTTGAGGCACCCTTAACTACTAACTACTAAAAAAAAACAAAAACAGACTCAAACCCCTAAGAAGGTTGTCACGCCATCCATCATTGGGAAGAGCCACCCGGTTCACACAACACTCCACCTTTGGAAAGAACCGTGGCACTAAGAAAACCAAAGGCTTATTGCTAACTTTCAAAACAAGAAGCTACGAATCACAAATAAGAAGCTAAGAACAAAAATTTGGGGAAAGTAAAATGAATATATATACAAGAGGGGATTTGTTGAATATACAATAGATGGGATGAATATCTACAATGTAAGATAACTTTATATACAGACCCAAAGTAAAATAAAAGTGCGAGAAATGTAGCACAATGTTAAAAATATATACAAACCAAAGGTGAAAAATAAAGAAAGCATAAAAAGTATCAAATATATACAATCATCCGAATGAATCCATAAAACAAAAAGTAGGGCCTACCCCCTCAAATGAAAGCTGGCATTATCCCCAATGCCAACTAAACAAAATAAGCATCAAAAGAGATAAGGGGAAAAACATATAGGGACTCCCTATGGCCTGTCTGTCTGCATGGGCTCCTGAGTGGTCCCAGGGTCCTCACTGTGCTTGGGAACCTTAGACTGGTTCTTGGTGGTCTGCTGCTATGCTGCTGGGACCTGGGCCTGGACCTGGACAGGCTCCTGAGGTGCATCAAGTGGCTGACTGGAAGAAGCCTCTGGTGGGTCGGCCAACTGGATGACTGCATCATCCGATCTGGGAATCATCCTCCTCCTCTTGTTAGGCCTCTGAGAGTGCTCCGGCTGGGGATCAGCTGCTGGTACTGGGTCCTGGAGCAATAAATCTAAAGGCAACTGATCTACCTTCAGTCTGTGAACATCAGCTCTCAGCTCCTTCACAGACTCCTTGGAGGCCCGTGTCTTCCTCAGCTTCTTGTGCTCCCTAGCAAGCTCCTTGAGAGCCTTGCCATGTGAATCAACTGCATCAGTAAGAACCTTCTGATTGTCGAGGATTTTATTTTGGTTGTCTATCGACTGGGGAACCTGTGGGGGTGGAGGTGCTGACTGAGCCTCTACTGTAGTAGTCAAGATGGACAACTTGGATGACGCAGTCTACATCCAGTTGTTGATACTAAGAAGTTCCTGGCTCAGTCGGTGGGCAGTGATAGGATGAGCACGAGAAGATGGAATCCCCGGGTCCGCTGAGGTGGATGGACCAGGAGGGATAGCAGTGGAACTAGAAGCAGGCTCAACAGGAGTCACTACTACAACTGGCTCTTCAGACTGGCCAGTTGGAGCAGTAACCGTACTCTTGAAGTTCTTGCTCTTGGGGTTATCACCCCTTGCATGCTGTACCAAGAAAATGGGGCCTTCGCTTTAACCTTGATGTCGAAGGGCCTCTTCTCCACTTTCAGATCCCGAAAGTACATAGTGAGAAAACTGGGGAACGGGTAGTTTCTGCTATGCTCATCGCCCACAATTGAAATTATTCTTGACATCACATTTCCCACACTGATCGGGTACCCCGCCATGATCGAAGCCACCAACACTTCCCGGTGAAGAGGGAGGGTGTTGTCATGAGTAGTCGGGGCCAATCTGCTGCACATAAACGATTCCCACCCCTTTGCCTCGAAGTTCTAATTGTGCCTCAAAATCTTGACGCCCGCAGTCAACCAGTCAGGGGTGGTACATGGGATTGCCAGGTATTGTGCCAACCATGGACGAACCTCCTCACCCAATTCCATTTTTGCCATGTATAGGGACTCATCCTCCTCATCAAAGCCAAGGTAATCGTTGATCGTCTTCCCATAAAATAACACTTTCAAGTTCCACACTTTGGTCACCTTTGTACCCTTTTTGATGTGGGCAACGTTGGCGTAGAATTCATTGACCAAGTGCTCATTGGCATCCACACAGTCAGACAAAAAATGCGCCCAGCCAACTCTCTCCCTAAACTGCCTCCTCACATTGGGGTTGTGAGGTAGCAAGTCTCTATCTATGAAACTCCTCTCCGGGATCAACTTCCTCACCGGCCACCATTCCCAGAATTTATGGTATGCTACTTCACTGACGAACCGGTCTTGCCACACTTCCGGGTTCCTAGTTCTAGAAATACCCCCCACTTGTGGTTCACCTCCTTCTCCTAATTCTTCTTCTCCCCCTACTTCCTCCTCAGCACCTACTGCACCCTCTTCGGATAATGAAGCCGTGGGAGAGGTGGAGTATTCCCCACTACCTTCACCTGAGCCATCAGACGACCCAGAAGAAATGTTCACTGACGCTTGGGCAGTGGGGGATGCTGGAGGTGTGTCTCTTAGCCTAAACCTCTCCGGCCAGTCAGGGATGTGTGTTGGTATTGAGTCTGAAGATATCTCCCGGGAAGGCTCGTACTCACTCCCCGAGGAGTGGGAAGCAACTCTATCAGCAGCTTTTATCAACTTTTTGGTCCTTTTAATATTTTCCCTGACTTGGGGAGTGAGTTTTATCATTTTCTGCTTCCCTCCCCGGGAGGATTCTCCTCTGCCCGGTTGTTTAGTGACATTACCTCGTTGTTTCACCATTGTCTGCAAACACAATTCAATTGAACTTGTTAGTATCAGTTGCAGCAGTTAAGAACAAAGTTGCAGAATCAGGAAAGAAAAATTGCAGAAATGTTGTAGAAGTCACACAGTGCGGACCGCACAAAACGGTGTGCGGCCACACTGGGGTCACCGCGGACCGCACAAAATCAACCGCGGTCCGCATAGAGGTGGGGTTCAGACTAACCACTCTCTGTATCTAGGCAGTGTAGACCGCACAAACTGTAGTGCGGCCGTAGTGCCTGAGGTTCAGCAATCAGAATTTTATCAATGCGGTCCGCACAAAATGGTACTGCGGACCGCACAAGGGCACCGCGGACCACACAAAAACGACCGTGGTCCGCACTGAGTGCCCAGTTGTGGCACTAAATTAGGGTTTCATGTATTTTGATTTTAAGCCCAAATTTCCACTTAATTAGTGTCCCTACATGTTTTACCTATTGATTGTAACTACCTAAGTCTACATTAATCAAAAATTTAACTACCCTAATCTAAATAATTGAAGAAACTACGGGAAGCATAGAGAGGGAAGAAAGAAAAAAAACAAAAATTAAAGGAAATTAACAAAAGTAAATAATTAAAAAGAAGGTAATGGTACCAGATGTGAGATGAAATGTAGCTACTCAGTTCTAAACAGTCAATTACAAGCAACAGTAAAGGATGAACAGTGTTCTAAGGCTTTTGAGATGCAAAGGTTCGAAAAGTGTAAAAGGTGGGCCTCAAGGACTATTTATAGAAAAAGCCCTGGGGCCCAGCTTACCTACCCCAGTGCGGACCGCACAAAATGGACCGCGGTCCGCACTGTACAAAAAATTGCAAGCTTGAGGAGGCAAGACACTGCGGTCCGCACAAAATAGACTACGGGCCGTAGTGGTCCACTACGGACCGCACAAAATGTAGTACGGCCGCAGTGGCAAACTTCAGAGAGTTGTATTTTTACTCTTTCTTCAGTGCGATCCGCACAGAATGGACTGCGGCCGCACTGATAACTTTAGAGACCTGATCATCATTTTTTTCCACTATGTCATGCACTGCATCAACACAATCCTGTAACATCTCACAACCAGTTAGCCCAAAAATCAATCCTACACTACAATCAAAATCAAATAAAAAGAAAAAGAAAAACACATGGGTTGCCTCCCAAGAAACGCCTGATTTAATGTCGCGGCACGACGCAAGTTACCATCACATCATTTGAAATGAAGGAGTGCCACCACGTGGCTGTCATCAATTTTTCCAAGATAATGCTTGACCCTATGCCCATTCACTCTAAAAACTTCCCCACTTTTGTTCTTTAAATCAAGGGCACCAAACGGGGTCACACACACTACTTCAAATGGTCCGCTCCACTTTGACTTTAGCTTTCCCGGAAACAACCGTAACCGAGAGTTGAACAAGAGCACCAAATCACCTACTCTAAACTCCTTGCCACGAGCATATTTTTCATGAAGGTACTTTATCTTGTCCTTGTACAAGGGCGAACTGGAGTAGGCATGGAAACAGAATTCATCAAGTTCATTGAGTTGCTCCACCCGAAGATTTGCAGCCACATCCCAATCAAGGTTCAACTTTCTCAAGGCCCACATGGCCTTATGCTCTAACTCAACCGGTAAATGGCAAGCTTCCTGAACACCAACCGATTTGGAGACATACCAATCGGAGTTTTGTAAGCAGTCCTATACGCCCATAGAGCATCATCAAGCTTCTTAGACCAATCGGTCCTATTTGCATTGACTGTTTTAGATAGAATATTCTTGATCTCCCTGTTGGACACTTCAACCTGGCCACTTGCTTGGGGATGATAAGGAGTAGACACTTTGTGGTTGACACCATACTTGGCAAGTAAGGTGTCAAAAGCTCTATTGCAAAAATGCGATCCTCCATCACTTATAATTGCACGAGGAGTGCCAAACCTTGTGAAAATGCTCTTCTTTAGAAATGCAACCACACTCCTAGCGTCATTGTTGGGCAAAGGCATAGCCTCGACCCATTTTGAGACATAATCAACCGCTACAAGAATGTAGGTGTTTCCGCACGAGCTTACAAATGGGCCCATGAAATCGATACCCCATACATCAAAGATATCCACTTCTAGAATGGTGTTTAAAGGCATCTCATCTTTCTTCGAAATACCGCCCGCTCTTTGACATTGGTCACACCTTTTCACTAAATCACTTGCATCTTTGTACAAAGTTGGCCAATAAAATCCACAACTTAAAACTTTCGAAGCTATCCTCGCCCCTCCATGATGGCCACCATAGGGGGAGGAATGACACGCCTCTAGAATGCTAGATTGCTCCTCCTCAGGTACACACCTCCAGATCACTCCGTCGGTGCAAATCATGAACAAGTATGGCTCATCCCAATAGAAGTCCAGACTATCCCGTTTGAGCTTCTTCCTTTGGTTAGAAGAGAGCTCACACGGGATGATGCCAGTCACAAGGTAATTAGCAATATCCGCAAACCATGGCATATCACTCATCGACACAGAAAGTAGCTGCTCATCGGGAAATGCATCATTGATCTCTAGGCCATCACACGGCCTTCCTTCTTCCTCCAAGCGGGACAAATGATCCGCCACTTGGTTTTCGCTACCTTTTCGGTCCACAATTTCCAAATCAAACTCTTGGAGTAATAAGAACCATCGCATCAGTCTAGCTTTGGAGTCTTTCTTGTCATCAAATACCTAAGAGCTGCATGATCGGTGTGCACTATGACTTTGGCTCCCATAAGATATGGCCAAAATTTTTCCATTGCGAACACAATAGCCAACAATTCTTTCTCAGTCACCGTGTAGTTCCTTTGAACCTCATTCATTGTCTTGCTTGCATAGTACTTGGATGAAACATTTTGTTCACTCTCTGACCCAAAATTGCCCCAACCGCAACATCACTCGCATTGCACATGAGCTCGAAAGGCAAGCTCCAATTGGTGCGGTAATGATCGGGGTGGTGGTCAACTTTTGCTTGAGAAGTTCAAAGGATTGCATACATCCCTCATCAAACACGAATTTTGCATCCTTTTCTAGCACCTTGCACAGAGGATTCACTACCTTCGAAAAGTCCTTGATAAACCGCCGGTAGAACCCCGCATGCCCAAGAAAACTTCTAACCCCCTTGACAGAAGTAGGGGGAGGAAGTCTTGAAATCACCTCAATTTTGGCTTTGTCAAACTCAATACCGTTCTTTAAAATTTTATGACCCAAAACTATGCCCTCCTCAACCATGAAGTGGCATTTTTCCCAATTTAGCACAAGATTGGTGTCTTCACACCGGGCCAACACTCTATACAAATTGTTCAAACAATCATCAAATGAATCAACCACAACACTGAAGTCGTCCATGAACACCTCCAAAATATCTTCCACCATATCGGTGAAAATGGCCATCATACACCGTTGGAATGTTGCCGGTGCATTGCACAACCCAAAGGGCATCCGAGAGAAAGAAAAGGTGCCACATGGACAAGTAAAAGTTGTCTTTCCTGATCCTCTGGAGCTATCAAAATTTGATTGTACCCTGAATAACCATCAAAGAAACAATAGAAGGCACGCCCAGCAAGACGATCAAGCATTTGGTCAAGGAAAGGCAATGGGAAGTGATCCTTGCGGGTCACCTTGTTCAGCTTGCGGTAGTCCATGCACACCCTCCATCCGGTCACTGTCCGGGTTGGAATAAGCTCATTATTAGCATTGGTCACCACGGTCATACCACCTTCTTCGGCACACACTGCACCGGTGAAGTCCACGAGCTGTCAGGGATAGAATACACCACGCCGGCATCTAACCACTTGATCACCTCCTTTTTCACAACTTCTTGCATTGCCTCGTTCAGCCTCCTTTAATGTTCCAGGAGGGTTTTGCATCATCTTCCAAAATAATCTTGTGCATACAGAATGCGGGGCTAATTCCCCGAATATCAGCTAAAGTCCATCCAATTCCTTTTTTCGCTTTTTGAGCACCGCCAATGTGGCACCTACCTGCATGTTAGTAAGACAAGAGGAAAGAATAACTGGTAAAGTTGAATTAGGGCCTAAGAATTCATACCTGAGGTGTGAAGGCAATGGCTTCAACTCCAACACCGGAGGTTCCTCAATTGAAGGCTTTGTTGGAGGGGTCTTTCTATTTTCAAGATCCAAAGAGAGTTTTCTAGGCTCATAAGAATAAGAGCCCATTCCATGCAAAGCATTCACGCACTCCACTCGACCCTCATCATCATTGACATCAAGATTCAACAATACAGCCTCCAAAGGGTCCTCCACTTTGATCATTGCACTGGTATCATCAATTATCACAACCGTGACAAGATCTACAAATGAACACACTTCTGTACAATTGGGCTGCTTCATCGACTTGCACACATGAAAAACGACCTTTTCGTCACCCACCCTGAAAGTGAGTTCCCCTTCTTCCACATCCACTAGAGCCTTCCCCGTAGCAAGGAAAGGTCTCCCTAATATGATCGGGACCTCACAATCTACCTCACAATCCAAGATCACAAAATCAGGTGGCAATATAAATTTGTCCACCCGGACGAGCACATCATTAACAATACCCAATGGTCGCTTCATTGATCTGTCTGCCATTTGCAATCACATGGAAGTTAGCCTCGGTGGCCCAATACCCAAAGTCTTAAAAACTGAGTAGGGCATTAAGTTGATGCTTGCCCCAAGATCACATAAAGCTTTAGCAAAGTCTGCACTCCCTATAGTGCAGGGGATAGTGAAAGCACCGGGATCCTCTAACTTCGGAGCCATTGAATGTACTATAGCACTAACTTGGTGGGTTATCTTGATAGTTTTACAGTCCATGGATCTTTTCTTTATCACCAAATCTTTCATGAATTTGGCATAGCTAGGCATCTGCTCTAAAGCATCTACCAAAGGAACATTAATGGATAAGCTCTTCGTCATGTCAATGAACTTTTTGAATTGATTCTCATTTTTCTGCTTGGCTAGCCTCTGAGGATAAGGGGGAGGTGGCCTAGGCAAGGGTGCCTTGGATTTTGGCACAACTGGTTCCGGCATGTCTATGACGTGTTCCCTAGATAGGTTCACGTCATTTTGTGTTTCCACTTCGGCATCTTGAATATCAATCCTTACTTCTTGATTCACATTCTCATCAACCACATTCTCAACCACCAAAGGAACTGCATCTTCTTGCAACTCAATTTCATCACCCAAAACTTGCTTTTGTTTAGAGGCATTCACATCACCGCCTCTTCCACTCCGTGTAGTTACTGCCATATCATGATTGTTCCCTCCCTTCGGGTTCACTACCGTATCACTCGGCAGAGCCCCCTTAGGGAGAGTATTCAAAGACTATGAGATTTGGCCTAACTGGACCTCCAAATTCCTAATTGAAGTATTGTGAGAAGCCAATTACGCATCGGAGTCCGCATTCTTTTTCATCAACTGTTCAAACATCATTTCAATTCTAACCATTTCATTGTTGGATGTACTAGGACCCTGGGATGGAAAAGGTGGTGGGTTATTCGGTTGTTGGTACATTGGGGGCCTTTGAAAGCCTTGCCCCTGATTTCCTTGGTTATTGTTCCATCCACCCTGGTTGTTGTTGTTTCCACCCCAATTGTTGTTGTTGCCCCAGTTTCCCTGATTGTTCCGGTTGTTATTTTGATTTTCCCAATTGTTGTTCCCTTGTTGTTGATTGTTCCAGTTATTGTTGCCTTGTTGTTGGTTACCCAAATTGCCTTGGGATCGCCATTGTTGTTGTTGGTTGGAAGAACTGCCTCTTTGCCCTTGGTAATTATTCACATATTGCACCTCTTCATTCTGCCCATCATAACAATCATCTTGGAATCCACCACAATCATTGTCAAATTGATCTGAATTCCCTTGGTTCTGTTGACCTCTCTGTCTTCTATTGTTCACAAGCATGTTAACACCCTCCATGGCATTTACTTGGCGAGGATTCTGAACTTGTTGCAATTGTGGCTTTGCTAATTGGTTCATTGTTGTTGTAAGTTCTGCTATAGCTTGACCATGGTCATGTAGTTCTTTGTGCAAATGAGTGACCGTGGGGTCACCCTGTGGCACATTGGCTCTACTTTGCCAAGCGGAGGATGTGTCAGCCATTTCATCAAGAATAGCACAAGCTTCATCCAGCTTCATGAAATTTCCCCCAACCAATTGATTCACTATGCACTGATTCGTTGTATTGATGGCCCGATAGAAGGTCTGTTGTATCATCGCCTCTGTCATATCATTGTTGGGGCATTCCTTCACCATAGTTCTATATCGCTCCCAAATCTCGTGCAATGGTTCAGTAGGCTCCTGCTTGAAGGCTAAGATCTCATCCCGTAGTGCTGCCATGTGTCCCGGTGAGAAAAATTTGGCAATGAACTTATCCACCAACTCATCTCAAGTTGTGATGGAATGGTTGGAAGTCGCTCAAGCCAATCCAATGCTTTCCCCCTAAGTGAGAATGGGAAAAGCCTCAATCGAAGTGCATCCTCAGACATATTGGTTTGCTTGCTCCCCCAACAGGTATCCACGAACCCCTTAAGATGTTTGTAAGCATTCTGAGTGGGAGCACCCATGAAGTATCCTCGCTGCTCCAACAATGTCAGCATCACGTTGGTTATTTGAAAATTGCCCACCCGAATCCGGGGCGAAACAATAGCACTCGCATAGCCTTGGTTGGGAAGAAGTCTAGGAGCCACTCTTGGAGGTGGCGGAGGAGGGTCTGGAATATTGTCATTTGCATTGGCCTGGCGGCCTCTACGTTTTCCTTGAGGTACAAGAGGCACCTCTTCATCTCCATTGTTATCTACCTCCTCCCCCGCATTCATGTTTCGAAGAGGGTCATTAGCATTTAATGCCCTTTTGTACCTGATGTACTGACACAAACAAATTAGTAACAAAGAAGGAAAGAAGAACAAAACACAAATCTATCTAGATAGATAGCCAAAACCGTTAGCTCCCCGGCAACGGCGCCAAAAAGTGATCGTGGCCTACTTCGCACTACTAAATAAGTAGCGAAAGAGGGTCGGAGCAACTATTACCCGATTTAGGGTCGGGAAAGATATCCACAAAGAGCTAGAATTTGGAATCGAGTATCTATCTAGTGTACAGTTGCGTATGTGTTCCAAATTACACTTCTAAACATTTTTGGGGTTTTTGTTTTACTTCTACTATTTATCAAATGGTTTAAAAGGCACTAGGGTAGTGACTTCTGCCTAGGTGGTCAATTGACGGGTACTTGAATCTAGCGCACGTTTGACATATTTGGGGAGTATGATATAACCGTTGCACAACTTTACCCACTCTACACCTCTCGGTGGTTTGAGTGATTTTGCCCGAATTGACTTTCTCAAGACCAATTGGGTATGCAAATTTGCACAAGCAACTAGGGTTCAAGTCGGGTATTACTCTCTCGAGGTTTAACCCTTTAATTGGGGCTATCAATTTCTTGAGTACGCCCCAATTCCTTGTTGGACCAAATTCGGAGATTTAGGCTCTCTTTCTCAAGAAGAGCTTAAGTCAACTCAACACAAACTAGTGTTTGTAACCACTAATTCAGCAATTAACCATGAAATTGGCCAAAATAACAAAAACCCATAGTCAAGTTAGCCCTAAAATACAAGACCCATCAATTACCCACACTAGGGTTGAGCCACAACCCTAGCTTATGGGTCTAGCTACTCATAATTAAAGAAGAAAAACAAGAAATAGATGAAGAACAATTCATATTAATTAATTGCTAAGGTAAAATAGAAGATTCAATGTTGTAATGAAGATAAAATTGCCCAAAATAGCTAAGAAAACCGAAGTCACGAGCGCATCTCCCAGCTAAATCTATCTGCTTTTCCTAAAAATGGAAGAAGCTATTTATACTAAGCTGACAATTGTGGACAAAAATGCCCCTGCAGGGTTAGTGCGGACCGCACAAATGGACTGCGGTCCGCACTAGGGCTTTGGACTTGACAAAACTGCTCTCTGAACTTGGGCACCGCGGACCGCAGAGAATGGACTACGGCCGCGGAGGCTTTTAGTGCGGTCCGCATTAAATGGACCGCGGACCGCATTGGTTTGCCACTTGGAATTTGCAGCTCTCTGATTCTTCTCACTGCGGACCGCAGAGAATGGACTGCGGCTGCGTTGATATCAGTGCGGACTGCACAAAATCCTAGTGCGGCCGCACTGCCTCTTTGCCTGAAAATCACCCTCTCTGAATCTCCTTGTGCGGACCGCACAGAATGGTGTGCGGCCGTATTGGGACTGTTTTGCCTGAGCTTTGTCTTGTCTTGGTACTTGTGCAAGTTTCACTCCTTTTGAGCTGATCTTTGACATCTTGTCACTTTGTTGATCAAACCTCTAATCAAGCACAACTTATGAGCCTTTTGGGACTATTTTGTACGAATTTCCAATCAAAACATAAGCAAGAAGGAGTATAAAATGTATCAAAATCACTAGTTATCACTCTCCAACCATATAGGATAAATCATGAACCTTCCGTTTAGCGTAGCTCTTCTGTTTGGACTGGGCTGTATGGAGTCTATCCTGAATCACCTTGACCTTCTCCAAAGCATCCTGAACCAGGTCCGTGCCCAATAATCTAGCCTCACCCGGCTTGAACCAACCTACCAGAGATCTGTACCGCCTACCATATAAAGCCTCATACGGTGCCATCTGAATGATGGACTGATAGTTGTTGTTGTAGGCAAACTCCGCCAATGGCAAGAACAGATCCCAAGAGCCTCCAAACTCGATCACAAACGCACGGTGCATATCCTCAAGAATCTGAATAGTGCGCTCGGACTGTCCGTCCGTCTGAGGGTGAAATGCTGTGAAATGTTGTGCTCAACTCCACCCGAGTACCTAACTCATGTTGTACGGCTCTCCAGAATCGTGATGTGAACTGAGTACCTCTGTCTGAAATGATGGAAACTAGAATACCATGCAGACGGACAATCTCCTGAATATAAATCTCTGCCAACCGCTTGGAAGAATAGGTAGTACTCACAGGAATGAAATGCGTGGACTTGGTCAGCCGATCCACAATAACCCAAATGGCGTCGAACTTCCTCAAAGTCCGTGGGAGCCCAGATACGAAGTCCATGGTGATCCGCTCCCACTTTCACTCCGGAATCTCTATCTGCTGAAGCAATCCACCCGGTCTCTGGTGCTCATACTTCACCTGCTAACAATTAAGGCACCGAGCTACAAACCCAACTATATCTTTCTTCATCCGCCTCCACCAATAGGTCTGTCTCAAATCCTGGTACATCTTCGCGGCACCCGGATGAATGGAATATCGCGAACTATGGGTCTCCTCTAGAATCAACTCCCGAAGCCCATCAACATTGGCTACACAAACTCGACCCTGCATCCTTCAATACCCCGTCATCACCAATGGTCACATCTCTGGTATCGCTATGCAAAACCTTGTCCTTGAGGACAAGCAAATGAGGGTCATCAAACTGACGCTCCCGGATACGACCAAACAAGGATGACCGAGAGACCATGCAAGCTAGAACCCGATTAGGCTCCGAAAGATCCAACCTCACAAACTTGCTAGCTAAGGCCTGAACATCCATCGCCATGGGCCTCTCTGCTGCTGGTAAATAAGCCAAACTCCCCAAACTCTCCGCCCGGGTGATACAAAATAGTGATATCATAGTCCTTCAGCAGCTCTAACCACCTCCTCTGGCGCAAATTAAGGTCCTTCTGCTTGAACAGATGCTGCAAACTCCGGTGATCAGTATAAATCTCACAAGGTACACCGTACAGGTAATGACGCCAGATCTTCAAGGCGTGAACAATAGCAGCTAACTCAAGAACATGGACAGGATAATTTTTCTCATGTACCTTCAACTGTCTGGACGCGTGGCAATCACCCTGTCGTCCTGCATCAATACCGCTCCAAGGCCAACCCTCGAGGCATCACAATAGACAGTATAAGACCTCGAACCGGTAGGCAATATCAAAACTAGGGTTGTGCTATCTTGAGCTTCTGAAAGCTCTCCTCATACTCTTCCATCCACTGGAACGGACCACCCTTCTGGGTCAGCCTGGTCATAGGTGTTGCAATAGATGAAAACCTCTGAACAAATTGACGATAATAACCCGCCAAGCCAAGAAAACTACGGATCTCTGTAGGTGAGGAGGGTCTAGGCCAACTCTGCACTGCCTCCATCTTCTTTGGATCCACCTGAATTTCCTCACTCGAGACTACGTGACCCAAGAATGCCACGAAATCCAACCAAAACTCACATTTCGAGAACTTAGCATATAGTTTCTTTTCTCTCAAAGTCTGGAGCACTGTCCTCAGGTGCTGCTCATGATCTTCCCCACTCCGGGAATATACCAGAATGTCATCAATAAAGACAATAACGAATGAGTCAATATATGGCCGGAATACACTGTGCATCAGATGCATGAAGGCTGTTGGGTGCATTAGTCAGCCCAAATGACATAACAAGGAACTCGTAATGACCATACCGAGTCCTGAAGGCAGTCTTCGGGATATCTGGCTCCCGAATCTTCAACTGATGATAGCCTAAAACACAAGTTAATCTTAGAAAACACACAAGCACCCTGTAACTGGTCAAACATATCATCAATGCGAGGCAAAGGATATCAGTTTTTCACTATAACCTTATTCAACTGGCGATAATCAATACACATACGCATAGAACCATCCTTCTTCTTCACGAATAAGACAGGAGCACCCCAAGGTGATACACTAGGCCGAATGAAACCCTTATCAAGTAATTCCTGCAACTGTTCCTTCAACTCCTTCAACTCAGGAGGAGCCATACGGTACGGAGGAATAGAAATGGGCTGAGTGCCCGGCAGCAGATCAATGCCAAAATTAATATCTCTATCGGGCCGCATGCCCGGAAGGTCAGCTGGAAACACATTAGAGAAATCCCATACCACTGGGACTGAATCAACTGTAGGGGTGTCAATACTGACATCTCTCACATAAGCTAGATACGCGTCACACCCCTTCTCAACCATACGTTGAGCCTTAAGGAATGAAACTCTACTGGAAGTATGATCTAAGATACCCATCCACTCAACACGCAGTACACCTGGCATAGCCAGCATCACAGTTTTGGCGTAACAATCAAGAATAGCATAATGGGGCGACAACCAGTCCATGCCCAGAATAACATCAAAGTCTACCATGCTGAGCAATAACAAATCGACTTTGGTCTCAAAACCACTAAGTGCAATCAAACACGACCGATAAACGCGATCCACAACAAGAGAATCTCCCACAAGAGTAGAAACATAAACAGGAGAACTCAAAAAATCCCGAGATACACCCAAATGCGGAGCAAAATAAGAAGACACATAAGAATAAGTGGAGCCTGAATCGAATTTAACCAATGCATCTCTGTGACAGTCCAAGATAGTACATGTGATGACAGAATTGGAGGCGACAACCTCAGTACGGGAAGGAAGGGCATAGTATCTGGCCTGGCCTCCCCCTCGAGGGCGACCTCTACCTCCCTAATCTCCACCTCTAGCTGGCTAAGCAGGTGGGGTAGCAACTGGTGCTGTGATCATAGCCTGAGAACTCTGCGGGGCGCGTTGTGGCTGAGAAGTTTGTGGAGGTGCAGCCCTCCCAAGTCTAGGGCAATCCCTCACCACATGGCATGTGTCACCACACTCAAAACAAGCTCTGGGAGGACATGGCGGCTGTGACTGACTCGGGCCAGGTCTGCTAGACTGACAACTAGAAGCACCCCGTGCAGGAGGCACACTAGATACTGGAGGTGCATAATAAGGCTCCTAGGGTCTGGGAGGAGCTAGAATACCATTGGCTGCTGGAAGAGCTGAATGAACAGGGCGACTCGTATAATATCTACCATGACGACCTGCAGCTGGGGCACGGGCACCAGAATAATGGCCTGACTCTCGAGACCTCTTGGCCTCCCTCTCCTCTCTATCCTAGCATGCATACCCTCAATCCTCCTAGCAATGCTCACCACCTGCTGATAAGAAATATCCATCTCTAACTCACGAGCCATGCTAGACTGGATGCTGGGAATAAGCCCTTCAATAAATCGGCGAACCTTCTCGCGAACTGTAGAAACCAAGGCTGGTGCATGTCTAGCCAAGTCAGTGAAATGGACAGCATACTCCGAGACAGTCATAGTACCCTGGCGCAAACGCTCAAACTCTGCGCGCCAAGCGTCCCTAAGACTCTGGGGGACATACTCCCTCGTGAACATATATGAAAACTGAGCCCAAGTCAGGGAAGCTACCTCATCCGGACTGTCTAACTCATAAGCACGCCACCACTGATAGGCGGCCCCTCGAAGCTGGAAGGTAGTGAAGGAAACCCCACTCGATCCTGATATTCCCATGCTACGGAGGATACGCTAGCACTCCTAAAGAAATCCAAGGGCATATCATCTGAGGCTAGCCCGCTAAATGTAGGAGGCTGATACTTCTTGAACCTCTTAAGCCTCTTCTGCTCCTCCTCTGATGCTACTGCCCTCTCCTCAGGCTGAGCTTGGGCTACCGACTGTAAAGGAATGATCTCTAGGACCTGATCAACATGCACTCGCTGCTCAGGAGTGTGGGTGACGGGGGTCTATGCTCCTCCCCCGGCTTGGGATGTAGTTGCAGCAAGGGAAAGCAACCCTGCCTGAGCTAGAGTAGTGTACATAGTCATAAACTGCGCTAGAGTCTCCTGGAGTGCTGGAGTAGTAGTAGCAGACGTATCAGGTGTCTGGACTCCGGCTGGAACTGCTGGTGGCACCTCGGTGGCAGCTCGTGCGGGTGCTCTGGCTGCACCACGTGCGCGTCCTCGGCCTCTACCCCGGCCCCGGCCTCTGACGGCTCCAGTAGGGGCCGCGGGTGCCTGATCATCTCGGGTAGCACGTGTCCTCACCATCTGTGAGAGAATAGAAGACAGAAGTTTAGAATTGTGATATAAAAAAGTCTCGCTCGACAAGGAATCAAATGAAGTGGAATTTTCCTAACAGTTACATAGCCTCTCGCAGATAAGTACAGACGTCTCTGTACCGATCTGCGAGACTCTAATGAACCGGCTTGTGATTCATCACTCCTATGAACCTAGAGCTTTGATACCAACTTGTCACGACCCCGGTTCGCCCTCCGTGAACCATCGTGATGGCACCTAGTCTCTACGACTAAGTAAGCCTAACAATGCGAAAAATAAACAACATTTGCGAAAGAAATAACTAAAAATCAAAATAGTGAAATAAAACAGTGTTTGAAATGCCGCTCGGCATACACAGTATCAACTCTCAAAACTAATAACATTTTCCAAAACCCGGAATGTCATGATCACAAGCTTTTGAATGTCTACAAGTATCTAACTCAAGAATATCTAACAAAGAAAGGAAATACAGAAGGGCTAATACTTAAGGGAAGAGTAGAAAGGGACTCTTTGGTCTGCGGACGTGACAGATATACCTCGGAGTCTCTACAAACGCCTCGCCTCAAGCAGGATAAGTCTGAGTCGCATTACCTAGATCTGCACATGAAAAACATGCGCAGGAAGGGCATGATTACACCACAGCGGTACTCAGTAAGTACCAAGCCTAACCTCGGTCGGGTAGTGACGTGGAAGGTCAGGGCCCTACTAAGATTAAATGAAACATAATATATAACAGAATAAGATAAGACAGTACAGTTGAAAGATAACAGTAAGAATTTAATACAGAAAAATAAGGATAACAACAACTGAAACAGAGACAAAAATAATCACAAGGAATACCACTCTTAACAAAGATAATAACCGGGGATCTCTTGGTATCCCGAGGATCTCTTAGTACCCTTAATATGCCAGGGATCTCTTGGTATCCCGAGGATCTCTAGGTATCCTCAATATATGCTAGGGATCTCTTGGTATCCTCACTATGCATGCTGGGGATCTCTCGGTATCCCGCACTTCAGTTCAAATCTAAAATACGTACAGGGAATCTCCCGAGATGCCGTCCCGTAGTCCCAAAGTAAAACACACAGTAATAACGCAAAGAATACTCAATTAAACTCAACTTCATACCAAGGTAAAACAGGAAATTCTAACCTAGCATGCTTCACATAATACAAATAAGGCAGTTTAAGCAGATATAGCAATTAAGTCAATTAGACATGCTCCTCTAAGCTAGCAGCAGGCTTAAATTTCAAGTAATGTAAGGAGGAAAGGAAAAAAAACACAATTAAAGCTAGTTTAGTGAAAATAGGATTTTCAACAATTAGCATAAGTACGCACCCGTCACCTAACGTACCAGGAATTTCAATTATCACAGTACCAATCCTACGGAAAATGTCCCCCACACAAGGTTAGGCAAGCCACTTACCTCGAACCGGCTCAAAATCAACCCGAAACCACGTTCTTGCCACGAGTACTCGACTCCAAATGGCCCAAATTTATTCAATTCAATTACATAATGTAAATAACACTTCAAGTAAGTGATTCTACAATTAAATTTCTAAGCCAATACGCAAAATTACATAAAATGACCAAAATGCCCTCTGGGCCCCCGACTCGGAATCGGGTAAAATTTACATTTTCAGAATCCTCATACTCTCATGAGTCTAACCATATCAAAATTATTCAATTCCAATGTCAAATACCCAGTCAAAACTCTAATTCTAGGTCTAAGAACTTTTTTCTAATTTTTTTCCCCAATTTTCATCTCCAATTCGAAATTAAATGACAAAACTAACAATAGATTAATGGAATACAACTAGAAAGGGATAAGGAATCGTTACCCACTGACTTCAAAAATCTCCCAAAATCGCCCTCTCCCGAGCTCCATAATTAATTTTCTAACTTTTGAAAACCCCTCGAAATTCTATTTTTCTGCCCAGCAAATCCGCTTTTGCGGTCCCGCTTCTGCAGAAAATCAACCGCACATGCGGAAACTCATTAATTCCCCAACTCCGCACCTGCGACCTGTTTACCGCATCTGCGGTCACGCAGGTGCGTGGACACTTCCGCACCTGCGGCTCCTAACCTTTCCTCATCTGGCCGCTGCTACGGCTTAATTACGCATCTGTGGGAGTCGCATCCACGGCCTCTCAACCGCAGATGCGGTTGTGACAGCAGCCCATAGAACTTCAGCTACAAATTCCAAGTTCCAACTTCCCGTTAACCACCCGAATTCATCCCGAGGCCCCCGGGACCTCAACCAAAAGCACAGACAAGTCATACACCACTATCCAAACTTATACCAATTCTCAAAACACCTCAAACAACATCAAATCAACCAATTAGCATCAAATTCAAGCCTAGGAACTTCAAAACTCCCAAAATACACTTTCGATCAAAAAGTCTATCAACCTCGTTCGAATGACCTGAAATTTTTCACACACATCATATTCAACACTACGGAGCTACTCCAACTTCCGGAATTCCATTCCGACCCTCGGATCAAAATCTCACTATCGAACCGGAAACTTCAAAAATTCAACTTTCGGCATTTCAAGCCTAAATGAGCTACAGACCTCCAAACACACAATCTGAACACGCTCCTAAATCTAAAATCACCCAACGGAGCTAAAGGAACTATCGGAATTCCATTCCGAGACCGTCTTCACACTGCTCCAACTACATTCCAAATTCAAAAGCTTAAACTCTCATTTAGGGACTAAGTGTCCCAAAACTCTCCGAATTTCCAAATAAATCTTTCCGGCAACTCGCAATAGCAGAAACAAATACGGGAAATGCATCGGAGCGTAAATTCTTAAAACGACCGGCCGGGTCGTTACACCAACTTAGAGCGAACTAAAGCGAAACTTCTTTTTCTAGCAGTGTGAGGATTCTTCAACTTTTTCGGTTCTCAATATTGGTTTTGGACATTCTTTGCAGGAAGAAAGAAGCACCAAACAATTGTTTACAAATAGAACTTGAGAAGTATATAGCAAACACAATAGAAGCGAAATGAAAGAATGGAAGTAAGAACTCTTACCAAAGCTACATTTCAGTAAAATGTAAGAACTCTCAGCAAGAAGCTACATTGTATAAAGTGTAAGAACTCACAATAACTCTTTCCAACAGTAAAATATAAAAACTCACATTAAACCTTGTAACACTTTCCAATAGTACTTACAGAAACAACCAATGATAATGTTATAATGCAAATCGGCAACCAGCCAAGAACAGTGATTAACAGTTTGCAGCAATAACGTAGAGAAAGAAGAAAAATTGCAGCAGTAACGCAGAGAAAGAAGAAAAATTGCAGCAGTAATGCAGATAAAGAAGAAAAATTGCAGCAGCAACACAGAGAAAGAAGAAAAATTGCAGCAGTAACTGTGAACACCAAATTTTTGACCATACCCAAATTCTATTTTTATTTTTATGTAAATATTTCTTTTAGGTCTAATCTTAATATTTTAAACTTTTCTCTTTATATATATGATTTCCTTTTAATTAGAATTTGAATAAGCTATAGTATTTTTTTTTAGTGTCATTAAATTATATGTAAATATTTCACTTTTCTTATATATATATTTGTTAGTCTAGGGTTAGTTAATTAGTATTTTTGCCTTAGTGTTTTTATTAAATTTTACTTCTAAAAGAAAAAAAAAACTAAAAATTAAAAAATTTGAAGTACCCGTAACTTTTCCAAAGTTTAGTAACCAATTTTATCTCAAAAAAAAAAAAAGATTTCAATCATCCCATAATTCCATTTTCTAGCCTAACTCCCTCACCCCACTTTTCACGTCTCATACCCCACAAATCCTAACTCCTCACGTTCCTTTCCCCACTTCTCCCACACCCTTACGTTCCTATTTTTCTACCTAACCTCAATTCCACGTTCCCCACTCCAAAAAACCACCAAGATCTCTTTATAAAGATTACTACAAGTTAAGTTGAGGGATGAGGTACATAAAAAAAAAAAAAGATTATACAAAAAATTAGCCTAGAGACCTACCAAAAGGATCTGTCGTTTTCAATCAAGAACAGAGCCTTCCCACTTTGATTTTGATTTTCTCCTGGTTTTCAAATAAATATCCATTGTTAAGTCATGGATTTTTATTTTTTAGAGATGGATTTGTAATCAAATTTCAGCAAATATATTTGGGTCTTTGCTAAGAACAGTCCGAATCCATAGCTAAATTCAACCAACACTTTTTCCTTTTTTTTTTAAAATTGTTTTCGGCTTCCTCTACCGGCGAAACTCGTGTTTCTCCGACGAAGATTTTGGTTCGTGCGAGTCCCGGTCTACTGTTCCGATCTGGACGAGGTGGCCGGAGAAATTTCCGTTTGAGGTCCCGTCCGAGCTACTGTCTGATCCGAGTTCCCATTGTAGCCGAGTTTTCCATATTCAATTACTGAGAAGAGTTCCGGCCAAACAAGGCTTCTCTCCACTTTTTTTCTCTTTATTTGATTACACTCAGAATAAGTCGACTGTTTTTGTTTTGGAATTTAAAGATTCAATTTCAGATGCCTTTGTATCATGCCTTTATTTGAATATTTAGTACTTTCGACATTTGGTTTCCTTTATGTGAATTTTTCAGTTTTTGATTCCTGCCATCAGTATGTAATAGAGTTGATCTTTATTAATTTTCAATGTGATTAAAACCAGCAAGTAATTTAAATATAATTTTCATGTGAAATACTTAGTTTCTACTTTAGAATTAAGGGCTTCGTTAGTTATTCGATAATTCCATGCTTAGCTACATTTTTTTTCGCCGAGTTGTCCGACGGATTGGTTTGGAACAGCTTCATTGGCATTCAGAATGTGAAACTATTTCGAGTAGTCAAACTATTTTTATTAAATCTCTTACAACGGTTTTTATATGAGAATTGGGATTCATAATACTTTTTTAATGGATTTTGTTTTAGATTTTTAGTTTCAGAAGAGGTGACTTATGGATGCTTTTCTTTTAGCATTGAAAAGATACTTAGATGCTCGTTATTAACAATATCTTTCCTTATTTTGAATAAATTATTTCATTTGGCCATTTCATGAATGATGTTTTGTTTAAGATAATAGACGATAATAGTTGAATGTTGCACTTCCTCACTAACAAATCCGAAATAGTTAAGAAAAATAACTCTTTAATATCATAGTTTATTTTAGGCCCGATTTAGATTAGTGTTGCGATTATGTATACGTTCGCGTAATATAATTGTAAATTTAACTTTAAAAAGACTCGAGGGATGCGTTTGCCCAACTTCAACCAAACTTTTCTTAATAAAATAAACAAAGCGTTATTAATTGTGGACACGTTCGCGTGACATGATTTTTGACGCACCAAAGGAAATGAGTATACGTACGCGTAACTCGTTTCTTTACATACGAATAATTCAAGTGATTAAAAGCGGTTAATAGATAAATGCACATAGGTCCTAAAATAAGTAATCAGACATTTTTAAGCCAAGTAATAATCATTAAGCGACCGTGCTAGAACCACGGAATCCGGGAATGCCTAACACCTTCTCCCGGGTTAACAGAATTCCTTATCTAGAATTTCTGGTTCGCAGACTTTAAAAATAAAAGTTGAATTTCCTCGATTTGGGATTTAAAAAATAAACTGGTGACTTGGGACACCAAATAGACTATCCCAAGTGGCGACTCTGAATAAAATAAATAATCCCATTTCGATTAATGTCACTTTAATTG
>NC_031997.1:14430504-14439484 GCF_001879085.1 Nicotiana attenuata
GATATTGAGATTATGTACACACTTGTATTTAATTTATTTTCTCACTTGTACAGCTGTTAGTTACTTAGTTTTATTAACTGGTTAGTTGTCAGCTAGTTGCCAGCTAAGTAAATGTGTATAATCGGAAAGAACATATATTTTGTATAGTGGAATAATAATCCATTTTCCCGATTGAGTGCTCTAATTCTCTCGAAGTTTCTACCGAGTTTTCTCTTCTCTCCTTCTCTATGGATTTGCTTGTCCGCCATTAGTGCCTTCTTTTGTTTCCCGTGATTGTCAATTCATGTGACATTCATTACTTTTTGTCCCATTTAAAAAACAAATATTTTTATATTAGTAGTAACAATTTACTTTAAACTTTTAATTTTATCCTTGATATAATAATGTATGCCCACATAAATTTCTGTAGCTTATTTTAAACCATAAGTTTTAAAAAGAATTCTTTTATTTTTAAATTTCTTGCGCAGTCAAATACCATCACATAAACTAGAATCTCAAAAGAAAAATTTCTCTCCGCCTTACTTTATCAACTAAAAAGGTCTCAAAAGGAGGAAATTATAAAATGATTCTTAACGCTAAAAATTTTGGTAGTCTGCCCAGAAAGAAAACATAGTATGTCAGGCAACCATATGAAATTATTCTCAGTATGATTTTACCACATTAAGGATGAATCAAATGGATACAAGATTCTTGAGCGTCAAGGTTTATAACTGTTTCAATAGTATAATCTCTTTCTTTCTGTAGAAAGACCATATTACATATTTATTCTTGGCTTGGGCATAAACTTAAACTAACCAGTAACCATGCACGTGTTTGGGAGAAACCCGAAGAATATTCAGCCAACTTCTAGCGAAAATAAATAAATTGTAGAGATATATTAGTTATATTGTTTTCCTATTTTGCTCTCGAAAATAATTCATTTTTTTACTTATGATTTTACAAGAAATAAAAAGATTAGGGTGAAAATCATTTAAAAATAGAATAATTAAGGTGTAAATCACAAAAGAGTGTGTACTATGTATTAGGGGTTCAAATTGCTATGAACTCCCAATTGATACGTGCAAACAATTGATAAAAGCATACAATATAAAAGTTAGTGATGAAATCAATAACATTCAAACCCACATCTCAAAAACTGCATAAAGCTAATTGTCACCGTCGATAAAAGCACTCGCAACTTTGCAATGGGAAAAAGTAAATTTATACAACAATACGAAAAAAAAAAAAAAACCACTTAAAATATTTGTTATGTTCTAAACATTAATTTATGAAAGCTAAAAACCTATCTAATCCTGTGTGCGGCAGAATGATCAAAGATTAATTAATTTAGCTTGAAATGGAAGTCCCTAATATGATCAGTCACATTCTGCGTCTTCTCCTTTAACTTGGTCAGCATACTCTCAATCTTTGAAGCTATTGCATGTTCGATTCCAAATTGTAGCAAAGTGCACAATAGTAAAAGAAAAGCAAGTTGAATATTAGGATTCAAAAATTGGAAATACCATGAAACGAATAAGGAAATGACATCATAAGAATCGATCAAGAAGATCGAGAATAGAAGGATAGCAAATGTGATGAAGAGGCAAATCAAGATGATGAAAACAGCAAGAAGAAGAATGCATGAGATGAAGAAACCATAAACAAGTGCAAGCAAAATTAGCTCAATATTTGGTACCATTTGTTAAGAGGGTCAGAGAGAAAACAAGGGAATGAGAACGAATTAAATAATGCTATATGATGTATTAGTAGTTTCATAATTATTTGCTTGTGGATTGAGAGAATGTTTGATTTGGAGAAATGGAGAGAATGAAGTAAGTTTCACTCATTCTTGATAAAATTATCCTTGTTCCCTATACTGCTATATAGAGTATAAAAGGAGAAAAGGTATCATATCTATATTTTTTTAGAATAACTATTTTCCCGTTTTAAACTGTTTCTTCTGACTTTTCATCAAAGTTGAATATATCGGAAAATTTTAAACAGAGAAGCAAATAAGTTAAGTTGTTAAGCAAAACGTATGGAAAACAAAATAACGAAAAATGGAAGAAATTATTGAAAAAAGATAAACCGAGAAAATGGGAGTCTGCACTAGTCCTGAAGAAAAATCTCTCTCAAAATCCGGGTAAACAATATTCAGAAACCTTATTACTTTGTTTTACATGAACCTCAAAACTTAAAATCACACTCAGAGATTGTGACGGATAAAGATCAAAAGGTGGTATAAGCAGTGGTGGATGCAGTTGTTCAACAACGGGCTCATTGAACCTAATAATTATTTGGCAAAATACATAAAGACCCCATTAAACTTGTCCAGAAAACATGTTTGAACACTTAACATTATGTTCGGATCATTGTTACCCATCATTTTATAAAGTATTGTATTGTATTGTATCGTTTTATGGATACAACGTTTGAATAGATTGTATCGTTTACTGTTGTTAAATAACATTTTATTGTTTGATTTGACTGTATCGTACTATACTGTAACGGATAAGTTCACTAAAATACCCCCAATTATTTTAAGTAAAATTTACCAAGAATTACACATAAAAATAATTTAAGACAACCTCTTTATACTAATTTATGATTAATTACGTAGCTTGAAAACAAGAGTAAAAATCTCGAAAAAAGAAAAGGTTAACTACTATTAGCAACAAAAAAAATTAAAAGGATGGAAAGACAAGAAAAATTGAACGGAGACTTGGATAAAAAGAACGGGGCAAACCAACTCTAGAAAAGATTGAAAAAGACAAAGTAGGTCAATAGGTTGGAGATTTTTGGAGTTAAAATAAAAAAAAATTAAATAATAAAATAAAATTATAGAGTAATAAGTAAGGGCATAATTGGAAGAAAATAGGAAACGATCCCACCACACCAAATCGATTGTTTCATAAAATGGGACTTTTTTTTCCGGAACAATGGATTTAACAAACTATACAATCAATTTTAAATAAACATTGTTTCGGGATAACAATACAATACAATACAATGGGTAACAACCATTCAAACAAGATGTAAACTAAACAAGTGATTTTTTTACCCCCTAAACACATTGTGAGTGAATTTTATTCCACCTTAATAGCTGATGTGGCAAGAAAATAAAAAAAATTAATAGTTAAGCGCGTGAAAGGTGGGCCCCTTTCTTTTCTATTCTTCATATCTCTTCAACCACCCCTTCTTTCTCTTCTCCTCCTTTCTTCTTCACATATGTGTTCGTTTACTTTCTTCTTCTTCTTTTTCCTACTTCTTTTCTTTAATAAGTTTAACAAAAGTCTTTAAATTAATATGCAGATCTACTAATCTATGAGACAAATGTGGGAACTAATCTACAGGAATCCAGAATTTGATTTATCAAATTAACGACGCAAATTGGGGAAAAAATGAAATGAATGAGCATAGTTCTGAAAGCTATTGATGAGATGATTGGATTGATTTGGTTGCAGCAACATATGATTTCAGATTATTCCAACAAGATTGCCATAAAGTAGCATATCATTTGTGATTTAACATTATTACATTCAACTTAGGAAGATTGCCAATTTACCCCAAAACAAAGTTTTAAGGCTTAAGTCTCCTTCGAAGGCAGTGGCACCTGCCCAATTGGCAGCAGTTCCCCGGCGTGGAGTGCTATGGAGTTTGGTATACAAATCCACCTGTAGGAATTTGTAGGCATTGTGATTAATTTGTTGGACAAATAGGAATAGATTAAGATTTTGTTATATCTAAATTCTTACTCATTTGATTGAAGAGAGATGGTTAAATCAAGCACTGAACTTGGTATTATTATTAAAGCATTTTAATGGTTAATTGGGATTATTAGTGTAAAATTATGAGTAAGAAAAAAGAAAAAAAAAAAGAAAAAGAGGAAAGTTTACCAACGAAAAAAGATTTTTGACGTGGCGCTGACATGGTTCTAACGTGACGCACGTCTGTAAAACACCTCATATTGTGAGATTGGTATTAGTATTTCAGGGTGGGAAATAATTTCCTCCAAAGAATTTAATCCCCTCATTGTTGCCAAAGGTTATGGATTAATTCCTACCAGGATAGAACAGGATAACTATTCTGTGATAGCGGCACTACAAATCACAGAACATCAGCGAACTCAACAAACGGAGCAAATCACACTTGATACTTTATTTGTTTGAAAAAAATAATGCAACAATGTAGAAAAGAGGGGAGAAGGTTTTAGA
The DNA here is from genome assembly GCF_001879085.1 of Nicotiana attenuata. NCBI lineage: Eukaryota > Viridiplantae > Streptophyta > Magnoliopsida > Solanales > Solanaceae > Nicotiana > Nicotiana attenuata. The sequence goes on from NC_031997.1 coordinate 14,434,698, forward strand.
TTTTTCATGTATAGAAAATGAGGCCAAGCCTCTAAATTTATAGAAATGAAAGGGTGAGATGAGATGAAGAGGTGCAATTTAAAAGGTGCCTCTTCCATTTCCTATTCACACCCTTAGAAAATACCCAACAATCTCCCACATGAATGGGGAATGGCCATATTTATAAAAACTTGCATGAAAACTGTGTGATTCGCAATAAAGGATTAATCACATCTGGATAAGTATGTTTCCCTTTGAACATTCCGCAGTGAGCTTATGTAGGATATACTTGGTCAATCGGTAGATTTGATATCTTTGAACCGTCGAGCTTTGGTGTATACCTAAACAATTATAAGTCACACAATCAATCCTTAATCGTCTTTGGTTCTCATTGTTGTGTTCGTTTCAGCCATGAATACCACCCGGTTTAGCACAGAGAACTAGCCGTACTAAATTCTCCTTGAAGCGACTTACACTTCACACTTACATAGGTGATTCCTAAATGTGTAATCCTGTAGATACACTATTCGATATACCATGTATCAAACTTAGAAACCATTAAAAAGCCTTAATGCTTTATCCTTTGTACTAAACATTGTCTTCATCACGAGAATGGACCAAAGTTTTATTTGACAATGTTGAACCGTCATTAATGACTTTGTTTGATCTCCTTGAACCTAGATCTTGGGATCTCCAGTCTTCTAGGTAGAGTTACCGCCACAATGACTTGTCCTCAGCCATAGTCTCATTTCGCTCGATGATCTTTCAACTACCTCTCTAGTTAGGCTTTTTGTAAGTGGATCCGACACATTATCGCTTGACTTCACGTATTATTTCCCTAGAGAATAGGTGCTAAATGGTTTTATGCCTTCGTTGTATATAACGAGATTTTCGGTTATACATAATGCTCCTAGCCCTTCCTATTGCTTCTTGACTATCGCAATATATTTATATATATGCCAACGATTTGGGCTAAAATAAAATATCTTTAAGAAAATTTTATGAGCCATTCAACTTCTTCACCGGCCTTGTTTACGGCTATAAACTCAGTCTCCACTGTAGAGCAGTCAATGCACGTTTATTTGGACGATTTTCAAGACACCGCTCCTCTACCGACTGTTTAGAATTTGTTGAACAGGTGATCTAATTTGCATCACTATTCTCCTATACTATCACGGGATACTTTTTATAGTGCAAAGCATAATTTTGAGTATATTTCAAGACTCGTTTCATTGTCATGAAAGTTCAATGCGAACTTCCTTATGTCGTAGACTAATACGTCTTGACTTTCAATTGCATATCGGATTATTGACTATACTTGATGTAGCAATAGTATATTATAACAACAGCTGTAATAATTTGCATCAGTTGTGGACACAACCTTTTAATATAAAACACATTTAGCAATCAGTCCGCCATTTTCAAGTCTATATGATATGCATATTATAGCACCTTCATTCATGAAACAAATCCAACTTGCAATGGATTTTGGTCATGTTCATCGGTTGGGGTTCACCTTATTATAGACCAACGATTAATATATTCGTTCATGAACAGTCATGTCCATACAAAAACGTACAGACGTATCTTTCTATGAAATGTCACAACCTTTGAAGTGACATCCTTTCATAAAAGAACTAAACAATATAAATTTTCAAGAAAGAAAATAATCTTTCGGGAAAGGCACGTGACCAACTTCCAGATTAGTAGTTTCATCAACTAGTCTTCACTAAGATTGAACAACTGATGAATTCACCGACTACCATATCGATATCATTTAAAGATTTTGGGGGGGGGGGGGTATTATTGTCGCGCTCCCTTTTTCTCGTGAAATCTGGTTTATGACATTTTGGTTGAGACAACTCGTTCCTTTTGGGAAAGGGGTTTGCATTTTTGAAGAGTTGCCACCTAACGATTTAAGGTGCATTAGGGATCCTATAGGGTTCATTTATAACTACTTTTGACAACCAGAGATAGGGTAAGGGCTTGAAATTATCCTAAGGGAAAGTTGTTAGGCACCCCTCAGGAAACACTAGTGTGGTTCCCGGCCAGACAGTTTTTGTGTGAATTTGTACAATTAGGAAATAAACAAGTATGGCTCAAATAGTAGGGGATTTAAGTTTAAATATACAGATGCTTGAAGAAAAAAGTTAATGAAAAGAAGTACAATCTAAGCGTATTTATGAATGTAAAGGAGTGTCCTAGGTTGGTTAGCCTATAGGATCACATCAGTACAATTCCCGGTAATCACTCCTTAAAAAGGGGCTACGCGTGGCATTAGCGCACCGGTCATGATATCCATATCTACCCTTTCCCGCCCCGTGAAGGTAATTAAAGCGAGGGTTGGTCTCGACCTCTATTGCATGCTGTTACCCGTCCATTCCTATCAGTCCCGGAGGAATTTAGGACTCCTATCCTATAGGAGGGGGGGGGGGGGTTCTAGGAAGACCCTCAAGTTTAAAGGGCAAAATACTAGGCGACAAATAAAAACACATAGGACTGCATTTATGGGGTAAAACACAGAAATCAGATAGAAGGCTCAAATATACCTCCACAAGTAATGCACATAGGCAGCACGACTCATACGCAATTAAGGTCTAAATTCAGATCCTAACAAGGTATTTAAGTGATAACAATGGGACCAGATTTATTACATGACTCAGAAAAGAAGTCCGAATCAGGCTTGCCTACTGATTTTAACACGTTGACAATTAAACACTAATCACAAAGACGGTTATGATTTTATTTAAAGTTGATTGCCTAAGGCTTGCCTAGGCGCGGAATACAGATGACTATATTTTATATAGTGAAACAAGGCAGGTTTTTTTAAGCGGACTCTTGAATCCTTATAGGCATGATATCTAATGACAAATCAAGGCAGTTTTTGAAAGAACTTGTTTTAGAGAAAATAAACCATTAATTAAACCAATTTCGAAACGAACTAAAACGTGGACTGGGTTAATTTATTTAACTAAACGAGTTAAGATCTATAGGCAGAATTTCTAGAGTTATTCCCTATAGGCATGACATCTAGTTGTTTAACACCGATTTCAAAAACTTTGCAGGCATGATGAGCAATGAAAGAAACCATGTAACACTTGTTATAACAGAAGCTGGATTCAATTATATCCTATAGGTATGGCATCTATTTGTGAAACTGATTTTTGATACCTATTAACATGATTTCTAATATGGTAAGGCAAGTATAGTAAAATCCTACTAAACAAGATTTCTAACATGGTAAAACAAGTATAGTAAAATCCTACTAAACATGATTTCTAACATGGTAAGGCAAGTATAGTAAAACCCTATAGGCATGGTTTCTAACATGGTAAGGCCAAACATAGTGAAATGTAAAATCCTATAGGCATGGTTTCTACCCGCCTTACCTCGCAAACATTTAAATACTCGCCCTTTTCACTAGTTACCCCATTATTCGTTTACAAATTATTACAGACCATGTGAATGAATAACATAAGAAAAGTAAAAATTACACTGTAGAGAACCTGAAACAGGCCCAGACTTTCAGCACCTGATTAGCACTTCCTCCCTGAGTTATGTAATAAACCACCTCAAGTGCCAAGATTGTTCCATAGCCTTTCTCATATCTGGGTGTGTCAGAGTTCCCTATGGACCTCAAGGGATCCCGGGCAGTGCTCACACCCAGATTGCAGAACCAAGACAGAGTAAGTGTAGTGTGGAAATGCCAGCTTTTATGTGTCCAAGTTCAGAGGGAACTCAAGGGTCCCAAGGCAAGACTCACACAAAAGGGGCAGAACCTAGTGGTCTAAGAGTATATGTGAGAGTGCTAGACATAGATTTAAAAGAGTTGAGTTGGAAACAATTTTGACAATGATTAGTTTGAAATAAGTTTTGGAAGGCAATAGAAGAGTTTGCCTTAGTGAAAACCAGCTTGAAGAAGAAAAGAAACAGGACAATCAGCAACTCAAGACCAAATCAACATACATAGTTCAAACACAAACAGGGAAAGGAGGAATTGGGGACAAGTAGTTCATATGCGAAACATATTTGCACACAGGTTAACACCAGAGAAGTACTACAGAACTTAAATAGTCACAGCAATAGTCTATCACAAAGTGTTCATGCCATGATCTTAACAGCATAAGATTTAAGGGGTGCTAAACAGAGTTACACATTAGGTTTAGGGGAAAGGGTTCAGGATCACATAGTAACTAGGTGCCATGCTTATAATGTATTGGGGGTTAGGGGGGTAGGGAATGTAAGAAAGCAGTGGACATGCTGAATTACATGGTAATCACATGGCAAAATAGGCATGCTAATTGCAAGGGAGACAGCAGAACCACAAGTAGATGCATAAGAGAAACAAAAGAAAGTGCAATACAAATAGAGACATATTGTTTTGGAGGTTTTAAATTAAACTGAAAACATACCAGTAAAAATGAGAAAATAGGTGCAAAGTGAGGAGTGAAGAGCGGTACAATGAAGGGAAGTAGAGCAGTAATGTGTAGAGCAGTAGAGTAGTAGAACAATAGAGCAGTAGAGCAATGTAACCACTCAGTTTTGGCTTGCAGCCAACTGAGTATCAAGTAAGAGAGTATGTATGTGTGTAAGAGAAAGTTCAGAACAGTGTCATTGTTCGTCTGTTATGCTAAAGAGAGGGTAGAGTATTTATAGTTTTAGAACAGGCAGGAAAATAAGGTAATAGGTACTAAATTAGCACAATTATAGAAATAATACAAATCAGAATCAATTAAAGACTCGGACTTCCTTCAATTAGGGAGTCATAGTTCAAACGAGTACAAGTTGTATCAAATAGGGAAAAGAAT
>NC_031997.1:14439584-14443287 GCF_001879085.1 Nicotiana attenuata
GAGTGAATTCTTTCTATCCTGAGTTCCTAAGTGTTCTTAAATTTTATTGTGTGGAACTACTCTCTTTTGTTGTGTGAGGGCACTTGATTCAAGAAGGAAAGGTAATATCAGTGACCTCTATGTTAGAGTAAGTGGGTGAGTTGTGAATAATGCGTGGTACTTGTGAGTCAAATTTTTAGGTCAAGAGGTTACACTCTTGCACTTAGTCTATTTTAAATAATCTTGGTGTGATGAGTTAGGAGAATTGTTTTAAAAGGTCGTGTCTATATAAAGTGTAGTTTGATTGCTCGAGGATGAGCAATGGTTTAAGTGTGGGGTGTTGATGATAGGCTATAATTGCGTATTTTAGTCGCTTATGACACTCTAATTTACTGCACTTTAATTTCGGACTAGGCATCGTGCTAAAATCACCCACGAATAATATAGTTAGACAGTCTACCAGAACTACACAATTGACTAACAATGAGGCCGAGTATCAGGCCATGATTGCAGGTCTTGAACTAGCTAAAAGCTTGGGAGCGGAGGTCATAGAGGCCAAGTGCGATTCCGTCCTCGTGGTAAACCAGTTAACGAGACTTTTGAAGTCCGAGAAGACCGAATGCAGAGGTACTTAGATAAACTACAGGTGGCTTTACAGATTTAAGGAATGGACCTTGCGACATGTACCTCGAGAACAGAACAACGAGTCTGACGCTCTTGCCAATCTAGGTTCATCGGTCGAAGACGACGAACTCAACTCGGGGACTGTCGTACAACTCATGAGATCGGTGATCGAAGAAAGCCACGCTGAAATAAACTCCACGAGCTTGACCTGGGATTGGAGAAACAAGTACATAGACCGTCGGATTCAAAGGAGTCGAGAGCTCTGCGCACAAAAGCAGCATGGTTCACTTTGTCCGAAGACGGAACACTATTTAGAAGGATGTTTGATGGACCATTGGCAATATGTTTGGGACCTGGAGATACCGACTGCATCCTACGGGAAGTTCACGAGGGAACTTGTGGAAATCATTCCGGTGCCGAATCGCTGGTCCACAAATTTATCAGAGAAGGGTACTACTGGACCGATATGGAGAAGGACTGAAAAGAGTTCGTTCGAAAATGCAACAAATGCCAAAAGGTATGCGCCAATGATTCACCATCCCGGAGAGCAGCTCCATTTGGTCTTATCCCCATGGCCGTTCATAAAATGGGGAATGGACATCGTCGGTCCTCTTCCATTTGCCCCAGGTAAGGCTCAATTTATTTATTTATGACTGATTATTTTTTTAAGTGGGTTGAAGCACATGCTTTTGAGAAAGTCAGAGAAAAAGAAGTCATAGGCTTTATTTGGGACCACATCATATGTCGATACGGGATGCCCTCCGAGATCGTATGTGATAACGGAAAGAAATTCATCGACAGCAAAATGACTAAATTTCTCGAGGATCACAAGATCAAAAGAATCCTGTCGACGCCTTATCATTCCAGCGGAAACGGACAACCCGAATCAACCAACAAAACCATTATTCAGAACCTCAAGAAGATATTGACCGATGTGAAAGGGAAGTGGAGAGAGATGTTGCCCGAGGTTCTATGGGCATACCGCACAACATCAAAATCCAGTATCGGAGCAACACCGTTCTTGTTAGTTTATGGCACCGAAGCTCTCGATCGAAGTCAGAGAACCTAGTATCAGATTTCGATATGCAACAGAGGAGTCAAATAACGAGGTCATGAATACGAGTCTAGAATTGTTGGACGAAAGACGCGAAGCTGACCTCGTCCGATTGGCCGCCCAAAAATAGCGGATCAAAAGATATTACAATCGAAGAGCCAATCTTTGACATTTTAACATTGGGGACTTGGTGCTAAGAAAAGTCACCCTCAACACCCGAAAACCGAACGAAGGGAAACTGGGTCTGAACTGGGAAGGACCAAACCAGGTTCTCAAAATCATCGGAAAGGGATCATATAAGCTCGGCATGATGAACGGCGAACATATCGCACCTAAAACGATACTACTGCTAAGGTACGACCCCTTCCATTTTCATTTATATTTTAAACTAACTCTTGCAGGTGTTCGATAAGAAACATCGATGGACTCCTCGACACGAAGTCTTTAGGTCTGAAAGCACGCGTTGCACTCTTTTTCCCTTAGACCGATTTTGTCCCAAATGGGTTTTTCGGCGAGGTTTTTAATGAGGCAACCATTGATCGTGCTAACTTAGAACAGTTCAACAGTATCCGAGGCTTCTTTACAATCAACCTCGAATACTGGGGGGGCATTACCCTCGAATGTCAACTTTGTTGCGAGGAAATTAACTCATGGCATCAGGGTCTCGATAGAAAAAATTTGTAAGGACCAAACGGTCAAACAAATCGTGCCCATGTAGTTTGCTCGAGCCCTGACACAGAACATGTACGCATGTATAATCAATTATAAAGAGAAGTATTTTCCTTACTGATATCTCATGCCTTAGAAAAAATTTTCTACTTACAATTTCATACTCTCGATCTATTATGTAAACAGGCTTAAGGGCCGATCATAACCAGAGTTCGGATAATTACCCCCACGCTCGGGGACTGTCGTCCGAAATAAACGAGATCGAATTATTAAAACTTCGAGATCATAAGACCTTTTTAGGCAACCCACGATTTTTATAGGCCACGGACACCCCACACGGGGATTGAAACTTCGGGCAAGCTCGAAGTAAAATGGGAAAATAATCCCAAGGGGCAAATCCCGAACTAAAGAGGTTACAGCCAAATTAACACGGTTTGGAGACGTCCAAATTCCGTAATAAAACAGGCCTTCGAATTCTTTCATAAACTGGTTAAATGGGCTGTAAGGCCCCGTGAATTTTTCTACTCAAAACCCGAACCTCGTAGTGCCTAGTTAGGGTCAGGTGATAGAAACTCACAAAAATTCTTCGCCGCGATTTGGACCCTTTGAGCTGATCTATGAACTTAAAAACCAAGAATCAAAGTTTTCAGAAAAGTGCAAATATGCGATCTAGAATGCGGTCGCATACCAGGTATGCGGACTGCATTTCTGCCGCAGAGTGAGTCAGTGTGTTAGCTAATTTGAGGTTGAAAATGCGGTCCATTATGCGATCGCATAACCAATATGCAGACCGCATAGTCGTCGCATAATTCCCTTGGGATTTTGTGAAGGTCAATTTTGCGGTGCATAATGCTACCGCATAACGGGTATGCGGACCGCATTTCCGTCGCATACCCAAGCAGAATGTTCAGATTTTGGGAGCCTTTTTGCGGTCCAATCTGCGGCCCGCATTTCCACTTTGCGATCGCAAATGCGATCGCAGATCCGACTTGGAGCTCCAATTTTCTAATTTTTATCCCAACGCCCCTATCATTATATTCGGTATTATAGCTCGTTTTGAGCATTTTCTGGACATTTCTAGAGTGGGGGAGAGGGTCTAAGTGAGAGAAAGTTCTCCCCATCAAATTACTCCATAGAATCTTGCTAAATCCTTGAAGATAATCAAGTGAAGGCTCCTAAATCTTCATCCCAAGAGGTAAGGCTCCATCACCTCAGCTCATATTTGTATACTTAGCTATATGGGGTCCTTAGGGAAGTAATTCATGGGTATAAAAATGAATCTCTTGCATGCATACCACACCATAGGACATTGGAAAGTAGTAAACTAAAAAGATGGCAATTGGGGGTATAGAATGATAGAAATTCCTCTCAAAGGGG
>NC_031997.1:14443368-14448064 GCF_001879085.1 Nicotiana attenuata
CGTTGGCGTTTACGAAGGTGTGGTAAGATTTGAATTGGTTGGTGTACTGATTATTGTTTCACATTGATTGATTTGCAATTTATATACACATATACATGAAAGATGTGCCCCAAACGTGAGTAATGTACTATTCTTGATGTTTAATGAAGTATGAAGTATACAATCATGTGTTGAAATGCGTGGGCTATAAGCCAAAGATCAAAACTGAGAATTTTCATGCTAACTATGTGACTACTTACATGTGCTTGCAACTTGAATTACTTTCGTATGTGCCTATGATCACAACTTGCAAGGTGAATATTGAAAAGGAAAATGATGTGATAAGTGTGGCCCAAAGTGCCCATGAATTAAATTGATACATGAAAGATATTTGATTCAAGTGAGATGAATAATGAGAAAGAAACCACGCCTAGGCAAGGCGGCCTAGCCGATCGGGCCGTGATCGGACACCATGCTGCACACATGGTGGTGATGTGCTGATATTGAATTCCGGATAAGGGAAATGAAATAGTGATTAAGATATATGCCTCCAATGAGGCAACCTAGCCGGTCGGGTCGTGATCGGACTCCGCTCAAGGTAGCGGTGGTATCGAGAACAGTGATAAACGTATGAAAGGAATGCCCCAAACTAAGTTATGGGACTTATGTAAATGATTCTATGATTTGCATATTTGATTCACCTATGTGATTTACTTGTTATTGCTTGGTAGTTCTTTCTAGTAAAATGGTGTTTAGTTATACATACTAGTACTATTCCATGGTACTAACGTCCCTTTTGCCGGGGGCGCTACATTTTTTTTAAATGAATGTAGGTGGCTCCATAGCGGATAGTGCCGATCGTGTGTAGCGGAGCATTATCCTTCTCAAAGATCTTGGTGAGCCCCTTTCTCCTTCAAGGGGCTATATTGCACACCTCTTGCCTTTTTGGACTTTCACTTTTGAGGTATAGCCGGGGCCTTGTTGCCGGCGTTGTCACATTTATCTTTTGTATCCTTAGAGGCTCCGTAGACATATATGTGGGTCAGATGTGGGTGTCGAATAGGCGTGCGAGCTATGTTGTAATTCTAAACTTATGTTGCCTACGAATTGTAGCTCTTTGGGAACTTTGGAAACTAACTTATCTACAGTTTAATGTTGTGATCTAAATTGAACTAAAAATGTCGAATTACTATCTTCCTTTGTTGAATAAATGAAAGCATGGTCCCCTTATCGTATGGAGTTGGGTAGGTAGTGTTTGGTAAGGCTTGCTCAGTTGGGGTCACTCGATTGAGCGCCGGTCGCGCCTCCCGAGGTTGGGGCGTGACATGGGCTACCCCCGGCAAAATCATAAAAGGCTTCGATAATATCAAGCCTCGAAAACTCTAATGAGTACGAAATTGTTCGAACTCTCGAACAGTTCCTTATTTCATGCTATGGCATTACAAGTTTTACAAATACAAATGATACAAAAACTTTTCAAGCCGAAAAGGGGAGAAAGCCATAAACAATCTTTTTACAAAGGCCATATCGGCCTAATACAAGAGCCTAAGGGCTGCTTTTGCTTTGAGTTCGACCATCCTCGCTCAAATAAAAAACCTAAGGTTTTCCTCACTTCGAGTTCGAGCAAACATTCACTCGATCGTAAATGTTGTACTAGTTCGGTTTCGAACAGATTGTCTAAGCCTCGGACCTTAGAATACGATTTCATAATTATATAAGGCATAAAGGAAGGAAAGTTCATTATATTCATCAAAAAAATTTACAAGGGCAACACGGCCCGATGAAAGTTCTTTAACAAGGGCCGAAACGGCCTCAACAGAAACACAAAAAAAATACTAAAAATCCTAAGTAGCTTGGTCTTCGTCGGAGGCAGCATCATCACTTTCAGGATCATCCCCATCTTCAGATCCGTCTTGGCTCTCGGAGTCCACCTCAGGAAAGGCTAGTGTCCGGGATTTGGTCTCCTCTGCTTGGCAGTCTCGACCTCGGCTCCAATATCGAAACCCTGAGCCTAGACTTCCTCGAGGGCTTCCCATCGAGCTTGCCACTTAGCGTGATCCACCATGCTCCTAGCCTGTGCCAGGGTAGCTTCGACGTCGACGTTGTATTGGGTCGCATTAGCTTGGGCCTTGGCATTGGCCACTGCCACCTTAGATTTGGCCGCTTCGAGCTCCACGACCAGTTTCTCCCTAGCAGAAACTGGAGAGCTCAACTGGGACCGGAGATCCTCAACTTTCTTGGCCGGCACCAAGATTTCCTCCTTCACACCTCGGAGCTGGTTCTCAGCAGAGGCCAGTTGGGCCCGAGCAGTCTCCTTTTCTGAGGCCAGGCAGTTCATTTTCTCTCTCCATCCTTCGGCCTCAGTTTTTAGCGCATCTGCTTCTTCACGGAGTTGCCTGATTATGTCAAGTTTTTGTTGGACCTGCGGGTTCGAACCATTAGCTACCACGCCCGGATCTCTATCACTAACTTCAAATATTCTTCTTACCTGCTCGATCAATTCAGAGTGTTCTTTCTGAGTCGTTTCTAGCTCAGCACGGAGCCCTTTAGCTTTCCCTTCCATTTGCTCACTAAGAAGCTTGAAGGCATCCTGATAATAGGCTAAATTGTATAATTTGGCCTACATTCGGGCTCTAACTTAAGGATGCTTTACTGTTGTAAGTGTGTAAATAATGCAAAAAATTGGCTCTAACAGTGACTTTGGTGTTTCACAAGAGTGCAATAATCAAATGAGGGCTTATGATGGTGATCCGTGCAAAAATTGGAGTGAATGGACGAAAATGGGAGCAAAGCACATTTGGCAGTGGAAAACCTCACTAGCGCGGGCATTAGTGCGGTTTTAGCGCGCCCGCGCTAGTCCAGCGGCCCAAAACAGTAGGAAACCCCACTAGCGCGGCCTTAGCGCGCCCGCGCTAGTCCAGATGCGGGAGCAGTAATTTTAAAAGGGCAATTTTGGAAGTCCAGGCAAATCTACACAGACAATAAAAGGTTTAACAAGTCCAATAGAGAGGGGGAGTTCGAGTTTTTGAGAAGAAGCAAGAGAGGCAAGGAGGCAACTTGGAAAAACAATTTTTATTCTCCCTACTTTATTCTTCTATCAATGACTATGAATTCTTTTGTAGTTTTTATCGTTGTCATGAGTAGCTAAATACTTTAATCTAAGGTTTTGGTGAAATCCGTTGGGGATGACTTGGTTGTTATATTAATATAGTTTTGAATTGGTTTTTAATCTCTATTTGTTCATCTACGTTTTGATTGTGGTTAATTGAAAGGGCCCTCAATTATCCGTCCCTATTTAGTATGTATCTGCTTGAGAGAGAGTGCATATTTAGGTAGTTGTTTGAACAACATCACTCCCTGAGTATTGACGAGAGTCATAACCGAGTGTTTAGAGGTTGGATTAGAGATAACGATACCTCGGGTGCAATCTAAGTGAACTGTAATGCAAATCTAGCTAGCGCAGCTCGAGAGAGTGCATCTAGTAAATTATCATAATTGCTTGAGAAAGATTTATGATAGCTGGAGAGTTCATGATTGATAGAGACAACTAAGTCACAGTTATAAGACATATACAACCAAGAAAATCAACAACGGGGGAAACCATTACCTTAGACCTTATTCCAATTGTTTACAAATCAAGCATAGTTAATTTTCAGCTGTTTATTTATTTTCAGTTTTAGTTGTTAGAAATATCATCAACTGTTAATCACAAAGTTTGGGGAAATTGATTTTGTGAATTTAGTATGTCCGATAAAAGTAATTGATAGGTTAATTCCCTGTGGTTCGACTCTGGGCAGAAATACTCAGATTATATTTGCAACGTCCGCATGTCTTTTTATAAGGCATAGTTTGGCATTATCAAATTTTGGCGCCGTTGCCGGGGCATTAACGGTGTTATCAATTACAATTGAAAGAAGTACAAAAATTCTTAGTGTAGTCAATTTTCTCTATACCCAATCTTTTCATTGAAATTCTAACGTTTGAACTCTTGTGGAATTCAGGTGTATGCCTAGAAATTCTTCGAGGACTGGAGAACTGCTAGAAGGACTCTCAGACCCCGAGAAAATGTTTCGGGCATTGAACTGTGCTAACAAGAGAATCCAGCAATCACAACAATCACACCAGCTCGAATTTGACATGGGTGACGCAGACAACGTCATTGGAAACGTTGGGGATCCGCCAGCAAACCCCAACGTAAGAGTAGTGGCACCTCTTGTGCCCGAAGCTGCACTTTATGACTGGGCACAGCCCACAGCTGATAACTTGGCCACTGCCATAGTTGTGCCCGCAATTCAAGCGGAGACCTTCCAGATAACCAACAATATGCTGCATCTACTACAGAATAAAGGATTGTTCTCCGGATCACACATTGAAGACCCTCAGCAGTACCTGAAAAATTTTCTGTCAATTTGTGTGACCCAAAGGTAGCCAAATGTGACCCCGGAAGCTATCAAGCTGTTACTGTTCCCATTCTCTGTGACCGGGGAAGCTCAGACTTGGTTAAATTCACTCCCTATCAATTCCATTGTCACCTGGGAGGAATTATTCAAGCAGTTCCTGAACAAGTTCTATCCGCCAAACAAGACTGCAAGACAGATTGATGAAATATTGCAGTATAAGCAGCAGCCGACTGAGTCCTTGCAAGAAACTCGGGAAAGATTTAAAGGGATGCTAGTGAAGTGTCCTCACCATGGCATTCCAGACCAGATGCTCGACC
>NC_031997.1:14448233-14541045 GCF_001879085.1 Nicotiana attenuata
CATTCAGTTCCTCTTGACCCAATAATCGCATGCAGAGAACATGGCCACACTCATGACTCAAATGAGCATATTGACAAAGAAGATTGATGAGATGGGTACAAAACAGGTGCACATTGTTAACAAAACAAATGGAGGACTGTGTACACCTTGTATTAGTTAGTCTTATGTGTGTTCATGGAGTGGAGAAGGTGAAAATCAAGGGGCAAGAGAAGATATGAATTATGTCAACAACTTTGGGGGTCAGAGACAAGGAGGACAGCAGTGGAGACCGCCACAAAATCAGCAGTACAAGCCAAACATGCAACAGCCTGGGGGTATGCACCCTCAAGGCCAAATGGTGCCAGTACCATATCAGAAACCACAGGGCTATCCACAGCAAAATCAGCAGCAATTAACATATCAACCACCTCCTCAGCAGCAAGATAACAACATGATGAAAATCAGGGGGTATGCTTCAACAACTTATTGGGACAAAGGTGCAGGAAAAGTTGGCAGTGCATGATTCAGCTATAAAGAACGCTGAAACACAGCTGGGACAGCTGTCCATGGATTTAAACAACCGCCCTCAGTGAGTCTCCAGAATGGGAGAGACTTAGACAGAGAGCAGGAAATTATACAAGCCAGCAAGGAGAGTACGCCAGCCACTCCAGTTCCATTAGAGGTAGATGAAACAACAGAACTTACTGAAGTGGTGGTGGAACAGAGTCATGAGGAAAAAGGTAAGGATAAGATAAATGAGCAAGCTGCAGAACAGGTGACACCTCTTTTGCCAGAAAACTCCAACAGAGAGAAGCCAGCAAGCAGTGCACAAAGGGTGATACCTGCACCCTTCCCTCAGAGACTGGTAAAACAAAAGAAGGAAGTTCAATACAAGAAATTCATAGAGATGCTGCGTCAAATTCAGTTGAATATTCCTTTGATAGATGCCTTGAGGGAAATGCCCGGTTATGCAAAGATGACGAAGGACCTAATGTCACGGAAGTTTGATTTTTAGGACCTTTCCATAGTGACTCTGACACAGTCCTGCAGCGCAGTAGTGACAAGACCGATGGCTCAAAGATGTCTGATCCAGGTAGCTTCACTATTCCATGCACAATTGGAAGTTATGCTTTTGCAAAGGCATTATGTGATTTGGGAGCCAACATAAATCTGATGCCGCTGGCTGTATACACCAAACTGTGCATTGGCAGAGCTAGACCGACTTCGATGCTGCTACAGTTGGCTGACCGCATAGTAAAAAGGCCAACTGGTATTCTTGATGATGTGTTGGTGCAAGTGGAGAAGTTCGTGTTCCCTGCAGACTTTGTTATTCTGGATTGTCAGGTAGATGAGGAGATACCTCTCATTTTAGGTAGACCATTTTTGGCCACTGGGAGAGCACTGGTCGATTGTGAGACTGGGGAATTAAAAATGAGACTGAACGATGAAGAGGTCATATTCAATGTTCAACAATCTATGAGGAGACCCAGTGAATATGCTAATTGCTCTCTAGTGGAGGCAGTAGATGTGATCCTGCAAGAAGATGATGTAACCCTGACTGTTAAAGATCCATTAGAGGCATGTCTGACAAATTTAGAAGAGATGGATGGTGAAGGGTTGGCTGAGTGGGTCATGGAACTTGAAGGCCAAGGATTCTGGACAAGGGAACCTTAGTTCGAGTCCCTTGAGTTAGAAAAAAGGGCTACACCTCCAGCAAAGCCATCAATAGAGGAACCACCCATGCTGGAGCTGAAGCCACTCCCAGCTCACCTCAGGTACGCTTTCTTAGGCCCTGATTCTACTTTGCCTGTCATTGGCTGGACCATGGTAGACATAAAGGGTATTAGCCCAGCCTTCTGTATGCATAAGATTCTCTTGGAAGAAGTGCACAAACCTTCCATAGAACATCAACGAAGGCTGAACCCGAACATGAAAGAGGTAGCAAAGAAAGAAGTGATCAAATGGTTAGATGCGGGAATCATTTCCCCATCTCTGATAGCAATTGGGTCAGCCCTGTCCAATGTGTGCCACAAAAGGTGGGAATGACTGTTGTGCAAAATGAGAACAATGAGTTGATCTCAACTCGTACAGTCACGGGATGTCGGATTTGCATGGACTACCGAAAATTGGACACAGGAAGGACCACTTCCCTTGCCTTTCATTGACCAGATGTTGGACAGGCTGGCCGGGCGATCGCACTTATATTTCTTGGATGGATATTCGGGGTACAATCAGATATCAATAGCCCCCGAAGATAGAGAGAAAACATCCTTCACTTGTCCGTATGGCATCTTCGCCTTTCGAAGAATGCCTTTTGGGCTTTACAATGCACCAACAACATCTCAACGGTGCATGTTAGCCATATTCACAGAAATGGTGGAGGATATTATGGAGGTTTTTATGGATGATTTCTCCGTGGTGGGAGATTCATTCGAAGATTGTCTTCACAACTTAAGAAGAGTGCTCAAAAGATGTGTGGAGACAAATTTAGTGCTTAACTGGGAGAAGTGCCATTTTATGGTACATGAAGGGATAGTCCTGGGGAATCGAGTGTCCAGTAAAGGAATTAAAGTCGACCATGCTAATGTTGACGTGATTGAAAAGCTACCACCGCCCACTTCAGTCAAGGCGGTGAGAAGTTTCCTTGGACACGCCGGGTTCTACAGGCGATTCATAAAAGATTTCTCCAAAATTGCTAACCCATTATGCAAACTCCTTGAAAAGGATCAGCCCTTTGTGTTTTCTAATGATTGCAGGTTGGCATTTGAGGAGCTAAAGAAGAGGTTGGTGACTGCACCCATCATTGTTGCACCCAACTGGGAGCAACCATTTGAGCTTATGTGTGACGCAAGTGACTATGCCATAGGAGCACTCTTGGGGCAGCGAAAGGATAAGCTGATGCACACGATTTACTACGCAAGTAGAACGGTAAGCGGTGCACAACTCAATTACACTGTGACGGAGAAGGAGATGTTGGCGGTGGTGTTTGCTTTTGACAAGTTCAGATCATATCTGATTGGCTCCAAGGTAATTGTATACACTGACCATGCAGCTCTCAGGTACTTGATTGAGAAGAAGGAGTCTTAAACCGCACCTGATTCATTGGGTGCTGCTGCTGCAAGAATTTGACCTCGAAATTCGTGACCGTAAGGGCACAAAAAATCAAGTCGCTGATCATCTATCACGACTTGAAGGAAATGAAAAATCAGTCGAGGTCGAAGAGATTCTGGAAACCTTAATCAGACGAGCAGCTGCTCGCAGCCAGTCTTGAGGAAGCGCCATGGTATGCAGACTTTGCAAATTACCTGGTCTGCGGTATAGTTCCTTATGACCTTTCATCTGTCCAAAAGAAAAAGTTTTATCGTAATTGCCGCATGTATTATTGGGATGAACCTTATTTGTTTAGAATATGTGTTGATAATATGATCTGGAGGTGTGTCCCCGAGATAGAACAAGCTTCTGTTTTGCAGGCTTGTCACGCATCAGTATATGGAGGACATTTTGGAGGGGTCAGGACAGCTGCGAAAGTGCTAAAAGCCAGATTCTTTTGGCCAACAGTGTTTAGAGATGCACATCTATGGGTGAAGGGCTGTGATGAATGTTAGCGGACCAGGAACATTTCCCGTCGCCATGAGATGCCCATGAACCCGATTCAAGAGGTAGAGGTGTTTGATGTTTGGGGGATTGACTTCATGGGTCCCTTCGTCAGCTCATTTGGCAATAAGTACATACTTGTTACTGTGGATTACGTGTCTAAATGGGTAGAAGCTGCATCGTTTCCCACTAATGATGCAAGAGTGGTGGTAGGATTTTTGAAAAAGAACATATTCACCCGATTTGGGACACCAAGAGCGATCATCAGTGATGGAGGCACTCACTTCTGTAATAGAGCCTTCGAGAAATTGCTTGCGAAGTATGATGTACGCCACAAGGTGGCTACCCCTTATCATCCGCAAACTAGTGGGCAGGTTGAAGTGTCCAACAGAGAGACAAAAAGTGTGCTAACCAAGACTGCGAACGCCACAAGAACTGATTGGGCGAAAAAGCTTGACGATGCACTCTGGGCCTATAGAACTGCATTCAAAACACCAATAGGTATGTCACCGTACAAGTTGGTATTTGGGAAGGCCTGTCATCTGCCTGTGGAGCTAGAACATCGAGCTTGGTGGGCACTAAAGCAATTGAACATGGATCCCAATGCAGCTGGACAAAATCGACTGACAAGAGTTGAATGAGCTGGACGAATTTAGATATCAAGCCTTTGAAAGCATGAGGCCCTACAAGGAAAGAATGAAGAAGCTGCATGACAAGCACATTCTGGACAGAAATTTCAAACCCGGTGACAAGGTACTATTGTATAATTCAAGGTTGAGATTGTTTCCGGGTAAGTTAAAGTCCCGATGGTCAGGACCTTTCAGAGTGGTGCAAATGTTCGCAAGTGGAGCTGTAGAGATCGAATCAAAAGATGGGACAAACAAGTTCATAGTAATTGGGCAATGGTTGAAACATTACCTTGGAATAGCTGAAGAAAAAGGGGATACTGTGGTGATCAATTTGAAAGAACCCCAATACGCGAATGAGGAGTGATGAGCAAATACTTGCGTCATGCCGCGAAGTTAAATTAGGCGCTGCGTGGGAGGCAACCCACTAATGTGTTGTTAAGTGTAGTATGTAACCTCATGTATTAAAAAAAAACTAACGCCTCAGATTTAACCAACTAGCGCGGCCGTGCTAAACCAGCACGCAACAACGCTAGTTGGGTTTCTCACTGCCTCAGCTTTAACCAACTAGCGCGCATCCCGCGCTAGTTGGGTTTCTTTCTGCCTTAATTTTAACCAACTAGCGTGGCCGCGCTAAGCCAGAGCGCAGCCCGCGCTAGTTGGGTTTCATTCTGCCTCGTGTTTATTGAACTAGCGCGCAGCCCGCGCTAGTCCAGGTAAGTTCCGCATATTTTTTTATTTTTTATTTTCTCTTTTATTATTTTAACCCCTTTAACTTATAACCCACCCGCCCCCCTCTCAATTTCCCCAATCTCCCCCTCTCACACACGATTCCCCCAAGCCCTAACCCCTTTCTTCTTCTTTTTCATCTATTCCTCCATTCTTCCTCCTCCATACCCGACCACACACACCACCACCTTCATTCTCTTCATCAATCTTTCCACTTTTGCTCTCCTTCCCTCTACTGGTAAGTGTTTCTCTCTTTAATTTTGTATGTAGATCTTCAATTTTGTTTTTTTAGTTTAGTTTCTTTTCTTTCTTTCTTTTTACTTTGTATAGTAGAATGTAGTTTTATTTTAGGATAGAAACATATGTCAATAGTTAGGTTGGGCTAAAAAATTAAAAACATTCAGATTGTGGTTGTGTGGTGTGCTTATTGGGTTATTGTGGTAGTATTCCTTGTGTTGAAGGGATAGTTGGAGCTTAAAATTAACCATTGGCCACAATGTGTTTGTTAAAATGCATCTTTGGAGGAAGTGTTGTGACCATTCCGTGGTGAAGTCTGAGTAGCCACGTTTTGGTCACCCGATTGAATAGAACTGACGTTGGACTATTTGCAGGTACCATGGCTCCTCGCAAACGCCAAGCAACAGGTTCCTCCTCCAGCCGCCCGGCTACAGCCAACACTGGGGGAAGGCCTTGAAAGTCGGTTGATACAAGGCCCTTCAATAGTCAAAAGTTCGTGTCCGCCAAGGCACAGGACAGGTTTAACAAGAAAGAGGCCAAAACAATTGTGCCGGAATAGGCCATGGATCCCAATGCACCGGGGACTACCTGCCCAAATATACCATTTGAGTTGAGGCGACGACACCTGGACATATTCTTTGAGGAGCCGATCACTGCCAATGTCATGCTTGTTAGGGAATTCTATGCAAATCTCCTAGAACATAAAGACTACACGGTCATAGTGCGCAAGAGACCGGTCAATGCTTCTTTGGAGAATATTGGGACTCTATACAGGCTTCCTCCACCACCTCAGGGGTACGTGGATGCATACCAAGCATACAGTGGAAAACATACTTCGTGGTCCACATTCACCGACACTATCTGTCAGCCGGGAGCCACTCTTCAGTGGTACAAATATGGGAATAAGTTCCACTCCTCAGCCCTCAAGTTTGAGGCCAAATGCTGGTTGTACTTTATCAATAGCCGACTCCTACCCTCAAAGAACCTGTCAGAAGTGAATATCCCTCGAGGGTGCCTCATTTGGTGCTTCATGAATAATGCTCCATTTGATGTGGCCAAGGTCATACACGATGAAATGTTCCAGCGGGTCCGGGTTCAAAGATATGGGTTGTACTACCCGTCTCTGGTCACCCGGTTGTGCCTTCATGCCAATGTACCGAGTAACCTTGCTTTAGATGGCCGAGTTCCTGTGGTCCATCCTTTCACAGCTGAGAGGGTCACTACGGGCAAGGAAGTGGTAGCCGCTGAGGAATTGATTGGCCATGATTCTGATGATGGTGATGACGCGGAGGAGGAGGAACAACAACAGGTAGCTGATGCTGAGGAGATTGTAGGTGATGAGCAGCCAGCTCAACCACATGCTGATGATGCTGCAGGCCCGTCTAGGGCCAGTCGGGGACAACAGTTAGACCGCATGGAGCAAGAGGTAGCTGAAATACGGACCTCAGTAACTGACCTGGGGACACGTGTTGATGAGATGGCCACCCAGCAGAAGAAATCAGAAAAACACATCCTGGGTTGGCTCCGTGCATTGGGTAGGGCATGCAATGTCGACGCCGGCTCTGTCTCCGACCAGGATTGAGCAGTCAGGGAAGTTCCCTTTCCCTTCTTTTGATTTACTTGGCCATGAGGACATGTCCTCAATTTAAGTGTGGGGTGGGGATAGGGATACTTCATTGTATGTTTGTAATTGTAACAATTAAGTGTTTTCTTTGGTTGTTTTGACTGTGTTGGTGTTAGAACAATAGTCATTAGGTAAGTGAAAATAGTAAATGACTTGTCCCGACGACGGATCTCTTTCGACGGGGTTCTTGAGGGACTAAGTCGAAGAAATAAATAAATAAATTAAAAAAATGGAATATAGAGACTCTTCCTGATGACGGATCCTTTAGACAATTTTCTTGAGGGAAGTTNTTAAGTTTTTTAGTACCGATTTACGGGGCCTTACCGACTTCCCCCTTAAGTTCCGGACCTTTTTTCGGNGTTAAGGCCAAGGTTTGAACTTTTTTTTGGTACCCCTTAATTAGTTACGTAATTTAAACCTCCCTTAAAAAACTTTACAAAACTAAAATAAGTTTTTTCTTTACTTACTTAATTTTTTACACTTTTTTAGGTGTAAATTTTTGTTAGTTATTTTTACTGTTTAATTAGTTTCGACTACTTTTATAAAAATATACTACATGTACATTTGCATTTAGGTATCTAATTTCATATTTTAGGATTATTTAGTGTTAAGTCTGTTTTTAGAACTAAATTTAAGTAAATAACTAAAATAGTTCCATTTTTTAGCATTTTTTTTTAATGTTAAATTGTTAGAATTTGTCAATGGGTTTGCTTTTAAATAGGATTTAATAGATTTTTAGGAATTAATTAGTTTAATTTTGTAAACAAGTAGGTACTTTGAATTTTGACATTTTAATAAAAATTGAAAAACNTAAAAATCAAAATGTAAAACAATAAGTAATAAAATCAAAAGAAAGAGAAAACAATAAAAGGAATTGAAATTGAGATAGGATAGGCAATTTTGGACCATCTCTTGTTTAATTCTGGTGGCCCAATACCCCAAATCCGGTCCCCAGCCCAAAGGTTCTCGATCCGGTCCAGCTCTTGGAGCTCAAACGACGTCGTTTCCACGACAATCAATCCTGGCCGTCTAGGTTGTTTGATCTAACGGTCAGGAATTGATATTTTTTGACATATAACTGTCTGAATCGTCCCCCCCCCCCCCATCTCTCATCTCTCAGAACACACCCCTCTCATGAACCCTAATTCCGCCATTCCCCGCCGTGAGCCGCCGGCCGGAAATCGCCTCCGCCGGCGGCGACTGTCCAAACCACTCTAAAATAACACCCTAGGCTCCTCTCCTCTTCCTCTATCCATATCCAGGCCCAGTTTCCCTCGAATCCTACTCAAACACTTTGAATCTTGAATCGAAGTTTTCCCGGTCATGACCCAAAGTAACCCAATCACCACCAAATTAACACCGTATAACCATCGCGACATCCTCTATCAGACCCCCCAGGTTCCATCCCTCGAACATGGCCGGAACTTCTCGAATATTAGTTTGAAGTTTTCCGGCCAAAACCCTAATTGTACCAAATCACTTCAAATTGATACCACGTGACCCCCTCGCCTCCCTCGTGGTGAATTCATCGTCGTGTGCATTCAAATCTCGTTGAAGATGGTCGAATTTGAACTTTGAGAGTTAGCCTGATTTTGAAGTCGGGTCAGTGAGTTTCTAGTTTTAGTTCTTAATGATTAGTTGATTTAATTTTGTTTAAAGTTGTATTCGTGTGTTAATTCTTCCCTAGTTTCTGTCCATGCCTATTCTGTTTGTTCGTTTGCTCATAATACTGTAGTTGATACTCTCAATTAGTTAAATTTTGTGCTCATGTTTAATCGTTTAGCTTAAGTGAGTTAAGTAATGTGTGATTCAAGTTTCAGTCTGTTTGGTTGACAATTTTGTTTAGTTGATAAGGTGAATTGGGTAATTGTTTAAGTTTAATTTTCAGTAATTAAAACTTGAAATTGTTCTGGTTAGGGTTGGGTAATTTAGGCTTTTTAGCTAATCATGGGGGTTGGGTTGGATAATAATGAGTTGGTAATTTCAGTTGAGTTCAGGGGTAGTATAGGTTTTGGATAGAAGGAATTTGGTAGCAATTGAAGTTCAAAGTTCTAGAACACTCTAGAATGGGGTCTAGTTTAGAATTTTAGGAAACATAGTGTGCTAACTTGAGGAACAAGTCAATAAGTAAAGGATTATTTGTGAAAATAACCTAGGGACTAGAAGGAAAACACAAAATCTGAGGGCTGCCCTTATTTTGCCTATAAAAAGGCATCACCAGTGCCTTGAATAAGAAGTTTGAAGCTCTGAAAAATTCCCCCCCATTCTCACAAGCATTCATCAGCTCAAATTTGAATTTTAAATTCAAAAACTTCTCTTAGATCTTATTTTCCTCCAAAAAATTAAAAACAAAAAAAAAACAACAAAAACAACAAAAAAATCCAAAAATCTACGGTTACATTGAGATTTCAGATTGATTGCAAGTCTAGTTTGGTCCTGGATTCAATTTCAAGTCGTTTAGGGGTTATTTCAAAGCTTTTAGGTTTGTTTCTGTTGGCTGAAGCTTCAGAGATCTGCTAGGATTGAGTTCGAGTGTTTTTTTGGGTTTCAATCGAGTTATTTTGGGTTCATTTTGGTGCTGTACTTCTGTCACTGGGTTAAAATTGCTGTTGTGACTTGCTATTTGCTCTGCTAACTGCTTGATCTGCTGCTGATCCTCATCTCTTCTTGTTGATATTCAATTTCCAGGTACACACCTTGGATCTGATTCAATGTAACCATTCAAGTTGGAAATGAAATGGAAATACTCGCCTATTTGCTCCTTAGACTGTGCTTATTAGACTGTTGCATGTTAATAGTTAACAAATTTTAGACATAGTTTAATTTTTGATTTGTATGTATACTGGACTATATAATTGGATTCTCAGTGTAGTGGCAATAGTTAGATTCTCAATGTGGTTTGATGTTGGTCTTTAGCTGAAGCTTTATCTAGTTCTAGCCATAATATAGCTTGACCCCTCATATGAGTTCATTTTTGTGTTGAGAATCTGTTACCAGTCTGAAATTGGTGCTAAAACCATAAATGTGCATGTGTTAGATAATAAAGTGTTAAGGTATTATGAAAAGCTTTAAGTACGTTTAAGTCAAGTGTAATTGTTATGTCCATGCACAGTTAAATTCAAAAGGAATTATGAATTCAAAACTGGACTCAGAATGGATATTTGTTCATATTAGTGTCAAATCAAATCTGTTGTGTATTCAAATACAGAAATAGCTTAACAGTTCATTTACAGGTTTAAATCATACGAAACAGTCCAGGGAATGTATTAATTTGGTTTGCTTTGGGCGAAATTTAGGAGTTGAATGTCTTTTTGATAATTAGGTTTGAGGTTGCATGATAAGAATCAATACTTGAAGGTTAAGTCAGTCCTCCATTAAGAATAGCTGTGAATTTAATTGATAGATGGGATGTTTATATATTTGATTGTATTTGGACCTGGCAGCCTCATGCTACAGGCCTGGGCCACCTTTTCGAAGCCCAAACGTGATTGCTTCAGTTTGAATCCGACCTGGGCCTGAATCTGTTTAAGGCCCAGTGTCAAACAGTTTGTCCCTCTCATGTAGGCCCGATCGCAGGCCTATTACCAAACAGTTGCTTACCAAGCTGGTTGAAATTTCCTTTTATGGGGCTAAATTTGAAGCCCAAAAATGCTGAAGGTTGGGATTTATTAAATAATAGCACTTGATAAAAATGACTAATTAGGATTATTTTGAGACAAATTTAAATAGAAAATGGTAGTTTCTTTAGGATTGGTCTTTAATTAAAAACGAGATGAGCCTCGCTAAATAAACAAACAAATTGCGGGGCCCTCAATAAATGTTTATACAAAATACCTAGACTTCGGGATGGGCCGTTTAGCGAATTTCACGGCCTTCCCCAAAGATAACAACGCGATAGTCTCTTTAGGCACGCATTTTAAATAATCTTACCTTCGTAATTACGGGTGCACATTTATGTGACCCAAATCCAAATCTCAACGGAGTCGAAATGTGTTAACAATCACGGCTGCACTGGTGCGACGTGGTTCGAGACGCATTTTCACGACGTTGCAATTCTTTGAAAATAAAAATATAAATAAAATAAAAGCGGGTCATTAATAAAAGGGCGCATAGGTTAGAACATGTTTTAAAATCAGATAAAAGCAAATACAACAGTTGAGCGATCGTGCTAGAACCACGGATTCCGGGAATGCCTAACACCTTCTCCCGGGTTAACAGAATTCCTACTCAGATTTCTGGTTCGCGGACTGTTGACACAGTCATAATTTCCTCGGTTCGGGATTCAACCGGTGACTTGGGACACCATTAATCTCCCAAGTGGAGACTCTGAAATCTTAATAATATAATCCCGTTCCGATTGTCCTTTAAGTGGAAAAACTCCTTTACACTCCTGCGGGTGTAGGTAAAAAGGAGGTGTGACAGTGTTTTCCCCTTAACCGCTCTTATGTGTTTTGTTTGTCACACTAGATTTTGTCCTTTTTAAACTTCAAAAGCCAATATCCCTCCCCTCTAGGATTAGTAGTCCCAACTGCCTCCGGGACTGATAGGATTGGGGCGGGTAGCAGCATGCAATAAGTAACGAGACCTTTCGCGCTTTAGTACCTTAACATGGTGGGTAAGGGGTAGACATTGATATGATGATCACGCGATAACACCACGTGTATAATTGGTTATCGGGTGTTGCGTGGGTGATCCATGTTATTTATAAGCCTAGGACCCCCTCCCTCTTTATGTGTTTACTTCTTTCTTTCAGAATTTTTAAATTGTCAGTTTTTAGTTCTTTTAAACCTTGTCCTTTGCTTTAATCATTTAAAAATCTCTTTAAATGTCCAAGTACTTTTTTTTTCTCTCCAAAAATTTCCACCCCATTTCATCCCTTTGTTTGATTATTTGTATCAATTATTTGACCCCCATTCTTCTGCACTTGTATATTCTTTAAATAATTTATGAAATTGCCTAGTCCCAAATTTCAGCTCGTTTATTTAACTTTTATACTTCCCCAACGTGCAATCGTTATGTGAGAATTGTCTTGTTTGTTTATTTGTTGTTTATATTTAAAGTCACAATTGTAGCATGGCCGGGAACCACACTAGTGGATCTTGGGGGTGCCTAACACCTTCCCCACCGAGATAATTTCAAGCCCTTACCCATTCTCTGGTTCTTCTTCTTTTCATTTCCTTCTTAGTGTCCTAATGCACTTAATCACTAGGTGACGACTCTTCTAAGTCTCAAACCCAATTCCCAAAAGGAAAAGAGTTGTCCGCCCAAATGTCGTAAACCCGATTTTGCCTTTAGAAAAATGGGGCATCGACAGCATGGCGACTCTGCTGGGGATTTCTTTAGGCTTTTACCATTTCATGTTGCTTGTGACTTTACTGCTTCTTTATTGCCTTTGATTAATGTCTTTATATCTTTTCTATTACGAAACTGACTTGGCTCTTTGTTTCTTTTCTTTAATGCTTTATTTTTTTCTTCAATACTGTTGTAATTACGAGCAATTATTGTAACCATTACTTTATGAACGTGAAAGTACATGACAATTTGTTAACTATTGTATTGCATTTTTTCGACATCATATTTCACCCGTGCCAAACAAAAGACCATAGCAACGCTTATAATGAGTGGTTGCGCCCTTTCGATATTATCACCCCCTAAATCCGACAAAGGCATATTTGCGGTAAAACCAGTCGATCAACGGTGTAGTCGACGTTTCCGCGCCTTTCCCTCTTGAGTTGTCCGCTCAAGGGTACCAGTCTAAAACCCCATAGAAACCCTACTCTATTTAAATGTGCATGCATCATGGTCAAACCTAGCCGAGTCAGTTATGTTCTCCGCATAATGACTCTTTAAGATAGCCTTGTCCAAAGTCCACTGGGTTTCCTTGAGACCCAAACGGACCTTACCACGTTCTATGCATTCATTTGGAGAACTAAATGCTTCTTATGCTAATTATTGATGTTAAATAGTCGAGTCCGGTGGGGGAAAGGGGCCTAACCTTTTTGTTTTGTAGAATGAGGCACGAAGTCCCCAAATTCGGCATGGTCACCCACATTCACCCCAAATTACTAAGCTGGTGGAAGGATCTTCATTCCAGCGATCAGACTCTTGTTCGGAAGTATCTAGGAAACCTGCCTTCTCTCATAGACATTCAACCCAACAACAAAATCATAGAAGCTACAACTCTGTTTTGGGACTGTGATAGGTCGGTATTCCGCTTCGGAGACATTGAGATGACACCCTTGCTTGAGGAGATAGGAGGACTGGCTGGGATACCATGGTAATCTCCGGGTTTGCTAATGCCGGAAAATCGTAAGGGTAGGGGTTTTCTTAAGATGATGGGTCTAAAGAAGAATACCGACTTGACATGTTTAGAGAAGTCTTACATTCCCTTTGACCATTTGTATGAAAGGTACAACCATAGCAAATCATACCGTACCTATCCGGATGAGTTCGCCATCACCTCATTGGGGCATATCCACCGAAGGGTATTTGTGTTTATGTTCTATTTCTTGGGGATGATAGTTTTCCGACAAAGAAAGCAAGAATCCATACCCGACTGGCCATGGTCACCAAGACCTTGATGGAAGGAATTAATGGGCAGCCATTCAGCCTTGTGCCAATGATAGTTGCAGAAATATACCGAGCCCTAGAAAGATGTCAACAAGGGGCCAAACGTTTCGAGGGATGTAATTTGCTACTCCAACTATGGCTCATGGAGCACCTCCAAAGGGGTGAGTACCGGCAGGAAATCCATCGTAGAGACTGGGATGATCATATCGCTTTTCATCACCCAAAGCGGATGAATTATATGCCCAACATGTTCACCCAACCAGAGAATGCTAGAGAGTGGGTCGAGCTCTTCGACAATCTTACTGAAGACCGGGTGCAATAGTAGTTTGAGTGGTTCCCTACTGAATAATTCATCATACGGTCTAGGGATACTCCATTTCTGATACTGATCGGTTTAAGAGGGACCTACCCATATGTCCCTATTCGGGTTATGAGACAGGCAGGCAGGAAGCAGGTTATACCAAGGGTCGACAAGATGAGTCATTTCCGGGCTGACTTCCAGGCTGACGATAGTCCGTACAAGTGTCAAGCTCAGCATATGTGGCACTGCAAAATCATCCTGGGAAAGGATTCCATAGAACCAGACAGGTACCACGCTGGTTATACTCCATACTATCCAAGCTGGTTAGAGGACGATCATAGTGGGTTAGGACAACCCGGGCTTGTTCGAGGTCACAGGGTCATCGACGAAAAGGCTGAAGTACAGGTTAAGTACAACCAATTGTGCAAGAAGATGCGGGAATGTGAAAATGAGCACCGCGAAATACAAGAAGCCAATCAAAAGCTAATTGGAGAATGGAAAGATATGGCTGTCAGCGCCAACAAACGACTGATCTGTTTGGAGCGGGGCATAGTGGAGCTGGAAAAAAGTTCCTGAAGAGGGTTGAAGATTGCCGGGTTGCTGAAGGAAATGAAGGCGGACATCTGGCGAGAGCCTACTTGCTGTTGGGACTACGTGAGCTGGTGAAGCTGTTCGATGGAGCTAAAGATGCCGAGTCTGGGGAAGGTCCTTCTAGGACCAAGTGTATAGGAGTTTATTTTTGCTTTACAAATGTAATAGGGCCTATGGCCACTAGTGACACTTTATTTCCTGTTATTTAGTGTCGTTTTGGGATTCGTCTTATTTTTATCAATAAAATGAGGAATTTAGCATTCTAAGTTCTCCAAAATTACTTGTCACTAGGCCTACCTCGGGCACAACGAGGCTCCCAATTTAGGACACGATTTATATTCTTACACTATGTGTTTGAATATTGCAACATTTTCTTCTCACGGTCCCTACTAACTTGTTACCTTTTGTTTTTACTTTTGCTTATTCCCTCCCCAAAGGTTAGTTCGTGCACTCTGGCATCGTCATCATATTCCACAAGATCCAAGGGTCCTCCGCCTCCTCCTCCTCCGAGTCCTATAAAAAACAAGAACAAAGGAAAGATAGAAGATTTGAGCAACATCAAAAAGGAGAACTCAGTCGAAAGGGTAGAGGTTCCTCAGGGTATTTAGATTTCCAAGGAAAGTGCGTCCCAGCTCGAGCAGAAGTTATTGAAATTTCAGGAAGAATTGGACCAAGTTCGGAACTTGGCAAGCTTGTCATTTTCCCTCACTACCCCGGATATCAGCTTCCCCAACATTCAAAATCCCATACCTTCTCAAAATATCCCGAAGCCACAAAACCAACCCACTCCCCATCACCACTGCAACACATGCCACACTTCAAGCAACATCCCACTGCTCATCCCCGAACCACTAAACTCCACAAATGATCATCACCACAACACCCCCATCTATGTGGAAACCATACCACACCCCATTCAGCCCGCCTCAAGCGCACCTGAGTCTGATGACAAAGACTCTCTTATCAAGAATCAGGCCGCAGAACTCAAGAAGCTGACCAGCCGAGTTCAGGGTGTTGAAGGAAGCAAGGGGATCGAGGGACTGAATTACGAAGACCTTTGCATTCAACCAGATGTCGAACTGCCCGAGGGGTACAAACCTCCCAAGTTCGAAATATTCGATGGCACCGAGATCCCAGAGTTCATTTGAGGACATACTGCGACAAGCTGGTTGGAGTAGGAAAGGATGAAAAGGTTCGCATGAAGCTCTTTATGAGAAGTCTGAAAGGGGATGCGCTATCTTGGTACATTAGCCAAGACCCGAAGAAGTGGTCAAACTAGGTAAGTATGGCTTCCGATTTCATGGGCAGGTTCAGATTCAACACAGAAAATGCGCCAGATGTGTTCTACATCCAGAACTTGAAAAAGAAACCCACGGAGACATTCCGCGAGTATGCCACTCGTTGGAGATCCGAAGCTGCTAAGGTCAGGCCGGCTTTAGAAGAAGAACAAATGAACAGGTTTTTCGTCCGGGCTCAAGACCCACACTACTACGAAAGGTTGATGCTGATTGAAGGCCAGAAATTCTCTGACATCATCGAGCTAGGGGAGAGGATCGAGGAAGGTATTAAAAGGGGTATAGTCACTAACTTTGAAGCATTACAGGCTACCAACAAGGCTCTACAGTCTGGTGGCACGTCCAAGAAAGGGGATGTGAGTGCTGTGATGGTTGCACAGAGAACAAAATCCCCAATCAAATACCAAACCTACCCAATATCCCCTCTTACATATCAACCTACCCCAAATTACCCTGCACCTTCCTACCAAGCTCCACCACCTACCTATCAATCACCTCCACCTCCCACATACCAACCCACTTCACCCAAATATTCCCAACCCGCACAAGTCTACCAAGCCTACAACACTCAACCATCCCACTATCAATCACCTCCTACTCGCCAAAACTTTCCTAGACCCCAACCAAATTTTGACCGCAGACCGCCCAAACAATACACCGCCATTGCCGAGCCAATCGACCAGTTGTCCGAAAGACTCAAGGCCGCTGGTTATGTCACCCCTGTCCCTGCCATAACTCCTGAAAACCCTTCCCAGTGGATTAACCCAAACAAAACCTGTGCATACCATTCTGGCATGAAGGGACATATTATTGATGAGTGCCGCTCCCTGAAGGACAAGATCCAGGCCTTAATTGATAACAAGATTATCGTGGTAAAGGAGCCTGCTCCGAACGTCCGCAGCAACCCTCTACCAGACCACAAGGGTGGAAGTGTTCATATGATTGAAATAGAAGATTATTGGGACCCCAAAGGATCAATCGGTTTGATCACGGAAGGTGACGATCAAAGAAACCAACAGTCACTCTTAACCCGATTGTAGTCAAAATTCAGCCTTCTGAAGATGCTGAGGTGAACATGTCCATACCGCTTGAGTTTGAAGCACCAGCCTCCGCAAAGATGCCAACACCAATCGAGGTCGAGTTTGGGTCCCCAAAGGCGCCTGAGCCCTTTGAAGTTGTTGTGTTACCTTCCAAGGCAAGGGTGCCTATTCCAGTAGCAATGACAGTCGTAACACCGTTTCACACAAAAGTTATACCGTTAAACTACACAGCCGAGGCAAGAAGGAAAGGAAAAGCCAAGTTCGGAGAAACAGTTGCAGCGCAGGGTATGACAAGAACTGGCAGGGTTTATACCCCAGAACACTTAGCTGAGTCGAGTAAGCAGACCTCTGGCCGACAAGCCATTATTGAATCTGGACCCGGTGATCTCTGGAGAAAGATACAAGCCAAGGAATACTCGGTCATTGACCAGGTGAACAAAACACCGGCACAAATTTCTATCTTGTCTTTATTACAAAGTTCTAATGCACACAAGAATGCCTTGTTGAAGGTATTGAGTGAGGAGTATGTACCAAGCAACATCATTGGAGGAGAAATGGCAAACATGGTGGGCCAAGTGTTGGAGAGTCACAAAATCACCTTTCACGAGGATGAGCTGCCACCGGAAGGATTGAGTCATAACAAGGCATTGCACATCACTGTGCAGTGCAAAGATTATTTTATCACCCGGATCCTGGTCGATGGGGGGTCCATTCTCAACATTTGTCCTCTGGTAACACTCAGAACATTGGGAAAAGGGCTGCATGAAATCAAGGATGGGGCCATCAACGTCAAAGCTTTCGATGGATCTCAAAGGTCCACTATTGGGGAAATTAGCCTACATTTGCAAATGGGGCCCACTCGGTTCGATGTTGATTTTCAAGTGAAAGACGTGACGGCGTCTTACAATCTGCTATTGGGAAGATTCACGCCGCTGGGGCCGTGGCATCAACACTACATCAGGCAGTGAAATTTGAATGGAATCGCCAGGAGGTGATCATTTATGGTGACGGTAGCAACCCCATATATAGCCGCCAGACCATTCCAGCAATTGGAGGAAGAAGAAAATTAGGTTGGGAAACTTACCACCACATCGAGCGGGTCAATGCATTCGACAAAGACAAATGGTGGAACAACAAAATTGAAAGCATATTGAATTGGAGCGGATATGAACCTGGCAAAGGACTTGGCAAAAACCTCCAAGGAATCGCTAAGCCTATCAAGCTCAAGAAGCATGGTACCACCTTCGGGTTGGGGTATGAGTATACCTGGGAAGAATTCAAGGACTGCTCGCCACCATGGCGCGGCCCTTACTATCCATTGGAGCAACCGATACCCCGTCTAGAGCAGACTTTTCAACCAGCCGAGATTATCTATGGGTCAGAAGAAGAGGAAGCATTAGCAGCGATAAGGAACTTGTTCCTGGAAGATGATGATATGGACTGTTGTGTCATTTTTGATGAGGAGGGGGAGGAAGGCCCTTCCATACAGGCTGTGAGCAGAGGATCACACCTCAGCAACTGGACCGTCAGAACCACCAGAGCCCCGACGTGNAGGAGAAATGGCAAACATGGTGGGCCAAGTGTTGGAGAGTCATAAAATCACCTTTCATGAGGATGAGCTGCCACCGGAAGGATTGAGTCATAACAAGGCATTGCACATCACTGTGCAGTGCGAAGATTATTTTATCACCCAGATCCTGGTCGATGGGGGGTCCAGACTCAACATTTGTCCTCTGGTAACACTCAGAACATTGGGAAAAGGGCTTCATGAAATCAAGGATGGGGCCATCAACGTCAAAGCTTTCGACGGATCTCAAAGGTCCACTATTGGGGAAATTAGCCTACGTTTGCAAATGGGGCCCACTTGGTTCGATGTTGATTTTCAAGTGATAGACGTGCCGGCTTCTTACAATCTGCTGTTGGGACGACCATGGATTCATGCCGCCGGGGCCGTGGCATCAACACTACATCAGGCAGTGAAATTTGAATGGAATCACCAGGAGGTGATCATTCATGGTGACGGTAGCAACCCCATATATAGCCGACAGACCATTCCAACAATTGGAGGAAGAAGAAGATTAGGTGGGGAAACTTACCACCACATCAAGCGGGTCAACGCAGTCGACAAAGACAAATGGTGGAACAACAAAATTGAAAGCATACTGAATTGGAGCGGATATGAACCTGGCAAAGGACTTGGCAAAAACCTCCAAAGAATCGCTAAGCCTATCAAACTCAAGAAACATGGTACCACCTTCGGGTTGGGGTATGAGTATACCTGGGAAGAATTCAAAGACTGGTCGCCACCCTGGCGCGGCCCTTACAATCCATTGGAGTAGCCGATACCCCGTCTAGAGGAGATTTTTCAACCAGCCGAGGTTATCTATGGGTCAGAAGAAGAAGAAGCATTAGCAGCGATGAGGAATTTGTTCCTGGAAGAGGATGATATGGATTGTTGCGTCATTTTTGAGGAGGAGGGGGAGGAAGGCCCTTCCATACAGGCTGTGAGCAAAGGAGCACACCTCAGAAACTGGACCGTTAGAACCACCAGAGCCCGACGTGCCTCGGGAATTACTATTACTTATCTTGATGAACCAACGACTGTGACATGCAACGAGACAACGCGACAAACGGACACAGATTCAGAGGAAGATGATATACTGGAAGAAATTGTTAAAGAAGTTGAGAATTTTGAGAATAGGCCTAAGTCCAACCTGGACGAGACGGAGATCGTCAATCTGGGAGATGCAGAGAACATACGAGAAACATGAGTCAACGTTCATTTGTCACCGTCTGAGAAGAAAGAGTATACGAAATTTCTAAAGGAATATGAGGACATATTCGCATGGTCATATGATGACATGACTTGTCTAAGCACGTCCATTGTGGCTCACAAATTACCGACTGATCCGGCCTGTCCGCCAGTGAAACAGAAGCTCAGAAAGTTCAAGCCAGACATGAGTTTGAAAATCAAGGAAGAAGTCACTAAGCAGGTCAAAGCTAAGGTCCTCCGGGTAGTAGAGTATCCGACATGGTTAGCCAATATTGTGCCAGTACCGAAGAAGGATGGGAAGGTCAGAATTTGCGTCGACTACCAGGATCTCAATCGAGCCAGTCCAAAAGACGACTTTCCCTTACCAAATATACACATCTTGATTGGAAACTGTGCCAAACATGAGTTGCAGTCATTCATTGATTGTTTTGCCGGGTACCATCAGATATGGATGGATGAAGAGGATGCTGAGAAAACGACTTTCATTACGCCGTGGGGGATGTATTGTTACAAAATAATGCCGTTTGGGTTAAAGAATGCAGGGCCCACCTACATGAGGGCCATGACCACAATTTTTCATGACATGATACACAAGGAGATCGGGGTGTATGTAGACGACGTCATCATCAAATCCAAGAAAGCCGCTGATCACATGGGAGATTTGAGGAAATTCTTCAATAGACCGAGAAGGTACAACCTGAAGCTGAATCCCGCGAAATGTGCATTTGGCGTTCCTGCCGAAAAACTACTTGGGTTCATTGTGAGCCGCCGAGGGATAGAGTTGGATCCATCAAAGGTCAAAGCTATTCAAGAATTGCCACCGCCAAAGAGCAAGAAGGAAGTTATGAGTTTCTTGGGGAGACTTAACTACATCAGCCGGTTCATAGCTCAGTCCACTGTCATCTGTGAGCCGATCTTTAAGATTTTGAAGAAGGACGCCGCTACCAAATGGACTGACGACTGCCAGAAAGCCTTCGACAGAATCAAAGAGTACCTGTCAACACCACCGGTTCTGGTTCCACTCGAACCAGGTAGACCCCTGCTACTCTACCTCGCAGTATTGGATGGAGCGTTTGGTTGTGTTCTGGGGCAGCATGATCAAACGGGGAGAAAAGAGCAGGCCATTTATTATCTCAGCAAGAAGTTCACCCCGTACGAGGCCCGATATTCCTTACTAGAGCGCACCTGTTGTGCTCTGGCTTGGGTAGCTCAGAAGTTGAGACATTATTTCTGTGCTTACACCACGTATCTCATATCAAGAATGGACCCATTGAAGTATATCTTTCAGAAGCCCATGCCCACCGGCAAGCTAGCCAAGTGGCAGATCCTGCTGAGTGAATTTGACATTGTCTATGTGACTCAAAAAGCAATCAAAGGACATGCCCTAGCAGATCACCTCGCTGAAAACCCTGTGGATGGAGAATACGAGCCTCTGAAGACGTATTTTCCTGATGAGGAGGTATCCTTCATAGGAGAGGACATTGCAGAATCCTATGACGGTTGGAGGATGTTTTTCGACGGAGCAGCAAATTTCAAGGGTGTTGGCATAGGAGCAGTCCTAGTATCAGAAACCGGCCAGCATTATTCGGTATCTGCCAAGCTCAGGTTCCCGTGCACCAACAACATGTCCGAGTACGAAGCTTGCATCTTGGGGCTCAAGATGGCCATTTACATGAACGTCCAAGAGTTGCTAGTGATTGGAGATTCAGATTTGCTTATACATCAGGTCCGATAAGAATGGGCGACCAAGAACTCCAAGATACTCCCGTATTTGCATCACGTACAGGAGTTAAGAAAGAGGTTCATAAAGACAGAGTTCCGGCATGTTCCTAGAGTCCAGAATGAGTTTGCCGACGCATTGGCCACTCTATCATCCATGATTCAGCATCCAGATAAGAACTTCATAGACCCTATTCCAATAAAGATTCATGATCAACCAACTTACTGTGCTCATGTCGAGGAGGAAGCAGACGGAAAGCCTTGGTTTCTCGAAATCAAGGAATTTTTGGCCAAAGAAAATATCCAGAGCTTGCAAATGCTATTTAGAAGCGCACTATGCAAAGATTATCCAACAATTTCTTCCACAGCGGAGGAATCCTGTATAGGAGAACTCCTGATTTGGGATTGCTAAGGTGTGTTGACTCAAAGGAAGCATCCAAGATTGCTAGAGGAAATTCATGCTGGGACCTGTGGTCCACATATGAACGGTTTTGTCTTAGCCAAGAAGATACTCCGGGCAGGTTATTTCTGGATGACTATGGAAACGGACTGCATCCAGTATGTTTGAAAGTGCCACCGCTGTCAGATCCATGCAGACATGATAAAAGTGCCTCCAAATGAGCTTAATGCAACGAGCTCGCCATGGCCGTTCGCCGCATGGGGAATGGATGTTATCGGACCAATCGAACCTGCCGCATCAAATGGGCACAGGTTTATCCTAGTAGCAATTGATTATTTTACTAAATGGTTTGAAGCAGCATCTTACATAGCAGTGACCAAGAAAGTCGTGGCAGACTTTGTCCGTGACCGTATCATCTGTCGATTCGGGATCCCAGAATCAGTCATTACTGACAACGGTTCCAACCTCAACAGCAATTTGATGAAAGCCATGTGCGAAACCTTCAAGATCAAACACAAGAATTCCACAGCCTACAGACCTCAGATGAACGGAGCTGTAGAAGCCGCCAATAAGAACATCAAGAGGATATTGAGAAAGATAGTAGAAAAGCATAAGCAGTGGCATGAGAAACTGTCATTGCTTTGTTAGGGTATCGCACCACAGTCCGCACATCGACTGGTGCAACTCCCTATATGCTGGTTTATGGTACGGAAGCGGTCATCCCCGCCGAGGTAGAAATTCCATCCCTAAGAATCATACTGGAAGCAGAAATCGAAGATGCAGAATGGGTAAAGAGTTGTTACGAACAGTTAGCTCCCATAGATGGAAAGAGAATGAACGCAGTTTGCCATGGTCAACTTTACCAGAACAGAATGACCAGAGCCTTCAACAAGAGAGTCAGGCCAAGACGGTTTACACCAGGGCAGCTGGTGTTGAAGAAGATTTTTCCACATCAAGAGGAAGCCAAAGGGAAGTTCTCCCCTAACTGGCAAGGTCCATACATGGTTCATCGGGATCTGACAGGAGGAGCCCTCATACTTGCAGAAATGGACGGAGAAGTTTGGCCAAAACCAATAAATTCAGATGCAGTCAAGCGATACTATGTGTAACCATTTATGATTTCCTTTATGATGTAATTTGAACTACGTCTGACCTGATTCGCGTTTAAGAGGGGATACGTAGGCAGCCTTATGGGTTCGGTCACAATTCGATAAAATTTTCATTTCCCCCGCAATTGGAAACTGGGGCAGAATTTTGAGGAGGACCCTCAAAATTCCGAAGTAACTTCAGCCGATCATCGCAAACAGCCGCCAGAAGCAGCAACCCACTAAACTGGGGCTGAATTTTGAGGACCCTCAAAATTCCGTAGTAGGAGAGGTTGCAATGTCTGAACCACATCACAGTCGTCGGTTCATCTAAAAACTATTTCTTAAATATATACGTATGTCATATCTTTAACAAACTCATGCGTGTTTATTGTCGGAATTGCTTTGTTTAACAACGCTACCCCAGGGATACCCACAGTATCACCATAAATAGAGTCAAGCCAGTCAAGCGAAGTCCACGGGGATACGAACTAACCATCCCCCTCTACAAAACTCACGATTTTTCTTTGGATGCAGGCACCCAAGTCGCAGATCATCGAATACATTTATACACTCATATTTTCGGGAATACGACTCTCAGAACCATCACCTATTTACATTTGCTATCCGCACACAACATCCCCAGCGGCCATAATATCAATGTCAAATATCAGCTATCAGCTATCAGCTAAGAATTTTTTATTATTTACTATTCATCTTTCATCTTTTGCATAAGGCTACTATTCTGCCTTCTGAGGTTAAGCCTACCTCCATCTACATTCTTGCATTGCATAAGGATACTATTCTGCCTTCCGAGGTTAAGCTACCTCTATCTGCATTCTTGCATTGCATAAGGCTTCCATTTTGCCTTTCGAGACTAAGCTCTGTCTCCATCTTTGCATGGCTGAAATATCACCGCTTCATTTAAATCTTGCATCGGCTGAAAGATCGCCATTTTACTTACATCTTTGCATGACTGAAATATCTCTGCTTCATTTAAATCTTGCATCGGCTGAAAGATCGCCATTTTATTTACACTTTGCATGGCTGAAATATCGCCGCTTCATTTAAATCTTGCATCGGCTGAAAGATCGCCATTTTATTTACACTTTGCATGGATGAAATATCGCCACTTCATTTAAAACTTGCATTGGCTGAAACATCGCCACTTCGTTAAAATCTTGCATTGGCTGAAACATCGCCACTTCATTCAAATCTTGCATCGGCTGAAAGATCGCCATTTTATTTACACTTTGCATGGCTGAAATATCGCCACTTCATTTAAATCTTGCATTGGCTGAAAGATTGCCATTTTTATTCTTGCATCGGCTTAAAGATCGCCACTTATTGCATCTCATGGGCTGAATGATCGCCAAACTGTCCAAGGGCATCATTGTTTGGAGGCACCATTTTCATAGCCCGAGAACGCCATGCCATGGCCTGAGGACCCCGCTTTTATCTCTGTATCGCATTATTCAAAGGCATCATGGTTCGGAGGCATCATTCGCATAGCCCGAGAGCATCATTTCATAGCCTGCGAATCCTTTATTATGTGTTTCATGGCCCAGGACACCACAGTCCGATGACGTCATCCTAACCGTCCAAAGACAACATTCATGGTCAACGGGAACTTGCATCACGTTTAAATTCACACACAATATATGTTGGTATTATTCATTTGCAGGTACATCGGCTAGCAACGGTCGTCTCAACAGGAGCGATCCCGCTCCCGTTCCCGCAGCCTATCAGACTCTGACCATCCTTCTCAACCTGAACATCGCGCCTTCTTGGAAAATCTCCATCGGCATATTCCGATGACGGGTCCCGAACTACATATGGCCTGATTCCTGTAAGACCAGGGATAAGTAGGCGGCTCAGGAACCAGAGCTCGGTCAAAATTCTTCAATCGTTTCATTCGGTCAAAATTGGCCATCATATCTTTACCCGACAACTCTTTCATCCTTCCCGGGTAAAGAGGGGAAGCTGTCGATACCCAATTTTTCCCTATGTATTTTTACATACAAAATACTTTCAAAATAGCATGTACATGCATATATAAGCATGCCCAAGAATTTTGGTATTTTTCCATAATTTTTAAAGGTTTCAAAATCAATTTATTGTCTATTTCTAGCAGTACAAAATCCAATAATTATTCCCAAAATTATCATTTTGGTGAATAATTTATTTCTATTCTCATATTTACACCAAAATATAATTAAGGTGATTTTTGTATATTTTTACAAATTTATTTGGTATTTCTAAAGCTAAATTGCATATAATTGCAATTATCGCCTATTTTACGATTTAACATCTAGCCTATCTTTATTTCAATTACAGCCTCATTTCCTTTCAATTTTAGCCTCAATTTGACCCCAATTCCGCCCCAAATTAAAACCAACCCAATTCGAATTTTTTAACCCAACCCACGACCCGATTTAAAACCCACCCGGCTCCCCTTTAATCCAGGCCGTTGATCATTTTTACCAACTAAGTGATTGATTCTGAAAACCCCTTAATAAGGCTGATAAACTGTCACTGATTTTCCTTCGGTTGAACCTCCTTTACCTTTCTTGACTTGGTTCATTCAATTGAACTTGCAGTTTCTGATTTCATGGCTGTTAAATTGATTCCTTTACCATATTTGGCACAAACCGTGTACCATTGATTGTTTTCCTTAAATAATTTCCATGTACTTACCCCTTTTGTGCTACTTTGAAAGGTTTAAATAGAAATTTCTTTCCTTAACTAATTTCTACTCGTTGGAATCAGAATCCCTTAACCAAAGGGAGACTGATTTCAATGATTTCTTTACCTTTCTTACTGGTTCTCTTTGTACTATAAAAGGGATTGCACTTCTGCACTTTAAACAGACCTAACTTTACATCTACACTCCCAATCGAATACTTTCGCATCTATACTTCAAGTTCAATACCTCGAACTTCTTACTTTTAACTCTTACTAATTTGAATTCAACATTCTGCGTTGCTTGAGACCTTTTGGAACTGCTGTGCTTGCAACTTGTCTTTTCGAAGAATACTGTTTTCTTACTTGTTTTGCTTTGAAATTGGTATGTCTCATATTTAATTTTCTGCCTCACCCCTATGTGTTTACTTCACAGTTTCAGCATCCTTGTTTACTTTACTGCTGATGTTCAGGGATTTGTGTTAATTATGCTCCTTCCTTGCCTTTTCTATTGTGAATCCCTACCCCTACTCCTTTCTATGTGTTTGAGTTAAGGTTCTTGGCCTGGAGTACCCTAATTGCTGCCCAGGCTATAACCTGATCCACAATGGATCCAAACTCCTAAATTGGCTAACCGGCTGGTCAGGGGTGTGCTAGCATTCCCAATGGCTGGGCATGACCACCAGCCTGCCATGGCTCTCCCTGATTCCCCATACTTACACTTATTCTTAGACCCTTAAGTTCTGCCCCTCTCTTATGAGCCTTGCTTTGGGACCTTGAGTTCCCTCTGAACTTGGACATCTGAGAGCTGAAATTTCCACACTGCACTATGATCTTAATTCTGCAATGTGTTTGGGGTGTAAGCACTGCCCGGAGCCCTTTGAGACTCTTGGGAACTTTGACACATCCCAAATGTGAGAAAGGCTTTTGGAAATCTGATCTTGGAAGTTGGTTTATCTCATATTGTTAGACTTTGAAGTCTGAATTAGGTTGTTTGGATGTAGCTGGAGCTTCTGATGTAATTTTACTTTTCTTTTCTGATTCATTTGGGTCTGTAATAATTTGTAATAACAATTGGGGATGGCTAGTGGAAAGGGATGGGGATGAATGCATGCCAAGGGTAGAAAACTTGCCTATAGGTTATTTACAATTTTAGCATTCTGCATTTTTAAAACTCATGCCTACAAGTTTTCCTGCATCTTAGAACTCATGCCTATAAATTCTGCACTTCTGCATCTTAGAAATTATGCCTATAAGTTCTGCATATAGAAACCATGATCTTAGGTTTATGCACTTCTGCATCTTAGAAATTACGCCTATAAGTTTTGCATATAGAAATCATGATCTTAGGTTTCTGCACTTCTGCATTTTAGAAATTATGTCTATAAGTCCTGCACTTCTGCATTTTAGAAATTATGCCTGTAAGCTCTGCATATAGAAATCATGATCTTAGGTTTCTGCACTTCTGCATATACATGACATTAGGCAAACAATCATAGGTTTAATAAATAACCAACTTCACTCTCGATACTATGCCTATAGGACTCTTGCATTTATGTAATCATTTAAAACTAATTACGCTTAGAAATCATGCCTGTAGGAATAATCAACTGAACCAGCTTCGTCTATTTCATCTACGAGTCTAAAATCAGTCATAAGGTCGTCAAAATATACAGATCTTTCGTTTATATAACCAGCAACCTTTTCCCTAAAATCAGTACGCTCTATTAGATGTCATGCCTATAGGTCTCACTTAGGCAAACTATTAGGTAATTAATTGCGTCAATTCTGATAAACTACATCCAGATAAGGCCTAATTCGGACTTCTTATCTAAAAATATGTAATAAATGAGCCGCCCCCTTTGCGTAATTTTAATTAAAGACCTAACCAGTACTTGAAGTCATGCTATATTTACTCTTTTAAGTGAGGAGGCCTGTGTGAGCCTTAATTGCTATTTGTTTCCCCTAACTGTTTATGTGTTTTTGCTTGTCGCCTAGACTTTTATCCTTTTGAAATTCCGAAAAGCCCCAAATCCCCTCCCTTTAGGACTAGTAGTCTCAATGCCTCCGGGACTGATAGGATTGGGATGGGTAATAGCATGCATTATGTAACGATACTATCCCGCGCTTTAATACCTTAATAGGGTGGGAAGGATAGATATGGATATGATGACCGATGCGATAATACCTCATGTAGCCCCTCTTTGAGGAGTGATTACTGGGTGTTGCATTGACGTGATCCATATTAATCATAAACCTAGGACCCCCTTCCTTTTTACTTGCTTTCGTCTATCTCTTTTAAATTGTCTAAATCTTTCATAAAATTTCTGCCCTCTTTACCTTTCCCCAAGTTTTAATTTATTTGCAATGTTGTATGCGAATCCCTCCTACTTGAGCCCTTAATTGCTTATTTGATTATGTGAAGTCACAATTATAGCATGGCCGGGAAGCACACTAGTGGATCTTGGGGGGTGCCTAACACCTTCCCCCCGAGATAATTTCAAGCCCTTACCCATTCTTTGGTTCTTCTTCTTTTCATTTCCCTCTTAGTGTCCTAATGCACTTAATCATTAGGTGGCGACTCTTCTAAATCTCAAACCCAATTCCCAAAAGGAAAAGAGTTGTCCGCCCAAATATCGTAAACCCGATTTCGCCTTTAGAAAAAGGGGGCATCGACAACAGCAATGGACCCACCGCGACCGCAGTGCATTTGTTGCGGTCCGCGGTGGCAAAGATTAGAGAGGATGCTATTTTGGAAGTTCAAGCAACGCGGCGCGGTTGATTCTTCGCGGCCGCATTCCATTTCTTGCGGTCCGCGGTGAAGCCACCACGGTCGCGGTCCATTTATTGCGGACCGCGGTGGCTGGATTCAGAGAACAGAGAATTGAAGCTAAAAGCCCCATCGCGGCTGTAGTCCATTTCTTGCGGACAGCGATACCTCCGTCAGGGGTATTTTTGCCCAGAAAATTTGGCCTTGTATAAATACTTCTTTTTTTCAGATTTTTAGGGTATCTTATCTATAGCTGAGCACGTGAAGGCCGTTTTGGACCTATTTTGAGTACTTTTGTAGCTAGTTCAACATTGAATCTTTAAATCTTAACTTGTAATAATATTATATGGTTATTCTTCATCTAAATATCTTATTTCTTCTATTATTATGAGTAGCTAGACCCATTAGCTAGGGTTGTGGCTCAACCCTAGTGTGAGTATGGCTCTTTTGTTTTAAGGCTTAGACGTTTATGGATAGTTGATATTTGGACTGATTTGTGTTTTCCATGTTGAATTAGTGGTTGCAAACACTAATTTGTGCCTTCTTGATTTGGGCTCTTCTTGAGAAAGAGAGCTGGAGTCTAGGAAAATTAGTCCAACAAGGAATTGGGGTGCATTCAAGAGATTGATAGCCCCAATTAATGGGTTAAACCTAGAGATAGTAATACCCGACTTGAGCCTATATTGCTTGCACAATTTTGACACCCAATTGGTCTTGAGAAAGTCAATTAGGGCAAAGTCACTCAAGCAACCGAGAGGTATAGAGTGAGTAGTTTCGTGCATTGGCTATATCGCACTCCCCAACATAACAACTTTGCCTTAGGCTTTAGAACCCGTCAAGTATTCACCTAGGAGAAAGTCACTTCCCTAGTGCCTCGCTAACCATTTAGAAAACCTTACAAGCATTTATACTTAGCTTAATTTCGCACATCATTAGTATAAAATTAAAAGTAGCAAACAAACAATTATGATTGGAAGTGTAATCAAGAGCACCACACACTACTAGTTTAGATAGGAATCCAAATCCCAAACATTCTAGCTCCCTGTGGATTCGATCCCGACCTTTCCGGGTAAAAGCTGCATTGACCGCTCTTTCCACTTTGTAGTGGTGTAGGATTGGACCCGATCACTTTTTGGCGCCATTGCCGGGGAGCTAACGATTTTGGCTATCTATCTAAATAGTATTATGTATTGTTTTTCTTTCCTTCTGTGATACTAAATTGTGTGTGACGCTAATTCAGGTACAAAATGGCGGCAAACAACAACAATGACCCTCTTGGAAATGTGGTCCCGGGGGAGGAGGCTGATGATAACGGTGAAGATGAGGTGCCTCTAGTACCTCAAGGACAAAGGTGAGGCCGCCAGGCCAATGATAATATTCCAGGCCCTCCCCCGCCACCTCCCAGAGCTGTACCTCGAGTGCTTCCCAACCAAGGATATGCTAGTGCAATTGTCCCACCCCGGATCCGGGCGGGCAATTTTCAAATTACCAACGTGATGTTGACATTGTTGGAGCAGCGAGGGTATTTCACAGGTTCTCCCCATCAAAATGCTTACAAGCACCTTAAAGGATTTGTTGATACATGTTGGGGGAGCAAGCAAACGAATGTGTCCGAGGATGCCTTGCGGTTGAGATTATTCCCTTTCTCTCTTCTAGGGAAAGCATTGGATTGGCTGGAGAGACTCCCCAACCACTCCATCCATACATGGGATGAGTTGGCGGATAAATTCATTGCAAAGTTTTTCTCGCCGGGTCATATGGCAACCTTGAGGGATGAAATCTTAGCTTTCAAACAGGAGCCCAACGAACCACTGCATGAGATATGGGAGCGATACTGGACTATGGTGAAGGAATGCCCAAATAATGATATGACCGAGGCAATGACACAACAGACATTCTACCGAGGAATTAACACAACAAATCAGTGCATAGTGAATCAACTCGCTGGGGACAATTTCATAAACACACCGTATGATCAAGCTTGTGAGATAAGCGGACACTTCTTCCACTTGGCAAAGTCGAGCCAATGTGCCATAGGGTGACCCCACTGTCATTCACTTCCACAAAGAGCTCCATGATCATGGACAAGCAATAGCATAACTGACAACAATAATGAACCAGCTAGCAAAGGCATAATTACAGCAAGTTCAAACTCCACGACAAGTAAATGCTATGGA
The DNA here is from genome assembly GCF_001879085.1 of Nicotiana attenuata. Lineage (NCBI taxonomy): Eukaryota > Viridiplantae > Streptophyta > Magnoliopsida > Solanales > Solanaceae > Nicotiana > Nicotiana attenuata. The sequence continues at coordinate 14,478,426 of NC_031997.1, forward strand.
GGGTGTCAACATGCTAGTGAACAAAAGAAGACAAAGAAGTCAACAGAACCAAGGGAGTTCGGATCAATATGACCAAGATAGTGGTAGGTTCCAAGATGATGGTTATGATGAGCAGAATGAAGAAGTGCAATACATGAACAACTATCAAGGCCAAAGGGGAAATTCTTCTAACCAACAGCAACAATAGAGATCCCAAGGCAATTGGGGAAATCAACAACAACAAGGGAACAATAATTGGGAGAACAACAACCAAAATCCAAATTAGGGCAACCAAAACAATAATCAGAACAGTCAAGGTAATTGGGGTGGCAACGACAAAAACTGGGGTGGAAACAACAATCAGGGTGGTTGGAACAATAGCAATCAGGAAAATTGGGGGAAAGGCTTTCAAAGACCCCCGATGTATCAACAACCGAACAATCCACCCCCATTTCCATCCCAAGGTCCTAGTTCATCCAACAATGAAATAGGGAGAATCGAAATGATGTTTGAACATATGATGAAAAAGAATGCTAACTCCGATGCTCAGTTGGCATCCCACAATACTTCAATCAGAAACTTGGAGGTTCAATTAGGCCAAATCTACATCCTTGAATAATCGCCTAAGGGGGCTCTACCTAGTGATATGGTAGTCAACCCGAAGGTGGGTATAACTACGGGCNCGCCAATAAGAACATCAAGAAGATATTGAGAAAGATGGTAGAAAAGCATAAGCAGTGGCATGAGAAGCTGTCATTTGCCTTGTTAGGGTATCGCACCACAATCCGCACATCGACTGGTGCAACTCCCTACATGCTGGTTAATGGTACGGAAGCAGTCATCCCCGCCGAGGTAGAAATTCCATCCCTAAGAATCATACAGGAAGCAGAAATCGACGATGCAGAATGGGTAAAGAGTCGTTACGAACAATTAGCTCTCATAGATGGAAAGAGAATGAACGCGGTTTGCCATGGTCAACTTTACCATAACAGAATGACCAGAGCCTTCAACAAGAGAGGCAGACCAAGACGGTTTACACCAGGGCAGCTGCTGTTGAAGAAGATTTTTCCACATCAAGAGGAAGCCAAAGGGAAGTTCTCCCCTAACTGGCAAGGTCCATACATGGTTCATCGGGTTCTGACAGGAGGAGCCCTCATACTTGCAGAAATGGACGGAGAAGTTTGGCCAAAACCAATATATTCAGATGCAGTCAAGCGATACTATGTGTAACCACTTATGATTTCCTTTATGATGTAATTTGAACTACGTCTGACCTGATTCCCGTTTAAGAGGAGATACGTAGCAACCTTATGGGTTCAATCACAATTCAATAAAATTTTCATTTCCCCCCGCAACTGGCAACTGGGGCAGAATTTTGAGGACCCTCAAAATTCTGAAGTAACTTCAGCCGATCATCGCAAGCAACCGCCAGAAGCAGCAGCCCAGTAAACTGGGGCAGAATTTTGAGGAGGACCCTCAAAATTCTGTAGCAGGAGAGGTTGCAATGTCCTGAACCACGTCACAGTCGTCGGTTCATCTAAAAACTATTTCTTAAATATATACGTATGTCATATCTTTAACAAAGCATGCGTGTTTATTGTTTGAAATGCTTTGTTTAGCAACGCTACCCTAGGGATACCTACAGTATCACCATAAACAGAGCCGAGCCAGTCAAGCAAAGTCCACGGGGATATGAACTAACCTTCCCCCTCTACAAAACTCACGATTTTTCTTTGGATGCAGGCACCCAAGTCGCAGATCATCGAATACATTTATACAGTCATATTTTTCGGGAATACGACTCTCAGAACCATCACCTATTTACATTTTCTATCCGCACACAACATCCCCAGCAGCCACAATATCAATGTCCAATATCAGCTATGAGCTATCAGCTAAGAATTTTTTATTATTACTATTCATCTTTCATCTTTTGCGTAAGGCTACTATTCTGCCTTCCGAGGTTAAGCTCTACCTCCATCTACGTTCTTGCATTGCATAAGGCTACCATTCTGCATTCCGAGACTAAGCTCTGTCTCCATCTGCATTATTGCATTGCATAAGGCTACCATTCTGCCTTTCGAGACTAAGATCTGTCTCCATCTTTGCATGGCTGAAATATCACCGCTTCATTTAAATCTTGCATCGGCTGAAAGATCGCCATTTCACTTACATTTTTGCATGGCTGAAATATCGCCACTTCATTCAAATCCTGCATCGGCTGAAAGATCTCCATTTTACTTACTTTTTTTCATGGCTGAAATATCGCCACTTCATTTAAATCTTGCATCGGCTGAAAGATCGCCATTTTACTTACATTTTTGCATGGCTGAAATATCGCCACTTCATTTAAATCCTGCACCGCCTGAAAGATCGCCATTTTACTTACTTTTTTGCATGGCTGAAATATCGCCACATCATTTAAATCCTGCACCGGCTGAAAGATCGCCATTTTTATTCTTGCATCGGCTGAAAGATCGACACTTATTGCATCTCATGGGCTGAAAGATCGCCAAACTGTCCAAGGGCGTCATTGTTCGGAGGTATCATTTTCATAGCCCGAGAACGCCATGCCATGGCTTGAGGACCCCGCTTTTATCTCTTGCATATCATTATTCAAGGGCATCATAGTTCGGAGGCATCATTCTCATACTCGAAAAACATCATTTCATAGCCTGCGAATCCTATTATACACTTCATGGCCCAGGACATCATGGTATGAGGATGTCATCCTAACCGTCCAAAGACAAGATTTATGGTCCAACGGGAACTTGCATCACGTTTAAATTCACGCACAATATATGTTAGTATTATTCATTTGCACGTACACCGGCTAGCAACAGCCGTCTCAGCAGGAGAGATCCCGCTCCCGTTCCCGCAGCCTATCAGACTCTGACCATCCTTTTCAACTTGAACATCGCGCCCTTCTTGGAAAATCTCCATCGGCATATTCCGTCGACGGGTCCCGAACTACATATGGCCTGATTCCTGTAAGACCAGGGATATGTAGGCAGCTCAGGAACCAGAGCTCGGTCAAAATTCTTCAATCGTTTCATTCGTTCAAAATTGGCCATCATATATTTACCCGACAACTCTTTCATCCTTCCCGGGTAAAGAGGGGCAGCTGTTGATACCCAATTTTTTCCTATGTATTTTTACATACAAAATACTTTCAAAATAGCATGTACATGCATATATAATCATGCCCAAGAGTTTTGGTATTTTTCCCTATTCTTTAAAGGTTTCAAAATCAATTTATTGTCTATTTCTAGCAGTACAAAATCCAATAATTATTCCCAAAATTATCATTTTGGTGAATAATTTATTTCTATTCTCATATTTACACCAAAATATAATTAAGTGATTTTTGTATATTTTTACAAATTTATTTGGTATTTCTAAAGCTAAATTGCATATAATTGCAATTATAGCCTATTTTACGATTAACAGCATTTTTACAATTATAAAATTATTTCCAGTATTTTGGATTAATATTTATATATTATTAATTAGTACAGTGCTTTTAATTTATTTTTAAAATCATTATTACTATTTTAACTCGCATCATCTCTCTCTTCTGAACTTGTTTGTGTATGTTTGTCTCTCATATGTCTTTGAAAAAGATTTCTAAGACTCTTTCAATGACCTTGTTTTCTCACCTCTGACTCTATTCGAAACCCTAGGTTTTGGGGTTTCATTGACAAGTGGTACTAGGGTTTCGCTTTGGGACCCTAGGATTTCAGGCTCACAGTGAGTCTGTAATTAACTTGAATCTCTTTGGCTTGTGACTCTGAGACTTTCAGTGTTAAACTCTTTTTCTAAATAACCTACCGACTCTATTTGTTTGATCTGTGTGCCTATATATATATATATGGGAAATTTCTCTTTCAAAAGGTTTTTTTACCAACTAAGTGATTGATTCTGAAACCCCCTTAATATGGCTGATAAACTGTCACCGATTTTCCTTCGGTTGAACCTCCTTTACCTTTCTTGACTTGGTTCATTCAATTGAACTTGCAGTTTCTGATTTCATGGCTGTTAAATTGATTCCTTTACCATATTTGGCACAAACCGTGTACCATTGATTGTTTTCCTTAAATAATTTCCATGTACTCACCCCTTTTGTACTACTTTGAAAGGTTTAATTAGAAATTTCTTTCCTTAACTAATTTCTACCCATTGGAATCAGAATCCCTTAACCAAAGGGAGACTGATTTCAATGATTTCTTTACCTTTCTTACTAGTTCTCTTTGCACTATAAAAGGGATTACACTTCTGCACTTTAAACAGACCTAACTTTACATCTACACTCCCAATCGAATACTTTCGCATCTATACTTCAAGTTCAATACCTCGAACTTCTTACTTTCAACTTGTTGATACCCAATTTTTCCCTAGATATTTTTCAAAATAACATATATACGCATGTGAGCATACCCAAGTTTTGGTACTTTTTCCAAAATTTAAATGATTTATAAACCAATTTATTGCCTATTTTAATACCACAAAAACCAATAATTATTCCCCAAATTATCATTTTTTAGTGAATAACTTATTTCATTCTCATATTTACACCAAAATTAATTAAGGTGATTTTTGTACATTTTTACAAATTTATTTGGTATTTTTTTAAAGCTAAATTGTGTGTAATTGCAATTATAGCCTATTTTACGGTTAATACCATTTTATAGCTACAAAAATTATTTCCAGTATTTTTTAAATTAATATTTATATAGTATTTGTTGGCCCAGTATTTTTAGTTTGCTTTTAAAATTATTATTATTATTTTTATAAAATAAAAAGGGGAAAGGCGCCGCCCTTGATACCCCTCTAACCCTAGGTCATTTGCACAAAGGCGCCGCCCTTGAAACCCCTCATCTCTGAAACGCTCTCTAACCTCTCCTAAACCCTAATCACCTCCCGCCTTATCTCTCCTCATTTCCACCGGAATCCACGGCTTCTCCATCCATGGATGGCCTGTGCTTACCCTCTATCACCCTTGAGCCTAAGCTACTCAAGGTTTGGAGGCTTGACCTCGATGGTCTCTTTTCAGATCCATCTCAGATCCGTAGATCTATGATTTTCCGGCCACGCTCCGGCATGTTCAAACACTGGAAGCTTGATTCCTGACCGTTTCGACTCAGGATCTGATCTTGTTCTTCCAAGCCTTTCTCGCTTCTAGGGTTTCTATGAAACCCTAAGCCATTCGAGGTTCTTTCACCGTTATTTGTTTAGATCTGTGCTATGTCTATGTTCTTCTTGACGTTTTGAGTGTCTTCCCCAAATTTCCTTTTCAAAAATCGTTTGATTTCAAATTAGGTTTCTGAAAGTCTTTTGATTCTTGCTGTTCTTTTCTTTTAGATGCTTGTCTGTATTATGCTCATATGTTTTCCTTCTCTATTACGCATGTATTGTCCTTCTTTTCTTTTATATGTGTGCTCACATGATTAATCTGGGTTTAATTTTCCTCACTCTTCTACCATGTGTGTTTACTACTGACTTTCTTGACTTTTGCTTTTCTGAACTCTGTTTGTGTTCTTGTTAAGCATGTTTCGTCTATTCTGGACTTGTCTAAGTTCCGAGATTCCAAAACGTGTCCTTTTATGCTCTCAAATCGATTTTCTTTCTCTGATTGTTTCAAACCTGCTATCATGGTCTGTTTGTTTCTCATGAGACTCCTTGAGTCTGTTCACTTGCCTTCTCGTTTTTGTGTTTGATTCGATTTGAAACCCTAGAATTGGGGGGTTTCTTTGATAAACTGGATTAGGGTTTAACTTTCGGACCCTGGACCTTCAGACACACTATGAATCTATGACCGAACTCGTATTCTTTTGTTTTATGATCCTAAACCTTGCAATGTTAGACTTTCTGTTTGATTTGTTTGCTTTATATATGAGAAACTCCTCTTTCAAAGGTTTTGACAACTACTTGATTGATTTTGGACTCCTTTGATGGGGTCTCGACTGATTGCTACTTATTTTCTTTGTTTGAGCCCTCCTCTACCTATTCCTGACTGGATTCATTCGAATCAAACCTGTTTACTTTGATTTTGTTAGTTGTAGGATTGATTCCCTTTCCTTTCTCTTTACAAATCGAGTACTGTTGAATGCTTTCCTTAAATAAACCTTATGTATTTTCCCCTCTTATGCTGCTGTGAAAGATTTTACTGAAATTCCCTTTCCTTAATTACATTCTCCCGTTTGAAATTAAATCCCTTGACTGAAGGAAGAATATTTGTGACTGATTTTTAAAAGGTTTTCTTACCTTTCTTACTTGTTTCTCTACACTATTAAAGGGGATGCCCTTCTACACTTTCAAACACACGATCAATTCTGATTACTTTCACTGAATACTCTCAAATTCACTTAGATTTTTCACAGACACTCGAGTTCTCTGAACTCACAAGCATAAATGGCTTTCTCTGATTGTGGCTTTGCTTGAAAATATCCTGCTTTTCTTTGCGTACTTTTCTGCAACTGGTATGTTCTTATGTTTAATTCCTGCCTCTCCCCCTATGTGTTTATTCTATAGTCCATTCCTTATTGGGTTTACTGTCTACATGCTGTAACTTTCTACAAGTTTTACTTTCATTGTTTCTGTTCTTATACCCTAACCCCCTTTATATGGCTGAGTTATGGTTCAAAAACATGGAAATACTTGATATTATTGTCCGTGGACATGAACTGGACCCTCTCGAGTCCTAAACTCTTTCAATTCCCATCCCATTCCCCTTTATATGTATGTTGAGATTGAGACTTTGGTCTGGCAGTGTCCTAATCACTATCCAGACCATAGTCTGACCTTCAATAGGTCTTTACTCTTAATTGTTGGCTGACAGGCTGGTCAGGGGTGTGCCAGCCTACCATATGGCTGGGCATGACCCCTAGGCTGCATTGGGACTCACTAACCCCCTCTACTGCACTTACACTCGTTCCTAGACTCTATGTTCTGCCCCCCTCCAATGAGCCTTGCCTTGTGACCTTGAGCTCCCTCTGAACTTGGACATTGGAGGGCTGGCCCTTCCACACTGCACTTTCATTCAGTTCTGATATCTGGGTGTGAGCATTTTCTGGAGTTCTTGAAATTCCTTGGAACTTTGACACATCCCAGATAAGAGAAAGGCTTTGGAACCTGATCCTGACAGTTGGCTCATATCATATTGTTAGACCTTGGGTTTGGATTAGGCTCCTTGGATGCAGCTTAAGAGTTCTGATTGTAATTTTATTTCCAGGTTTTTATTCATCTTGGTCTGTAATAAAATTTTGTAATAACCTCTGGGGTGATTAGTTGAAAGGGAAGGGTAACCATGCATGCAAAGGGGTAGATATCATGCTCATAGGGAATCACCACATTTCTGTACACACGTATCTTGCCTACGGCTTTGCACATTTATGCATCCACGTAGATACCATGCCTATTGGTTTATGCATCCACATAGATATCATGTCCATAGGTTTATGCATCCACATAGATATCATGTCTATAGGTTTATGCATCCATATAGATACCATGTCTATAGGAATTTGTCATCTCCATATGGATACCACGCCTATAAGTAACCAAAAATCCAGACTCTACGCATGCATTGTTCACTAGGCAAACCTATTTATAGGGTTAAAAACTAACAGTACTCAGATACCATGCTTATAGTATTTCTGCGCTTTCGCTATGCCTATGAAAAGTGTTTAAATTAACGACACTAGAAAGCATGCCTATAGGAATTATCAATCAAATCTGAATCACCCGTTTTAAGATTAGCACTAATTACAGAACTCGCATCATTCTATTAAAACTGGCAACTTTCTTAATCAGTTTGTTTCTTTATTCCTGAAACTAGTGGATGCCATGCCTATAGGCCATCACGTAGGCAAACAAGTATGTAGTTAATTAATTGCACTGGTCTTCGATAAGTTGCAGCCAGGCGAGCCTAATGCGAACTTCTTGCCTGAAAATATGTAATGAACCAGCCTGTCTAACGTTAAGCATAATTTCGACCTAATCAGTACATGAAAGACGTGCTAAACTACATGATTTTCTGTGATTAAAGGAGGTTTATCTGAGCCTTAATTGTTTTGTGCTCCCATAACTGCTTTCATGTGTTTTGTTTGATGCCTTAGTATTTTAACCTTTTTAAACCTCTGAAAAGCCAAACTTCCCTTTAGGATTAGTAGTCCTAAAAGCCTCCAGAACTGATAGGTGGGACGACTAATAGCATGCAATAAGTAAACGAGACTATTTCGCGCTTAATACCTTAATGTGGTGGGAAGGGTAGACATGGAGATGATGATACACGATAACACTACGCGTACAATTGACTACCGGTGTTGTGTGGATGATCCATGTGATTTATAAACCTAGGACCCTTTGCTTTTATACAACTTTGTTTAATATCAATGAAATCCTGTCTTTTCCACTACTCAAAACTCCTCCTTAATTTTAATGCATTATGCGTTTTCTTCCAGATTTTTCTTCTTTGTTTATTCAATGTATTGATTAATTTTTTGCGTTTAGTCCCCCTTTTAAACAAATTGTAGATCATTTAGACCTTGACCCCACATACTTGTCACGTATTTATTTGCAACCCTTATGTGTAAAATCCTTTGTGTATCTATTTGTATTAAAGTCACAACATAGCATGGCTGGGAACCACACTAGTGGATCTTGAGGGGTGCCTAACACCTTCCCCTTGAGATAATTTCTAGCCCTTACCCGAACTCTGTTTTTCCAACTCAAAAATCCTCCTTAGTGTCCTAATGCACTCAATCATTAGGTGGCGACTCTTCAATTCCAAAAATCCAATTCCCACACGGGAATAGAGTTGTCTTCCCAAATGTCGTAACCCCGATTTCGATTTAGAAAAAAGGGGGCGTCGACACAACTCACACATTTACCTTACTAATTTGAATTCAACACTCTGCGTTGCTTGAGACCTTTTGGAACTGCTGTGCTTGCAACTTGGCTTTTCGAAGAATACTGTTTTCTTACTTGTTTTCCTTTGAAACTGGTATATCTTATATTTAATTTTCTGCCTCATCCCTATGTGTTTACTTCACAGTTTTAGCATCCTTGTTTACTTTACTGCTTATGTTCAGGGATTAGTGTTAATTATGCTCCTTCCATGCCTTTTCTATTATGAATCCCTACCACTACTCCCTTCTATGTGTTTGAGTTAAGGTTCTTGGCCTGGCAGTACCCTAATTGCTTCCCAGGCTATAACCTGATCCACAATGGATCTTAACTCCTAAATTGGCTAACAGGCTAGGCATGACCACCAGCCTGCCATGGCTCTCCTTGATTCCCCCTCCATGCACTTACACTTATTCTTAGACCCTTAAGTTCTGCCCCTCTCTTATGAGCCTTGCTTTGGGACCTTGAGTTCCCTCTGAACTTGGACATCTGAGGGCTGACATTTCCACACTGCACTATGATCTTAATTCTGCAATGTGTTTGGGGTGTAAGCACTGCCCGGAGCCCTTTGAGACTCTTGGGAACTTTGACACATCCCAAATGTGATAAAGGCTTTTGGAAATCTGATCGTGGAAGTTGGTTTATCTCATATTGTTGGACTTTGAAGTCTGAATTAGGTTGGTTGGATGTAGCTGGAGCTTCTAATGTAATTTTACTTTACTTTTCTGATTCATTTGGGTCTGTAATAATTTGTAATAACAATTGGGGATGGCTAGTGGAAAGGGATGGGGATGAATGCATGCCAAGGGTAGAAAACTTGCCTATAGGTTATTTACAATTTTCGCATTCTGCATTTTCAAAACTCTTGCCTACAAGTTTTTCTGCATCTTAGAACTCATGCCTATAAATTTTGCACTTCTGCATCTTAGAAATTATGCCTATAAGTTCTGCATATAGAAATCATGATCTTAGGTTTCTGCACTTCTGCATCTTAGAAATTATGCCTATAAGTTCTGCATATAGAAATCATGATCTTAGGTTTCTGCACTTCTGCATATACATGCCATTAAGAAAACAATCATAGGTTTAATAAATAACCAACTTAGCTCTAGATACAATGCCTATAGGACTCTTGCATTTATGTAATCGTTTAAAACCAATTACGCTTAGAAATCATGCCTGTAGGAATAATCAACTGAACCAGCTTCGTCTATTTCATCTACGAGTCTAAAATCAATCATAAGGTCGTCAAAATCTGCAGATCTTTCGTTTATATAACCAGCAACCTTTTCCCTAAAATCAATACGCTCTATTAGATGTCATGCCTATAGGTCTCACTTAGGCAAACTGTTAGGTAATTAATTGCGTCAATTTTGATAAACTACATCCAAACAAGGCCTAATTCGGGCTTCTTATCTAAAAATATGTAATAAATTAGCCACCCCCTTTACGTAATTTTAATTAAAGACCTAACCAGTACTTGAAGTCATGCTATATGTGCTCTTTTTAGTAGGAGGCTTGTGTGAGCCTTAATTGCTATTTGTTTCCCTAACTGTTTATGTTTTTTGCTTGTCGCCTAGACTTTTATCCTTTTGAAATTCCGAAAAGCCCCAAATCCCCTCCCTTTAGGACTAGTAGTCTCAATGCCTCCGGGACTGATAGGATTGGGACGGGTAATAGCATGCATTATGTAACGATACTATCCCGCGCTTTAATACCTTAACGGGGTGGGAAGGGTAGATATGGATATGATGACCGATGCGATAATACCTTATGTAGCCCCTTTTTGAGGAGTGATTACTGGGTGGTGCATTGACGTGATCCATATTAATCATAAACCTAGGACCCCCTCCCTTTTACTTGCTTTCGTCTATCTCTTTTAAATTGTCTAAATCTTTCATAAAATTTCTGCCCTCTTTACCTTTCCCCAAGTTTTAATTTATTTGCAATGTTGTATGCGAATCCCTCCTACTTGAGCCCTTAATTGCTTACTTGAATATGTGAAGTCACAATTATAGCATGGCCGGGAACCACACTAGTGGATCTTGGGGGTGCCTAACACCTTCCCCCCGAGATAATTTCAAGCCCTTTCCCATTCTCTGGTTCTTCTTCTTTTATTTCCTTCTTAGTGTCCTAATGCACTTAATCATTAGGTGGCAACTCTTCTAAATCTCAAACCCAATTCCCAAAAGGGAAAGAGTTATCCGCCCAAATGTCGTAAACCCGATTTTGCCTTTGGAAAAAGGGGGCATCGACAGACGCTTCCCCAAAGCAAGAAATGTGAGTAAAGTTAAACATAAGGAACTGTGTGTGCCAATTACACTAGGTGTCACCATCGTGAGTAAGGAAATTTGTTATCCTTGGTACAAAAGGATTACCGCAAGTCGAGTAAGGGTCATCGATGATGTGAAGAGACGCCAAAAGTGAAAAGGTAAAACATCTATAGGTAGATCTTCGTGGCTCCAACTCTTAGTACTCCCCTAAAGGGGGGAATATGAAGAGATGTGGCATTAAGTCAGAGTTAAGCGGTTCTAGTAATAATGGAATGGTAAAAGAAGAATGCGATAAAAATGAGAAAGGAATGGGATTGCAGTTATTCAAAGCCTATAGATATGCTACGATTCCAGAACATTATGCAAACACGACGACAAGGAAAGGAAGTAAGGGTTACGTTTAAAGAAAGTTGAGAAAGAACGAAAGGAACTATTCGATCAATGATCCAGAGTTGGTTACGTTATGAATGCACTTGCAATTTCGGAGTATACATATATGTTGACAATCATATAGCCGTAGAAGACTCCGATATAAGTTAAAAGAAAGAATTGAGTCCAGGTCATAGACAAAGAATTGAATTATTAGAAGATTATATCCTGGATATTCTACAGCATCCATGAAGGACTAAAGTAATAACTAATACCATGAGTCCCATATCGGAAGATGGCTTAAGCCTACACGAAGGTTGATCAAAGGGAAGAGGAAACTAAAGAGTTACATCAACTAAGTAAATCAGGAGTCTGACTATTGGACCTAGAAAATTATAAAAATCATGATCGAAAACATTGCAGGACCAGCCTTAATATCAGAGGTACAAGAGAGATAGTGCAACAACCATAGTCTATAACGGCTCTACGATAAAGCCAGTTAGAAAAGTAACAACCTCATAAGAAATCAGTATGAAGCTCCCACCAAATTATGTATACACCAGAGGTGCAAACAATATAATAGAGCTTCAAGTTATGGACGTGAATTATACCTATATGGGAGGGAGGTTATGAAAGAGATAGAAGATGTGATGCGAGATTTTAAGGTAAGTAAGGTAAATGTGAACAATGTACGAGATACGCAAATGCAGAAGGTTGTGAATAGTCCATACTTCGGTTAGAAGGCTAGAAGCACGGGGATTCGGTATCCAGGAATGATAGCAGCATCGTCAATGGTATATTTTCCAGCTTATGGTCTCTAGGTATTGAGAGGCCTAGTTAGGAGAGCAAAGAAGAGTTAGAGACGATGTAATATCTCGCTTGGTGTTCCAGAATAACATAAGGTAATCTATGGTGCAAGCAAGTTGAAGGAAGGTTGCAAGTAGTATAAATAGATATGTGTAGGTCGCAAGCCAAAGTATGGTAAGCGACAAGGTTTTAGGAAGACAGGAGTAAGGATAAGAAAAGGTAAGTGAGAAGGGGACGAGAATGAATAAGTTCTTGGGATTAAGCCCATGAAAACAAGAGAGCTGATGAGTTCTCTATGTTATAGAAATCTCAGTATAGCCTGAATGAACTCAAAGGAGTCTAAGACTAGTAGCATTTAGAAGAGATGGAACGCTGCCCTGGTAGAGCAATAAGGGTGTGATTGTGATAGATAAAGGATGACGTTTGGGCCTTCGATTGAGTAATGATTAGAAGAGGATTTCATGAATTGTACGGGATTAAGATACCCACGTAAGGAGAATCACATAGGGATGCTATAAAATACGGTTATTGAATTACAGTATCACCCCTAAATGGATCAGGAAAATCACTTAAAATGTTGCGGAATATAACGTAAGCCCTAGTGGCAATATATTACACAAGAAATTTCAAGTTATCAATGGATGATTATAGATCAACATTGAGGTGAATCAAGAATGGAATGGTAAAAGTTGCAAAGTACAAAATGAGATCTGTCCATCAGTCTTAAGATGAACAGTAATGAAGTAGCGTTAAAGGATTTAGCTTTATGCATATAGGATAAGCAATGAGAGTAACCTGGAGTTCGATAGCAGACCTCAGTAATGATAAATCGAAGTAAGAATTATGGCATAGTATGGCCTATTTAGATGTAGTAAAGCTAATGACGCCCAGAGGGACAACTTGACATAATTTTGTATATGTTCACAAAGTGAAGCCTAGAGATTGGCTAAAAGCTGGAGGAAAGAGAAGAGAAGAGTCGCATAGGCGCACATACAAAGTTAGAGTCGTAAAGTCTGTATGATAGAAGGTAGCAACAGTTACGAGATTAAAAGAATTCCGGCTACAAGTCGTGGTGTGAGAAAGAAGATTAAAGGGGGGAATGACCTGACCTTTGGAGTTATTCGGCGAGCAGTTTCCTAGATGGAAAGGAAAGTAATATAATATTCATAATACATAAGTTATGAAATTTTTTAGTACATCAGTCAACATTCGAGGACGAATGCTTCGAAGGGGGGAATAATGTTACATCCCGCATTTTCGTACAATAAAGTCTCGTCGTAAGTTAATCGATGTAAGTTCGGGAATGGGATTATTGTGAGATTATAAGTATTGTACTATTTCAAACAAGTGATAAGTAAATTCATGGAGGTGAGAGGTATAGCGAATCAAAGAAAATGAATTTCGTCAAAATTCGACATTTTGGGGTAAAATACGGTCTAAGCTATAATACCCCGTATTTATGAACTAGTGCCATATAAGGTACCACATAGCCATAATAGAAGGGTATACAAAGTGTATTAAAAGTGAGTAGTATTTTAAGTAATTTGAGATAATTTCTAATTATGTGGATAATTGAGTAATTATTGATTTAATGGGAGATTAACCATGTAATTAAGGATTTGTGGATAATTGCAGGAGGGGACAATGCCCCCCCTCCCCCCTATGTGGCAGCAAGTAAAGGAGAATTGGAGATGAGTAGGCTTTGGGAAATCTATAAGACAACACATGGAAAGAGGTGGCTTGATACTTATCCTACACTTGACTTGGATTAATACAAATTCTTTATCTAAGTTATAAAAATGCCAAAAGGCAAAGAAATGTTATCTTGAATAAATATCAAGAAACCAAATATGTAAGTGGGGTATACTACTGCAAAGAGCTCTTATGTTGAATGAATTCCAAAGTTCATCCGGCAAACAAATTACGCAGAATACAAAGTCAAGGACGACAGTCATTCAATATTATAATAGCAACGGGAATTTTCGATTCTAAGGGAGTACGGTGTAATTCTTCCCAAGAATATCACACGGAGTTTCCCTTACTCAGGTATGTTAAGGCTATCCCTTCTTTTCTTTTGTCATGATCTATGCGACACGAACAAAATGAGAAAATGCACAACTTTCATAATGACTCTATTCGTAGAAGTATTAGAGGTGCCTATGTTCTTGAATTTCCATGTGTCATATTATTCTATCATCTGTTCATGTGTCTGAGAAAAATACGTAAGTTGAAAAAAAGTTTACTTCATGACATTACTCGAAGGCATAATGATCTTATGACATTCCAGGAGATTTTATTGACGTACTTCTCATGCATTGCATTCATGTACATTGACCCATGACCAGATGGAGTTATATTCACGTATATATATATATATATATATATATATATATATATATATATATNAGATAGCATTATATATATATATATATATATATGAGATATGGGAAAAGGTTATGGTGTTATATGCGCATCACCACCTGATCAGCTGGTACACGTTGATGATTTGCCCACAGTGGCTGAGATGATATGATGGGATGCCCTCAGAGGCTTTATGATATTATGAACGCATATACCCATGCATGGTATGACATTTATACGCATATGCACGACATGTAATATTAAATGATTCACAGAAATATTCAGATATACATGTTGAGTCTTTTACTCCATGTTTCTCTCATGTCTGCTAGTTACTGATTTTTATTCCTTACATACTCGGTACATTATTTGTACTGACGTCCCGTTTGCCTGGAGACGCTGCGTTTCATGCCCGCAGGTTCTGATAGACATGTCAAGAGTCCTCCAAGTAGGCTATCAGCTCAGCGGAAGGTGTTGGTGCGCTCCATTAGCTCCGGAGTTGCTTCTTTATGAAAATTATGTATTTTTAGAGGCTTGTAGACAGATGTCATGTACGTAAAAGATTGTATGGCCTTGTCGGCCTATGTTCAGTATACGAGTGGTTATTTTGGTCTTCTAGGCCCGTATGTCTTATGTATAAGTTGGTATCACATGTTGTATTCTACTTATCTCACGACAGCTTTCCGGCTCAGCTATCTATGATAGTATGACATGAAACGATACGATATGTTGGTACTCGGTTGAGTAAGGTACCGGGTGCCCATCGCGGCCCATCGGTTTGGGTCGTGACAATGGGTTAGGCCCGCAGGTAGAGTAGAGTATTGCATTTCACCTCAGACGGATGGGGCAGTCAGAGCAGGCTATTTAGATCGTGGAGGATATGTTGAGAGCTTATGTGTCACGACCCAATTTCCCCTCCATTGGGTTTCGTGACGGCACCTAGTCTTAAGGACTAGGTAAGCCTAATATTTACAGAAGAAAAACAATACTAAATAACATCTTAATATTTTTCTGGAATGAGTCCTTTATACAATGAGCATATTCCCAAAACCCGGTAGTACAAGTCATAAGCTCTACAGAGTTAGCTACCACTTCTATATAAAATATTTGGAAAGGAGTGAAAACAGTTGAATACAAGTAAGAAGGTGACTCCGAAGCCTGTGAACACAGCAGCAGGTTTACTTTGAGTCTCCTGAGCAATGGTCCGCACAGCTACTAACGATCGACACCTAGATCTGCACAACAAAAATGTGCAGAAGAGTAGTATGAGCACACCACAGCGGTGCCCAGTAAGTATCAAGACTAACCTCGGTAGAGTAGTGACGAGGAACAGTCAAGAGACCTACCGGTCTAATAAAATGTACAAATATAAGCATAGGAACAACGGAACATGATGTATACGTATAAAGACTACACACTATGGCTAACGATACAACAATCACAGTAAGGGAAGAAAACCGCAAGTAACAACGGAAATACCATAATAATGACATAGAAGAGCGAGCGAAATCACAAACCCAAAACCTAAATCACAAATACAGTAAAAGTAAGCAATAACTCAGAACCTACAACAGTGTTCACATCAAGTATTAGCCAACAGACTCCACAAAATACCAAACCTCGGACAACTTACAACTCACGGGTCCAAATACGTGAACCCTAACACTTGGCATCATGTGTCCCCATCACAACTCATGGTCACACTGATAACTCACTTACTAACTAGAGCTACTCTCACATATATGACAAGTAGACGAGGGTGTACATCTATTCTCAGCAATATCAGGAGAACATCATATCCAATGGGAGTGTTCAACTATGTGTATGCTTGTGCAAGTGCTTTAACATAGTTCCTACCAGCTAATAAGCATAAGGAAAAGAACGGACTGCACGTAAGATGTTTTCTCACAACTTCCATGAGATAAAACTCATACAGGTAAGCATACCACAACACAACATCAAACAGAAAGAATGCCCCCAGGCCATCACAAGTCATCACAATCAATCCCTGACATAGCCCACCTTGTCTCGCCACGTGTGCAAATAATAACATAATAAGTCCTCGCCTTNTATATATATATATATATATATATATATATATATATATATATATATATATATATATATATATATATATATATATATATATATATACTTGTCAAGCCGCATGTGCAATATGTCAATAGTAGCAATAACACGGCAGAAACATCATGCAACCCCATAACAATAACCGCACGGCAGAAACCTCATGCATCACAATATCAACAACTGCACGGGAGAAACCTCGTGCACCACCACAACAAGTACCACAGAAACAATGACAATATATACAAGAACACGACAAGTAAATCAACTCGAGAACTTTCGATCACAAGGAGACGGTAAAACTAGCTCACAAGGAATAACCACAATAGAGAACACTAAGTGTAATAAGAACAGCTCAACAAGGGAGAAAATAATGTGAAGCAACAATCCCACAATATGTAGTTCAACAACAAGGAAGCTAACACGAATCAAATAATTCCGAATAAGGAAATGTCAACAAAATATAGGATTTCTAAACTTCTTTTAAGGTTGGGAAAATTACGAAGAATATACAACAATTTCAATTAAGGATGAGCAGCGGGAAGATAATCATAACCTCAATTAAGACTAAACAATTACTGGAGAGATAATAATGGTTTCCAATAAAGACAAGCAGTTATGAAAGATAGCATGACAATAGAAGAGCTAAAAATCTTCAATTAAGCAAAATAAGAGTCAAATAGGCAATAAGAATGAATCATAAAGCAATTAATTCAAATTAAAGCATGTAGAGGTGAAACTACTAAATGGAAGCTCAATCATATCAAGAACAAATTTATACTCAGTGAATACAAGACCTAAGAACTCTAAAAGGCCAACTTTCCACAAATAAGTCCGAACACGCACTCGTCACCTCGCGTACACGGACTAGAATCAACATAGAAGACTCAAATCCTAAGGGGAAGTCCCCCACACGAGGTTAGGCAAGATACTTACCTCAATCCGGCCAATTCAATACTCAATTTAGCTTTTCCTTTACCAATTCATCAACGCTCAGCTCAATCTAGCCAAAAACGACTTGAATACATCAAACAATGCAAGAAAAAACAATTTCAATTAACAAAACTACGATTCTTATACAATTTGCAAAAAGTCAACAAAAGTTAACTTCCCGAGTCCGCACCTCGGAACCCGACACAATTTATAAAAACTGAATACCCATTCCGATACGAGTTCATCCATACAAAATTATCTAATTCCGACACCATTTGGTCCCTCAAATCATTATTTTACATTTTTTTAAGGATTTCACAATTTTTCCCCAAATTTTCCTTTAGATTCTCATGAATTTGATGTCAAATCTAAGATATAATCACAATATATAGTTGGAAATTGATTAGAGACACTTACAAAATGATTTGATATGAAAATCTTCTCTCAAAATTGCCCACTCTCGGAGTTAGGGTTCAAAGAGTATGAAAAATGAGCAAACACTCGAGTTACACAGCTGAAAACAAGTTGCAGATGTCGCATTTGCGATCCAGGGTTCGCAATTATGAACCCTTACAAAAGCGAAGTAAGCCTTTGCAATTGAGAACAAGGAAGGGCTGGAAAAGGTCGCATTTGCGAAAAAAAGTTCGCAATTGCGATGGATATGTTCGCAATTGCGACCATACCAGAAGCAACAGTTTTTTCCCAAGACAAAAATGAGCATAACTTTCTCATACGATGTCCAAATTCGATGATTCTTTTTTCTATGGCTCCGTAATTATGATATGGATCTAATTGTTCAATAAAAACGGAATTTGGAGCTGATTTTCTTAATGTGGTACACTTTATTCCCAAAGAAACAACGTTGAAACATCAAATAAGAGCGCAATACAACCTGAAACACACCCGAAGCCCTCGGGACCCCGTCTACGCACACAAACAAGTCATATAACCTAACACGGACTCGCTCGAGGTCTCAAATCATATCAAACAACACCAAAACAATGAATCACACCACGAATCGAGCTATGAACTTCCAAATCTTCCAACTTCGAAAACTTGTGCCGAAACCGATCAAATCAACCCGGAATGATGCCAAATTTTGCAGACAAGTCCAAAATGACATAACGGAGCTGTTCCAACTCTCGGAATCGCATTCCGACCAAAAGTCAACTATGCGTCAAACTTCTCCATTTTCCAAACTTCATGTTTTCCAACTTTCGCCGAAACGCCTCAAATTGCCCTACGGACCTCCAACTCTGAACCCGGATGCACGCCTAAGTCCTAATTCACCGTACGAAGCTATTGAGATCACCTAACCCATTCCGGGGCCGTTTACTCTAAAGTCCAATTCCGATAAAATTATAACTGTGTAAACTTCCAAAACTAGTTTCTTTCTTCCAATTTGACCCTGAATCATCCGTTAACTGAATTCAACCATGCACGCAAGTCGATAAACATATTATGAAGCTGTTCAAGACCTTACGCTGCCGAATGGAGCTTATATTCTCAAAACGACTGACCGGGTCATTACATTATGTCATTTATTTCGGAGGCCAATTGGATCAGTTTCTACCCTTAGTGGAGTTTCCTACAACAACAGCTACCAATCTAGCATTCAGATGGCTTTGTATGATGCATTATATGGGAGCCGATGTCTTTATCCAGTTGGTCGGTTTGATCCCGGTGACACTAGACTATTGGGCATATATTTGGTTCGAGATACTTTGGAGAAGGTAAAGTTGATTCCGGAGTGACTTTGTATAGAGCAGTCAAGGTAGAAGGGTTACGCAGATAGGAAGGTTCGTGATGTGACTTTCGTTAAGGGTGAGAAGGTTCTTCCGAGAGTTTTTCCTATAAAAGGCATGATGAGATTAGAGAAGAAAGTCAAGCTGAGTGCTCCGTAAATTAGCCCATTTAAGATCTTGGAAAAAATTGGTGAGGTGCCTTACAGACTTACTTTTCTGCCCAACTAATTGGGAGTTCATTAAGTGTTTCATGTTTCTATGCTTTAGAAGTATCGTGAAGATCAGTCACATGTGTTGGATTCAGCTCGGTGCAGCTGCATTAGAATTTGCCCTATGATGTGGCCATTTTGGATAGGCCGCTTCGGAAGCTGAGATCATAGATATTACATCAGTGAAGGTTCAGTGAAGAGGTCAACTGTTCAAGGAAGCGACTTGGGAGACCGAGCATGATATGTGGAGCAAATATCCTCATCTTTTTGGCATTCCAGGTATGATACTAAACACATTCGAAGAAGGGAGAATGTAACGACCCGGTCGGTCATTTTTTGTATTTGAGCACCATTTCCCTATTTGATGTTCCAAATATAATTGATTTTTGATGATTTGCAGGGATGGTTGGGTTTGTTTCAGGAAGGTTTGAGACTGATTGGAATACTTAGTTCCATTGTTGGAAGCTTATGTTGTACGAGTTAACCAGAGTTTGACTTTTGCATAAACAACCTCAGCTTGGTGATTTGATGGTTCCAATAAGTTCATATGGTGATTTGTACCTACCCGTATGTTTGGATTTATATTTGGAGGTTCCTAGAATGTATTGCCTCTATTTGCCGAATGTTGGCAATTTGAAGGTTTATAGAATTCCTAAGTTTGAACGGGATTTGACTTTGACGATATCGGATTTGGATTGTTGTTCTCAAACATGGAATATTTTTATTTTTTTCATTTGGAATTTATGTGCAAAGTTTAGATGTAATCCGAATTGGTTAGGCTTAAATCAGACACATGGTTGGAACCTTAGAAGTTCTTGAACTTAAGAGAAGTTCGACTTGTTGATCTTTGACTCGTTGATGTGAAGTTATCGTATGTGTTTGGCAGCATTTTTAGCTCCATTTAATGTTTATATAGTTGATGGTATAATCGGACAGAGTCCAGGGTGGCTCAGGTGAGTTTCGGACCACCCTGAGGAAGTTTTGGAGTTGGATGATTATGCTGGTGTTTGGTGTTCATCGCTTGCGAGAGGAGCCTCGCGTTCGCGATGAAGGATTAGTGTTGGGAAGGTTTTGTCATCTGTGTACTCTCCTGGAGGTTCGTGTTCCCGAAGTTTGGTGGACTTGCTCTTCGCATTCGCGATAGGAGGGTCGTTTTTGCGATCGAGTAGTAGGGTAGGCTTTGTCATCGCATTCGCGAGGGATGCTCTGCAAACGCGGAGGGTCTTTTTTTTAGGAAGAAGCTTTTGTACTTCGCGAATGCGAGGCACGTGCCATGTTCACGAATGGTGCCCCTGGGCAGAGCATTTATGTGTTTCATATTTTGAACCCTAAACTTTGAGAAGGACGATTTTGCTTGGAGATTTTCATACAAGACTTTGGGGTAAGTGATTTCTACTCTTTTTTGGTGTTATTTCATGAATCTACATAGACTGTTAATGCCCAAAATATGGTATTTTGAGGTAAATTTGGGGGTTTTACCTACAACTTAAGAGAGTGAAATTGAGGTTTTGTGGGTCAGTTTTGGACTTGGTTTTGGAATCTAATCACAAATTTGGACTCGTGGGGTTACGAGTAGTCGAGATCTATCCCTTGACTCGGGTTTTGACCATGTGGCCAGAGTTGACTTTTTTTCACTTCTTGGGAATTAAAATAAAGATTAAAGCTTTGCTGTTTGGAATTAATTCTTATGGCTTTGTTTGATGTTATTGAGCTATTTTTGTCAATATTCGAGCCGGTTAGAGGTAATTTCCAAGTGGAAGGCATTCTTGGAGTATAAATTTGGCCCGTTTGATGTAAGTGTCTTGACAAATCTTGTCATAAGGGAACACCCCTTAGGATGTGATTTTATTTGGCTAATTGGAATGTGTGAAAAGCAACGTATATGCGAGGTGACACGTGTATATGCGGGTGTTATGTACGAGTTAGACCGGATTATGACAAGCGTATATGCGGGTGCAATATATTATTTAGACCGAATTATACGTAGGCTTCTATTAGGCCTTGTTTTGACTATGTACTTTCTATGAGTCATGTTTTGATTGTTTGTATGACTACGTGAGCTTCTTGAATCATGCTAGCGACATGTGTAGGCATTGATTCTCTGTTTGAGCATGATACTTGTTATTGTTTGGTGTATCTGCCAGATCTGAGCCGTAGTTGTAAACTTTGCACATGTATATACTTTGGTATGCTATTTACCATAATCTAGGAGTATGTGATTTGATATTCATGTTCGTATACATCTATTTTTGGATATGAACTGGTTCGGCAGCACGTGAATTATCCATTCGGTAATTATGTTATGGAGCATGAGTTGTTCTTGTAGCACGTGAGTTGTCCGTGCGGTTGTTATTATTATTGGGACGTGAGTTGTCTGTGCAGTTGTTATGATATCGCACGTATGTTGTCCGTTTTTCCTTGAAGATGGAAATTTCGTCCACCAGGTTTTATCAATTTGCAAATTCTTCATCATTTAGTTAAAATAATGAAAATGGTTGATATTACTATAATACTAGGTAGCATAGATATCGTTATGGGAGAAGTTGATTATTGAAATGATAATTGATACAACAGGAATGGAAATATCAATTCTTTTTCCAAATTGAAATCCTTAAAAGATGTCTATGGATGCTTTTCCCTATTTTGACTCTTGTTAGCAATGCAACGTGTCGATAAGGATCCATCCCCCTAGAGTCACTATTTCATTTTTCTCTCTTGACGGCGTACACGCGGAGTATGGAAACCAATCAGTGTTTTGGATTTTTTGTATATCTTTTCTATCTGTTGTTTCTATTGGTGATTTGCAACATAGTACATTTCTTCTCTATATATATGCATCTCTTCTCTATATGTATTGTTGGCCTTACATGTCTATGCCTAGCTTTCGATACTATTTTTATTTATATATGTATTCATAACTGTATAGGTTTAATTAGTGAGTATCATTGGCCACTCTGGCCACTACCTTACGGAAGTTGGTTGTTCAGGGTAGTCCATGTGCATTATACTTGTAAGCTACAATATTAAGAAGTTTGAGACAAAATGTTTTGAGTCTACTGCTGGGTTCACTGAAAAACTGACTCAGATGTTTAGACTTTTGGATTCCAACAACATTGGAACTAAAAGCTGATGTAATGATCTGACTGGTCCTTCTGAGTTTTAGAATTTCGTGATGTGATTCAAGATTTTGAGTAGGTTCATATAGTGCTTTATGACTTGTTTGTATAGTTGATTTGGGTTCCAAGAGGTTGGGGAGTTATTTAGAGCACTTTGTTCCTAAATGGAAGCTTTAAGATGGAAGAGTTGATCAAAGTTTGATATTTGAGTAAACAGACTCTGTCGTGACCCAAAATCTCACCTAGTCGTGATGGCACCGTGTTCCTACATGCTAGGTAAGCCAAATAATGAATAATACAACTCAAGTGACAGATCATCAATAACAATAAATGGAAAGGTAAAAAAACACATACAATTACCCCAAGGGTTGGTAGTACTAGTCATAAGCCACTAAGATTTAGATTGACAAGACTGGTATGAAGAATAAATACAACATATTTTTAAAGTTTACCTAAACAAAAATAAAGTCTTAACCTACCATGAACAAGAAGTAGCTTGAATCTGGAACGCTAGTACGTCTTCTATGCTGGACTTCTTCTTCCACAGCTACTCAGCTCTAGAATCTTCAAGCAAGGTGAAGAAATATAGTATGAGTACAACCGATCCCATGTAATTAGTAAGTATCTTGACTAACCTCAGTGAAGTAGTGACGAGGTTTTTAAATCAAAAAGTGTAGCGACTCGGCCGGTCGTTTTGATTATTTTAGCCTCGTTCCACTATTTATTGCATCCTCTATGTTAAATTCTGGTTATGTGACTTGCCGAGGTGATTGATTTGGTTTTGGGTGAGTTTCAGAATGAATTAGGACAGTTAGGCCTAAAGAGAGAGGCTTAAGTTGAAAAAGACCGGAGTTTGACTTTTGTGTAGCAGACTCCGAAATAGAGTTTTGATGGTTCCAATAACTTTGTACGGTGATTTTGAACTTAGGCGTATGGTCCGTAGGTTGGTTTGAGGCTTTTTGGCGAAAGTTGGAAAGTTGAAGGTTTGGAAGGTTTGAGAGTTGAATTTAGTGATATCGGGCACGGATTGTGATTCTGGGAGTTGGTATAGGTCCGTTGTGCCATTTGGGACTTGCATGAAAACTTTAAGCTCATTCGGAGTTTGTTTCAGGTGATTCAGCATTACTTTTAGAAGTTGAATGTTCATTAGTTCATTACGCTTGAATTGGGGTATGATTCATAGTTTTGATATTGTTTGATGTGATTTAAGGCCACGAGTAGGTTCGTGTTGTGTTTTGGGACTTGATGGTATGTTCGCATGGGGTCCTGGGGGCCCCGGGTGTGTGTCGAATTGAGTTCGGACCATTTGCTCAAGTGTTGGGACTGCTGGTTTCTGTGCTTCTGGCCTCTTTCATTGCATTCACGAAGGATTGGTCGTGATCGCGTAGAGTCTTTGCTTGCAGAAGGATTTTTCTCTTCGCGTACGTGAAGATTAGGATACGATTGCGAAGGTTGGGGTGCTTGTGCATCGCGAACGCGGGTGAGGGATCTCGTTCGCGTATAAGGAAGGTAAGGCTATGTGGTGGCACCCTTTGTTCAGCTCATTCGCGTGGCCGTCCCACGATCGTAAAGCCTTGAGATGTCTGGTCATCACGTTCGTGACTGTAGTCTCGCGATCGCGTAAGAGGTCTAGTGAGCTGGTTGAATTTGTTCATCGCGATCGCGAGGAGTAATAACTGGGCAGATTTTATTGTACTATATTTCGAGTGTTTGGTTCATTTTAACATATTTTGAGTTGTAGAGCTCAATTTTGGGCGATTTTGGAGATGATTTTCATTATTCGGATTGGGGTAAGTAGTTTTGACTCAGATTTGTTCATTTTTCGTTATTCCATCTTAGTTTATATAATTTATTTAGTGAATTAAAGTGAAGAAATGGGAAAAATTTTGAAAAACTTCCTAAAGTGAAAATTGGGGATTTGAAGGATGATTTAACGTCGGAATTGGATAATTTTTATATGGTTGGACTTGTTATTGAATGGGTGTTTGGATTTTGTAAGTTTGGCCGGGTACCGAGGTGCGGCCCGAGGTTGACTTTTTGAGCTGACATTTTGATTTTCTTTACAGATTGCAACTTTATTATCCGAAATCATTTCCTATGGTTTGTATTAATCGTATTAAGTTATTTTGGCTATATTCAAGCCTTCTAGAATTGGATTTTCGCGGGAAAAGCTTACCAGTAGGTTGATTTAGCTTGTTTGAGGTAAGTATCTTGCCTAACTTTTTGTGGGGGAAACTACCTGATGGTAGGCTATAATTACGTGTTTTAGTCGCTTATTGCACTCCAATTTATTGCACTTAAATTGAGTTTGAGCTTTAATTGCTAGTGTTTTGCACTAATTGTATGTTTTATGCCTTGTAGGAGTGATTCCGAGCCATGTAGATGTCATGGAATGAATTCGAGCTATTTGGAGCTTTGAAGTCTGAGTAAAAGCTCAAGGGATTAAGCCGGGATCGTGTTCGGGGGTCGAGGACCAAGTCTGGATGTCAAAATCAAAGCAAAATCTGTACTCTGAGAAATTTGCACTAATGCAACGCGCTATGCAACGCACCGCGTGACAAGCTAGTGCAAATCTCTACTGCCTTTTGGCACTAGCTCTCTAAAGCTTCCCACTAATGCCCCGCCTGGCGCGTCGCCCCATGCGGCACGCCTATGCAAATTTTACAGAGTAATTGTTTTATTTCGCGTAGGAAAAGGTGTTTTCGTCTTGGCCCGACCCTACTTGGTATATATATACATGGAAAAATATTATTTTTGGGACTTTAGACACATAATTGACCTAAGGAGGCTTAGAAAGAGTGGGAGGAGCAAAAGCACAAGGATTTCATCATTCCTTCCTCACTCAAGAACCGAGTTTGGATTGAATTCATGTTTTCCTATCTTTTAGTTATAATTGTGATGAATTACTCTATGTCTATGGAGTAGTTCCCTTTAGGGTTTGATTGATTTTGTGTATTGATATTGTTTGTGGATTATAACTCTAGTTTTATGTATTGAACCTTTTTTGGATGATTTAATTGTTGCATCTATAATCACTTGTTCCTGTAACCGAGAGAGGCATAACTTGTGATATCTTTTCATTATATTGTTGGTTGAGTTCATTAATTCTTCTTAGTAATGGAGAGAGGCTAGTTGAATCATTGATTAAACCTAGTTAGGAGGATAATCGAGAGAGGTTCTCCTAAAGACAAATCTTCTACGCATTCTTGCATATTTTCACCGAGCTTAAATTGGTTCATCTTGTGAGGTTGAAACTTAATCAAGGGAGGAGTTTCTACTAAACGTTTGAACTAATAATTGAGTGAATTCGAGAGACTCACTGAACATTAGAAGTGAATTACTTAGAGTTAATATCCAAATAATTATCTTGCACCTATCCTATCAAAACCCTATCTTCTCCCGTTGATATCCTTCTTTGCTTATTCCTTGTTTCGATTGTCATTAGTCAATAGCTTTAGATTCTTAGTTAATTTTAGTAGTAATCACACAACTCTCAACTGTTGATCATATTGTATAGCAATCTATCTACAAACTATGATAATACTGTTTAACTCCAATCCTTGTGGATACGATATTATATTATACTATATTCGACTAGTGAGCATATTTAAGTGTGTGTTTTGCGCTCGTCACTACCCCTTAGGAATTGGGTTGATTTGTGTTGTTTGAGTTACGTGAAAGGCATGTACACAAGGTGACGAGTGTGTACCCGGACTTATCTGTGGTATTTTGACCGGACTAGACTCTTAGACTCTTTCATGCATTTAATTAGAAATTGCAATATCATGTTATATCTTCCATTGTTAAATTGCTCTTACATGTTTTACTTGATGTTGTTATCACATGCCCTTTCCTTTATTGTCAAGCATGCTCTTATATGCTTTATTTTCCTTTGTTGTCTCTCTTATTGTCATGTTGGCTTCCTTTATTGTCGAATTATTCTTATTTCGAGTTGTTATTTCATGATGCCCTTCATTTTTGAGTTATTACATGTATTTAGTTATAGATACTACTTCATGCCATCTCTTTTATTGTTAAGGTTACGTTGTACTTTTGAATTGGAAATTGTCATTCCGTGAAAATACCTTCATTTTGAGTTATTGAAGTTGAAGCTACGAAAGCTAATATCACATTGAGGTTGAAGTCATTGATTATTGAGATATCTTTCCTTGTTGAGTAATTTCTCATTCATATTGTTATTATTGAGATTCTTATTCATATTGTGGTTGACCAGCTATACGTTGTGGAAACTTTGGTATTGTTAATTTTTGGCAAGTTGTGGAATATGGTCACTTGTGCTGGGAGTTGTTATTGTGTTGTGATATTGATGCGCATGCGGCGGTATAAGGATAGGGGTTAATGTGCATGTGGCGGCATAAGGTGTGATTTATGTGTGTCTTTCTAGTAAGGGAATTACTTGAAGCCACGCGGCGACATAAGTGGGCTAAAGTGCGTGTAGCTATTTCGGGAAAAATATTTTCAAAACTAATCATATGTAAGGCTCACGCGTCGATATATGGAAATATTATGATTGTGATTGTAAAATAAGGTTACGAGGTGGTACCTCGGTTTTGATTCTTGTTGTTATCCCTTACTTACCTCACTTGTATTTGTCCGCATTATTTTCTTGATGTTCATATCATGTGTTCCCTCCTTGTTCCTTTATTGCTTTAAATTTAGTTTTAGCTTACCTTATAGTATTTGTTTATTGTCACTATTTCCTCATTTTCACATTTAAACTATACTGTACTTGTTCAATTTTTTTCTTATCCTAGTAGGTGTCTTGACCTAGCCTGGTCACTACTCTACCAAGGTTAGGCTTGATACTTACTGGGTACCGTTATGTTGTACTCATACTATGCTTCTGCACATTTTTAGTAGATCCAGGTACCTTGACACAGGCTAGGCATCAGTGAGTGGACGATACAGTTTAGAGACTTCAAGGGATACCTGTCCGGTGCTCGTAGGCCTCAGAGTCACCTTCTGTCCTTATTTATTATACTGTTTACTCTTTATGTAGGATGTGTTGTACTAGGAATTTTAGAATATATTCCTATAGAGCTTATGACTCATTTCAACCGGTTTTGGGAGTTTTGCTACAGATATTCTATTTCTGACGTATTATGAGTTTATCGAATTATCTTATTAGGCTTACCTAGTCTTAGAGACTACGTGTCATCATGACATCCTAAGGTGGAAAATTGTGGTCGTGATAAAAAAAAATACCTACTTTTATAAAAAAAAATACCTACTTTTATAACTTGTGCAGCTCAATAATGTGTATAACACAAAGAAATATCTAAAGAGACAGTTACGAGATAACAAACCAATAAAAAAGTGCACAATTGGGCTAAAGGTAGTAAACAAGCTATGCCAATTAAACAGATCTAGCAAATACAACTTGCACCAACTACGCACAAAAGAGGCATGCACCAAGTATTGCTCGAATACTCCTACATGAATGTAGAGTGTCAGTACATAAGAATGATCCAATTCCAAGATACCACGGTTATGAGTCTAACGTTTCAATATGTGATGATAACTCTCTTTTTCAATCAATCCAACACACTCCAAGTGTCCAACAACTCACGGAAAAGTCTTGTACAAATGTAAAATACATCAAATAGCATATGTAGATGATATGTTGCAATGACCCGACCGGTCATTTTGAGCAGTTGTACTTCGCTCGCTTGTTTGAGGGCATGAGTAGCTCCGTATGATGTATTGTGACTTATGTGAATCGTTGGTTTTGGTTTTCAGGTCATTCGGAATTGAGTCTGAAGAATGATTCTATGCTAGGAGCTTTAAATTTGAGAGGGTTGACCAAGTTTGACTTTTTAGTATTTGACCTTGGATTGGTTTTTTGATGGTTCTGTTAGCTCCGTTGGGTGATTTTGGACTTAGGAGCGCGTCCGAATTGCGATTTGGAGGTTCGTAGTAGAATTTGGCGTGAAATGGCAAAAGTTGGAATTTTTAAAAGTTTGACCGGGAGTGGACTCTTCTATATCGCGGTCGGATTCCGATTTCGGAAGTTGGAGCAGGTCCGCAATGTCAAATGTGACTTGTGTGCAAAATTTGAGGTCAATCGGACGTGATTTGATAGGTTTTGGCATCGGTTGTGGAAGTTTGAAGTTTTAAGTTCATTAATTTTTTAATTGAGGTGTGATTCGTTGTTTTGATATTTTTAAGTGTGTTTTGAGGCCCCGAGTAGACCCGTATTATGATATGGAACTTGTTGGTATGTTTGGACAGGTTCCCGAAGGGCTCTGGTGAGCTTTGGACGACGTTCGGATCATTTCTATTTCATGTTGCACTGCTGAAGATTTCTGGTTCTGGCATTTCCACATCTGCAGAAGAATGGGCGCAGATGCGGGCAATTGGCCGTAGAAGCGTAGTAGGCTTGGCTGGAGGTCATCGCATATGCGGAGGAAGACTCGCACCTGCGAGTGCGCAGAAGCGAATAAGTTACCACAGATGCGGTGGTCGCACATGCGACGATTTTTCCGCAAATGCGGAAAGTGCTGGGCAGAAGCTATAAAATTGAGGGGTTTTGTTCCTTCTTCATATTTTGAGATGTGGGACTCGGATTGAGGCGATTTTTGGAGAAAATTTCATCACAAGGATTGGGGTAAGTATACTACACTTGATTTTCATTTTATCCCATGAATCTATCTTCATTTTTGGCAATTGGTTGATGAATTTTAAAGAGAAATTGGGGGGTTTAGCCTAAAGTTTCATAATGAATTTTTGAGTTTTGAACATCGATTCAGAGTCGGAATTGAGTGAAACTAGTATGCTTGGACTCGTAATTGAATGGGTTGTCGGATTTTGTGAGTTTTGTCTAGTTCTGAGGCGTGGGCCTGGTTTTGATTTTTTGCCGTTTTTGGGTTTTGATTAAGGATTCGATCTTTATCATTTGGAATTGTTTCCTTGGGCTTTATTTGATGTATTTGAGTTGGTTTTGGCTAGTTTTCAGTCGTTCGGAGGTCGCTACGCGCGTGATGGCATTCTTGGAGCATCGCTTGGCTTGCTCGGTATTGGAATTGGCTTGTTCGAGGTAAGTAACTCTTCTAAATTTAGTGTTGAGGGTATGAAACCCCGAATTACGTGCTATGTAATTGATGTTGAGGTGACTCATATGCTAGGTGACGGCGTGTGGGCATGCACCCTGTGAACTGTGACTCCGTTGTTTTCATGGTACTGTTTAGTGGCCCTATTTTGTTGATATCTATGTTTTCACCATGTGATTAAGTAACTGAGGTGTCAATCATGCTAGATATCATGTTTAGGCTTTATGCTGATATATTTAGGACCCATAGTGGTCGTTTCTTACTGTCATCTCATTGACTTCATTGATATTCCGTACTCAGTCATATTCATGCATTCATATCATACCTCAGTCTCAGTAGTTGTTTATTGATACATCATATCATTGTTGTCGGGCTAGTTTCATGACATTGGGAGCCCGTGAGTGAGACTGGTGAGATTGATGACTGAGTAAGGCTGAGAGCCTGATTATGAGTGACAGTTATGGGATAGAGCTTCATGCCGCAGCATGTTATATTGATTTATGCCTGGATTTGGGTTATGATAGCGCTTGGGCTTTAGGAGCCCCTCCGGAGTCTGTACACACACCCAGTGAGCACCATTGATTATATTGAGGGATGGATCTTCCCTGGACATGGATCTGATCCGAAACATTTATATACCTAGAGATGGATCTTCTCCAAGGGGCTGGATTGGCCTTCCTCGGTACTGAGTAACTGATGGTCAGTGATGTATATATTCCGGGATGGATCTTTTGTCATGCCCCAAAACCGAGGGGCTCGACCGGCACTCGACCGGGTAGCCCCAGTCAAGCGGACCTGGGTGCCTTTCCTATCCCACGTGCTACCCCGCGTTTTCATTACTCATTAATCAAAGGAAATGGCCACTTATAATTGAAACACCTTTTTACGAATTGTACATAACATACATGGTTACTTAGCGTGGTTCACAAGTTATGCTGCCCATATACAAAATACATAAGTACATAACCCACGTTTCCTGTCTACGGAGCCTCTAAGGATACAAAAGAGTTTTATAACACCTACCGATAACAAGGCTCCGGCTATGCCTTACACAAATACCAAAAATAAGACTCCGAGGAGAAAAGCGTCATGAGCCATGCAGGGCCCCGAGAGGAAAGGGGCTCACCAATTCAGCTGACGAGAAGTGAAGGAGTGCTACTGTCGGTGGACTGGAGTACCTGCTATAGATCCACCTACAATCATAACACGAATGTAGCGCCCCCGGCAAAAAGGACGTCAGTACATTTGAATTGTACTGGTATGTATGAACAAACTTTACCCCAAGTAAACTCAAACAATACACAAGTAACGAACAGTAATAGAATCAACAATCAAATGCACATGAAAGGAACAACCAAAGCCAAACAAGTTTCACAATCTCTCCTTTTCCCCTTTCAACATTATTTCATCACATCAACGATTTCATAACTTTCACATATGTTCATTTCAATAGTGATTTCGATCACTTTTCCACCCTTATTACCTCGACCACCCTTATCACCACAACCCACACCTTATAACTTCGTGTTGCGAAGCGCAACCCGATCCCATCGGACATTCACATTTAACACAACAACAATAGTTCACAGTTCAATCACATGGCTTCAGGCCATCCTGAATATCATTTCACAGCAACAATAACAATTTAAGTCACAACGATAATTGCCCACGACAAGCCACACATGACGTTACCACAGTTATTTCAATTGCATCAATTACGACTTCTTTCCATCATTTATTTCACAGCCCTTACCAGATAAACACATTCACACACACACTTGGTTTGTTTCCATTTATTCACACCGTCATATCGGAACGTTAACCAACAATGTTCAAGGCAATTTAGTCACAAGAATTCATGAAATAGGCCATCTTTCCCTAACACCCGTGAAGCAAACAGAATTCACAAATAGTCCGCATAAGAAACGCATGCCAATTACTCGTACACCAAACAGGGTGACTTTACAAAGGTTAAAGTTAGCCATACATACCTGGAGTCGAATTTCCCTTTTTAACTTCTACTTTCAATTCACCAAACAGCCTAGTACCGTCAATCTAGTTCACAAGTTAACACATATTTCTTAGAATTGAAGTTCATAAATACAATCCGCACCTATTTAGGTGATCAACCGCTCTTTTTTGCAAATCTTTACTCCTACCCAATTCCTCTTACTAGATTTTAGATATTAAAGAACATGCATGTATCGTTCAACTTTTATCTTCAAGAATCAATTCATAAGAACCCCCTTTTTGTCTAACTCTGAAAACCAATGAAAAAGGGTTGGGGATTTTACCTGCAAGAACGAAGATAAAGATAATTACTCGAAATTTCTAGGGCTGGCTGACTTTGAAAATCAAATTGATAGAGATGAGACTTTCTGTCTCAGGAATCCTCCCTTCCCTCTCTCTACTTTTGTTCAGAAAATGGGTTAAAATGAAGTGTTGGGGTGTTTCATTGAAGAAGGGGTCAGGTTGAAAAATTAGAAAAATTAGAGCCCCGAGTCAGGTTTGCGATCGCATTTGCAATCGCAAAGTGGAAATGCGGCTCGCAGAATGGACCACAAAAGTGCTCCCAAAATCTGATCATTCTGTATGGGTTTGCGGCAGAAATGCGGTCCGCATACCCGTTCTGCGGTCGCATAATGCACCGCAGAACTGCCCTATATAAAATTTCAAGATAATTATGCGACGACTATGCGGACCGCATATCAGTTATGCAATCGCATAATGGACCGCATTTTGACCACAAATTTGACTAACACACTGACTCGCTTTGCGATAGAAATGCGGTCAGCATACTTGATTTGCGACCGCACTCTGAACCGCATAATAGCACTTTTCTGGAAAACTTTGATTCTTGATTTTTAAATGCTTAGATCAGTACAAAGGGTCAGAATTTTATACATTCCTAACACATACTCGGAACTGGGCACTACGAGCTACTAGGTTTTGAGAACAAATTTTCACGGGGCCTTACATCTTCCCTGGGCCGTATGGGCCATATACAGTACCGAGTGGTTGAGCATGATGAGTGGAAAGTGTGAGGCAGTGAGATTGAGTACTCTGAGAGTGTGATTACATGCTTCATCTCCGAGATACATGGTATTGGCATGCACACATGACATATAGGCATAGAGATGCATTTTTCCTCATGTTGTCTGGTATCACGTCATTCATGACTTTTTACACACATTAATATGTGGGTATAGAGAGGTATTTCACACTTGCTATCTAGAAATAAAACGAAATATCTAATTTATTGTGGAAAGGTTTTTTGGAAAAATTTACAGTTTTAAAACTATCTCATATTTTACGACCATTTCGATAAAGGATTTGAGTTTTCACTAATATTCTTGAAAAGCGAAACTATTTTCGGAAAACTGTGAAAAAGATGAGCATTTTTATCTCTGAGTTACTTCCTTATTTATATTCTCTATGTTGTTATGAACTGCAATTGGTTATTGGTGTTGGACCCGACCTATGTTCTAGCTCGTCACTACTTTCAACCTAAGGTTAGGTTTGTTACTTACTTAGTACATGGGGTCGGTTGTACATATACTACACTTCTGCACATTGCGTGCAGATGTTGGCTGCTGAGGTTGCTGTATTCGATGAGAGCTGGATTTGAAGATGTACATGTGTTCCTGTTGTAGCTGCCTCATGTTCATAGTAGCCTTAGATTTATAAAATTCTATTTATGTACTTTTCAAACAGAAGATATTTTTCCTTCATATCAGCTTTGTCAACTTTATTCTTAGAAGCTCATAATTTGTACTACCAGCCCTTGGTGAATGTAAAAGATTCAGATGATTTTCTTCGGTTAATTGTTTTGTTATATATTATCGAAATTGGATAGTTATTAGCTGGCATACCTAGCGGGTTGAGTTAGGTGCCATCACGACTAGTGAATTTTTGGGTCATGACATATGTGTGAATAATGCATGTAAATACATTAATATGCACAAAGGATCACTCGAATGGCCAAGCATCCACCTTTATGCTCAATAACTCATCACACAGGATCACAATCAACCAGAAACCCGTCAATTTCTCACAACCTGCGTGTATGCCATCAATACAGAAACATGAGAAGGAGACCCTTGGAGTATGGATCCATATCCACACGCTGCATGATATAAAACCTATTGCACTCCACGGCAAAGACCTCATGCCAAATCAGTAACAATGTCCAACATCCGCACGGTAAAGACCTCGTGCCGAATCAATAACAATATCACAATATCTGCATGGCAAATACCTCGTGCCACATCAATAACAATATCATAATCATCGCACGGTAAAGACCTCGTGCCAAAATTGTATCACATCATACTCCGCATGACAAAGACCTCGTGTCATATCAATAAAAATATCATAATATCCGCGGCAGAGACCTCGTGCCAAATCAATAACAATAACATAATATCTGCACGGTAGAAACCTCGTGCCATAGACTCCGTCATATCCGAGAATCATATGTAGTGATGTATGTATATGAATAAAAGATAAGCATATATAATGCACATGGAAAGAGAAATAGTCATGTAGGGATGTATGCATGTATACAAATGATGCTCCCTAGGTAGGATGTACGTATGACCATGGACCCCAACATGTATACATCATCCAAATAATCATCATGCCCCAAATAAGCATCAAAAGATAATACGTGGTATTTAACGTGGGTAGGGGAACTTAAGTATTCATACATCAATTTAAGGCATAATACAAGAATAACAAGCATGAAGTGTGTGTTCTTATCATACGTGTGACTACATATGAAGCAAGTACGGTAACAGTCTCAAGAGTAGTTCATCATGCTCAAATAAGGTACCATTAGCCTCAATATTAACTCTAGCATGGTTTATTATTCTTACATAGTCAACCAATTGGGTAAAACATAGAATCAAGTAGAACACACAACCAAACCAGACATAAAGTAATCTTGAATCTACCCCAACAATGAATACCCACATCACATGCAGATACGCTCGTTACCTCATGTATACATCACCCCCGCATATAGAAAACAACATCAATTAGTAGAAAAAATTCCTTCAACCAAAGATAACCAAGACACTTGCTCATCGAGGCTAGTGCAAAGCTCCAAAATCGAATTTCCTTGAGAAATCACCTCTAACCGGCTCAAATCTAGCCAAAAACCAACCAAGGAAGTTAACCAATGCGATAGGAAATGATCTCAATTCATAAAGCTTCGATCTTTAAAGAATTTTCAAAAAGTCAACCTAGGACCGCATGCCCAACATCCAAAACCAATACAAAAATTTGATGATCCATAACCTGACGAGTCCAAATATGTGATTAGTTATTAAAACCAAATCCAAATCTATACCCAAATCCTCAAAAACTCTCTTAAGGTGTAGATAAAACCACGAATTCCATCTCAAAATTCCATATTTTGGGTGTTAATAATTCATATAGATTATAGAAATAATTCCATAAATGAGTAGAAATCACTTACCCTAAAGTCTTCTATGAAAATCCCAAAGCAAAATTGCCACTCACCAAGTCTAGGGTTCAAAACATAAGAGAATGAGTTAAAATCACAAAATACCATCTTAAATAAGTCTATCCAGGGCCCCGCAATCGCAAAGCAGAAACGCGACCTGCCACACTGCCCCCTCTTCGAAAATGCGAAGCTCTAGTCGTGAACACGATGAACAAGATCTCTAATGTAGTGTGAACTTGATCTTAGTTACGCAATGCCTGCACACCTTCGCGAATGCGAGCACCTCACGTAAACGCAATATTCTATTATGTCCAACACTACGCTACGTGGATGTGGACCATCAACTGCGAACGCGTAGAACAAAGCTCCTCCAGCCCGCTTATTCTACGCGAACGCTAGAGCTTGCTCGTGAACATGATGCATTACCTAACACCAGTAAAAATATAAATGCAAACTCAACTGAAATGGTCTGAAACCACCCAAAATCACGTTCGAGCCCTCGAGACCCCGTCCAATCACACTAACAAGCCCAAATACATTATCCAAACTTATTTGGAGGCTCGGAAAACTATAAATAACATCAAAACTATGAATCGAAGGTCATGATCCTTCTCTTATCTTTCAAACATTCTAACTTCGCCGAACGCATCCAAACCACACTTAGACATTTCAGATCACAAACAAACTTTTGCACACAAGTTTCAATCAACTAAATGAAGTTGTCCAAGGTCTCTGAACCACAAATGAACTCTCAAATTCTTCAAATTGCGAACTTTTGATAAACAGAGCCAAAACCTTCTAGGAACATCCAAATTCAAATCCGAACATATGCCCAAGTCTGAAATCACCATAGGACCTTATTGAAAACATCAAATCTTGATTTTGAGGTCG
The DNA here is from genome assembly GCF_001879085.1 of Nicotiana attenuata. NCBI lineage: Eukaryota > Viridiplantae > Streptophyta > Magnoliopsida > Solanales > Solanaceae > Nicotiana > Nicotiana attenuata. The sequence goes on from NC_031997.1 coordinate 14,514,641, forward strand.
TTTACTCAAAAGACAAACCTTTGTCAACTCTTCCAACTTAAAGCTTCCAATTTGAGAATCACTCTATCAAATCCATCCTGAACCACTCGAAAATCAAAATGAATCATGGACGCATGTCATAATACATCATATGAACTGTTCGAAGTCTCAAATAATAGAACAAGATTCTGTAAGTCAAAACGATTGGTCGTATAGTTAGATTCTCCCTGACTTAGCCATATATTCGTCCTCGAATATGCCAAGAATCATCCAATAACTATATAAACTCATCATACACATACGCATGGGTGATCCACATCACCACAATCCATATAATTTATTAGCACAACTCGACTGAAGAATCTTTCTTCAACCTTAACCCATAAACCTTAGAACCAAATTCTAACATCTGGAATTCCTTATAGATCTGATCCTTATACGTATATACTGCACCAATCCCCACAAGCCGCATCAAGTCATAAATATAATCCCAGGATGTAACCACGCGGTGTACCGCATAACTCATATACTCATAGCAATACCTTCCGATCACATCAATTGTTGATTACCAAAAAAGGTACTGTCAGCATAACTTATATCAAATAAAACCTTGTTCCAAATCTTTGCAACACTGCTAATTATGAAAAATATATGTAGAAATCAAAACAACCAATAAAATCAACAAGTCGTAGAGTTCTTTTGCCCGACAAGAACAATTGCCAAATTCTAAGCTAACAAATGACATTCTTCTCCAAATGTACCTTATCCAAATCCCATTGTAGTAATTCAAGGTCCAATAACCTCATTCACCCAGTATAAGCTACTTAACTTATAGCCAAACCAAAGGCCACGTGGAACCACATACGAGGCAATCCATGCACCAGATCAGCAACAACTCGAATGTGACCAATAATGGAAACCAAACCAAATAAGAGAAATGTCCAACAAGTTTAACATATACAACCTCAAGGCACAATGCTATGAACCTATCTTAATGTAATCCTGCTATAGTGCATAACCTAATCCAAACATATCGATCCACATAGAATATCTAATTGAGCCATAATGTTCACAATCAGCAAACACATGCATATTAACACAAAACACGCGAAGTGCAAGACCATAACCATGGGGAAATGGATAGCACAATATACCACAGACATGAAAATCATGACTAAGGTGCAATAAGCACTTTAACATCCTAAGTGTCATCTCTCTCAAATCTCGCCATAAGGCCTAAATAAACAATATCATGCGTGTGAATAGCCATGTATTCTCACCATCCATGGTAGCATAAGAGAATATCACATGGGACATATCAGGACATGAATAAGATCAACTCTAGCCAATGACACTCCCCAGCAATTGTTGTGCTGAGTAAACAAACCTGATCTGATACGGGATACACATTCTCATTAGGCCTACCAATGGGCTCCCTAATCTGTCCTGATCATCCCAAATAAGTAAATAACCTTCCAAAAGTCCACATCAACCTATCCATAATGCATATAATCAGTTGGCTAACTCTTAACACACCTTCATAGTCTGCAACCCAACAATAGTCTGCCTCTGGGAACATCCAGTCTCTAAACCTCAAGAATATAGGAATCTCCATATCTGATCTCCAACTCTCCCGCTCAAATGACTGATACATCACTCATACACAATCACCTCATGAGAAGTACTCCTATAAATCTTCCGTGTTGACTAGCAAATGAACATCAATGATTACCAACCATGCAATCTTTGTATTACTATCAAGCATCTACAAATCAAAACACAATGTGTCTTCTACGAACACACCCTTCTCAGGCAAAACCAGATAGTACATCATTTTCTTAAATATTTGGAGTCTTCCATGTTGTCTAGAACTCATGGCCTTCATTTTGATACTGAACCGCAACCTTTCCCGTGCAATCTGAATCTCACACGATGTACCACATCTATCATGCTATCATAAGAAAATACGAAAATCTCATAATCAACTCTAAATTGCAAGTAGGATAGACACTCCATCAACCAAAAACCTTCTAGTTAACTCAATTCAAAAGAATATCACAACACGCAACAAACCTTCCATACCCTTATAAGACACCAACCTCGAGTCGTGGTCAAAACCATCATGAACTCTTTGAAACACAACACATCACCAAGCCATCTGAACTGGATCTATCTAAATCAACCAAGTCACGCAGACTGCCAAACACAAAAGTAACTCAAACCAAAATGCTCGCTCTAAAGAGACCTTCTGTGAATCTGAAGTTGTTTCTTCCATCTCTTTAATAGAATCAATAACGGTATAAAAATATTGCAATTCTCGGCACCATCCAAAGCAAATATGAAATCCTTAGTCACACAACAAAATTCGGCAAATGCGTAAGATACTATATATGAATCTTGAACTCATTACGGCCTTCTCGAGGATCATCCACTCTGCTCTACTTTGATCCACATCCAATATGCACCGAACGACTTGTGCCCCATTAGCATATAAATAATTTAAAAATTAACCTCGTCCTGAAGAAAATGACTCATATACCAATAAAGTATATTACAATTTAAATAATTCTCTTTGCTCACCATCTCCACAACGAATATCAAACTTGAGCCATTCCAATAACTTCATATACCAATAAAGTATATTACATCATGTATCCAGCAAATCCCTTGCTAGAATCATCCTCAAAGCCATCTTCTTCAAGTCATCACTAATCCACAAGCGTCCCTTTATCAAGAAATTAATATAACACATGACTATGCGATATGATTGTCGATAATAGATTCCCCAACTTAACGCGAATCCAAAACATATATCATCCAATAACCCACATTGCTATTTCTTCATAACTGCCATATCTTGCACTATTATATAGCTGAATTCTTCATAAGCTCATGTAGTACTAGTCATAAAACACTTCAAATCATCTGCCAAGTGCATGCTCATCCTCGTGAGAGTCGAGTCAACTACCTCAATCATTCCAAAATAATAGTACATGCATTCCACTGGATAGAAGGACACCCTTCATAGCAACCTCATAAGAAACACCAACCTCAAACCTTCCCACAGGAGATAACCCATCTGCTTAACTTCAAACTGACATCATCTATGATACTACGATCGTCACACCCACTATGCAAATCCATTAATCTTCCCAGATTTAAACTCGTCAATGGGATATAAGAATCTACTTTATTCCACAAATAAACAACAAAAAGATCCACCAGCACATCCACATCTAAAGAAGACACAACAAATCAACATAGTCATCAAGAATCCATAGCCCTTCACACCCTAAGAAAATCCTTCTCGTCATATCCTAACCATTTAAACGCAGTTCTTGATCACATAATACTCACCATATATCTATCTTGCCACTCACCGAGCCATCAATCCCACTTCTATGGACAATACTGGAAATAAAAGTCCAAAAGCACATACTCACACAAATGAATCTGTCGAACCCAAGCCTCTAGACTGCCCTACCTTTATAACACAGAAACATGTCTCGCACTTCATCCATGACACCAAAAGTTATCGGTGCGCATCTCACACCGGGTGCTTTATATCAAATATGAGTGAATGGGAAGAAATCCAAGATACAGGCTTAAAGCTGAAACAAGGTCGCACGATAAGGAAAGAAATAAGGGAAGTTTCCTAGATGCTCTGTAGCCTCTCAAAGATAAGTATCAATGTCATCATACTGATCCGCAAAACTCTACTAAATATTTGCTCATGACTCGTAGAACCTATAAACCTAGAGCTCTTATACCAACTTGTCACGACCCAAAATCTCACATAGTCATGATGGCACATAAACTCAACATACTAGGTAAGCCAAACAATGAATAATACAACTGAAATAAAAGATCATCAATAATAATGAACTGGAGGATAAAACAAATCCATATAATTACCTCAAGGATTAGTAGTATAAGTCAAGAGCTACTAACTTTTAGATTTACAAGGCTGATATGAAGAATAAATACAACATCTATTTGAAGTTTACATAAACATAAATGAAGTCCTAAACTAATGTGAACAAGATGTAGCTTGAATCTGGAATGCGGGTACATCTTCAATGCTAGGCATCGTTTTCCACAGCTACTCAGCTCCAAAATATGCACGCAAGGTGCAGAAGTGTAGTATGAGTACGACTGACCCCAAGTGCTCAGTAAGTATCTTGACTAACCTAGGTGAAGTGGTGACGAGGTTTTTAAGTCAAAAAGATACTTACTTTTGTATAACCTGTGCAACTCAATAAGATGTATAACACAGAGAAATATCCAAAGAGACAGTCATAGAATAACAAATATCAATAACGAAGATGCACAATTGTGGTAAAGGTAGTAAACAAGCTTTGTCAATTAAATAAATCCAATAAATACAACTTGCACTAACTCCGCACACGAAGAGACATGCACCAAGTAGTGTGCGCTCAAACACTGCTATACAAATGTAGAGGGACTATACATAACAATGATCTAATTCCATAACTGTTTCAAATACCATGTTTATAAGTCTAATGTTTCAATGTATGATGATAACTCTCTTTTTACATCAAGTTGACACTCTACAATTATCCAACAACAATTAACAAGTCTTGTACATATGTAAAATGTGTCAACTAGATGTAGAGGATATGCGTGAGTAATGCATATAAATGCATGAATGTGCACAAAGGATCACTCGAATGCCCAAGCTTCCACCTTTATGCTTAATAACTCATCACACAGGATCACAATCAACCAGAAACCTGTCGGTTTCTCACAACCTCCGTGTCTGCCATCAAGAGAGTAACATGAAAGGGAGACCTTAGAGGGATGGATCCATATCCGCTCACTGCACGGTATAAAACCTCGTACAGTGCCCAACAAAGACCTCATGCCAAATCAATAACAATGTCACAACATCCGCACAACAAAGACCTCGTGAAAAATCAATAGCAGTATCACAATATTCAAATAGCAAAGACCTCGTGCCACATCAATAACAATATCACAATCATCGTACAAAGACCTCCTACAAACATTGTATCACATCATAGTTTGCACGACAAAGACCTTAGGCCACATCAATAACAATAGCACAATATCAGCATGGTAGAAACCTCGTTTCGTATCTATAACAATAACACAATATCCGCACTGTACAAACCCCGTGCCATAAACTCAATACATATCCGCTAACCATATGTAGTGATGCATATGAATAAAAGATAAGCATATATAATGCACATGGACAACGAAATAATCATGCAGGTACATATACATATATACAATGGATGCTCCCTAGGTAGGATGTATGCCAATATGTACGTATGGCTACGAACCCCATATGTATACGTCATCCAAATAATCATCATGCACCAAATAAGCATCAAAAGCCAATTCACGGTAATTAATGTGGGTAAGGGAACTCAAGTAGCCATATATCAATTTAAGGTATAACACAAGAATAACAAGTACGGGTATATGTTCATAACATACGTGTGACTTCATGTGAAGCAAGCATGGTAACATTCTTAAGAGTAGTTCATCATTCTAGAAATAAGGTACCTTTAGCCTTAATAATAACTCTAGCATGGTTTATTGTGCTCACGTAGTAAATCAATTGAGTAAAACATAGAATCAACTAGAACACGCAATCAAACATGGCATAAAGTAATCTAGAATCTACCCCGAGCATGAACACCCAATGCACACGTATATGCACTCGTCACCTCATACCTCATATACATTACACACACACACACACACACCCCCCTCCCGTATGTAGCAAACAACATCAATTAGTAGAAAAAATTCCCTCAACAAAAGCTAGGAAAGAAATTTACCTCATCTGAGCTACACTAAAGCTCTAAAATTGCATTTCCCTGAGAAATCACCTCTAACCAACTCTGATCTAGCCAAACACAAACCAAGGAATTCAACCAATTTCATAGGAAATGATCTCAATCCATTAAGCTTCAATCTTTGAAGAATTCAACCATGTGTGCCTAAAACTCGGAATCATTACCAAAATCGGATGACCTATAACCTGCTAAGTCCAAATATCTGATTAGTTTCAAAAATCGAGTCCAAATCGGTACTAAAGTGCTCAAAATACACTCTCTTAAAGTGTAGACAAAACCCCAATTTCCATCTCAGAATTTCACGTTTTGGGTATTAATAATTCATGTAGATTCTAGAAATAATACCATAAATGAGTAAAAATCACCGATCACAAAGTCTTGTATGAAAATCTCCAAGAACAATTGTCCCTCTCCATGTCTAGGGTTCAGAATATGAAAGAATGAGTCAGAATACCAAAAAACTTCTTAATAAGTGTGTCTAGGGGTACCCTTCATGATTGCGACAGGGCCCCTGCTATCAGAAAACACAAATGCGACCTGCCACACTGCCTCTCTTCGTGAATGGGAAGCTATAGACGCAGACGCAATAACCAAGATCTCCAATGCAACGCGAACGCGATCCTACTTACGCAAACGCAAAAGCAAAGTCCCGCCTGCCTGCACACATTAGAGACCGCGAGCACCTTACGCGAACGCGATGTACCAATATGTCCAACATTATGAGAAAACAGTCCATCAGCCGCGAAAGCGAAGAACAAAGCTCTTCCAACCAAGTTCTTCCACAAGAAAGTGAGAGCTTCCTCGCAAACACAATATATTACCTGACACCAACAAAACCAGCAATGCAAGCTCGACCGAAATGATCCGAAACCACCCCGAATCCCACCCGAGCCCCTCAAGACCCCATCAAATCATACCAAAAAGTCCAAATACATTATCCAGATGTAAGGACCCGACTGGTCGTTTTGAACAATTGCATCCGGTTTAGCAGTTTGAGTTGAAGAGCAGCTTCACATTATGTATATCGACTTGTGTGCAGGGTTGGATTCAATTTTCGGATAAATTAGAGTCGAATTTGAAAGAAGGAATATAGTCTTGGAAGCTTAAGCAGAGAGAATTTGACCGGAATTTGACTTTTGAGTAAACGGCTCCGGAATGAGTTTTGGATGATGTCAGTAGCTTCGTATGGTGATTTTGGGCTTGGGCGTGTGTTCGGATATGGGTTTGGAGGCCCGTAGGGTAATTTGAGACATTTTGGTGAAAGTTGAAAAACTTGAACTTTGGAAAATGGAGAGGTTTGACCCATAGATGACTTTTATGTTATCGAAGTCGGAATGCGATTCCAAAAGCTGGAACAGCTCCGTTATATCATTTGGGACTTGCCTGCAAAATTTGGTATTGTTTGGAGTTGATTTGATATGTTTCGGATGCGTGGTTGCAATTCTAGAGGTTCTTGAAGTTCATAGTGATTTTCGTGCGTTTGGGCATCTAATTCATGGTCTTAGCGATGAATGAAGTGATTTGAAAGTTGGGCTAAGTTCGCATGATTTTATGGGATGTGCTGGTACATTTGGTTGAGGTTTCGGGGGCCTCGGATGAGTTTCAGGGCGAGGTTTGAGAGAGTTCGGACATTTCGGCACTCCGAGATGGTTCTGGCACTTTTGGGAGTGTGGACCGCACCAAAAGTATGCTGACCGTAGAGGGGAGTGCGGACTGCACTAAAATTTCGTGGACCTCGGTGCGGACCGCACAATTTGGTGTGCCGCCGCACATCAAGATGTTCCGCAGGTGCACTGGTCTGACTTCGAAAGCCTATATCCTTTCATCTACAAGGAATTTTGAGATGATGCAAAAACAAAAGTTGTAGCCCTTCGTGTCTAGTTTCCAGAAAGGTAGAGAAATCATAATTTGGATATTTGTAGAGAAAGTTATGGCCAAAATACTAAAGCATGTCGTTGCAGTCAACATTCTCCGCGGTCAGCAGTGATGGACCTGGACCCCGGTCAGCGGTGGTTTTTGTGCGGCCAGCAGTGATGGAAATCTGGGAGGTGCACTATAAATATGAGGTTTAGGGTTTTATTTCATATTTTGACCTACAGAGCTCGGATCTTGGCGATTCTTCGAAGGTTTTTCAAGAAATTCATCGGGGTAAGTGATTCTAACTCGGATTTAGCTAGAATACATGAATCTATCATTGAATTCATCATTTGATTCGTGATTTGGGATGGAATTTGGGAAAAATTGTGAAATCTTTCAAAAATGTAAAATGATGATTTGAAGGACCAAATGGTATCGGAATTGGATAATTTTTGTATGGGTGAACTCGTATCGGAATGGTTATTCGATTTTTGTAAATTTTGTCGGGTTCCGAGGTGCGGGCCCGGGGAGTCGAATTTTGTCGACTTTTTGCAAATTGTATAAGAATCATAGTTTTGTTAATTGGAATTATTTTCTCTTGCATTTTTAGATGTATTAAAGTCATTTTTGGCTAGATTTAGCCGAGCATCGATGAATTGGTAAAGGAAAAGCTAAATCGAGTATTGAATTGGCCGGATTGAGGTAAGTATCTTGATCAACCCTATGTGGGGGATTTCCCCTTAGGATTTGAGTATTCTATGCTATTTGTAGTCCGTGCACGCGAGGTGACGAGTGTGTGCTCGGACTTATTTGTGGGAAATTTGCCTTTAAGGTTTTAGGTCCGTATGTTCATTATGTGGGAAGTATCCCGTTATAATTGAGTTTCATAATTGCTTACTTTACCTCTATATGCTCCATACGATGTTGTTAGCTTCCCTCTAACTCCTACTGTTACTTGGCCTTATTCGCCTTAATTGAAGTGATTGTTCTTCTTATCGTTGTTATCTCTAAATTGTGAATTCCTCTATGACCCCGTGTATATATGCTGTGTGTCCAAATTGTTGTGGTTGCCGGTGTAGTTATCACGTGCCTGTTATACCTTGTTGTTTTTTTAAGGTTATTGCGCTTCTTGGTTTTTCCGTGATTCTCTTGGTGGTGGAATTCCTTGTGATTGGGTTGTTGGATTGTTTTTGAGTATTCCTCGTGTTGTTGCCGCATGTTTACTTTGGGTTTACGGGACGGTATCCCGGGAGATCCCCCTGCATGTTTACTTTGGGACTACGGGACGGTATCCCGGGAGATCCCCCTGCATGTTTACTTTGGGACTACGGATCGGTATTCCGGGAGATCCCCCTGCACTTTTATATGGGAACTACGGGACTGCACCGGTAGATTCCCCTAGTACTGGGTATTTATATTTGGGACTACGAATCGGTATTACGGGAGATCCCCGCGCACTATGAGTTGGACTACGGGGCGGCACCCGGGAGATCCACTGGATATTTATAATTGGGACTACAGAACGGTATCTTGGGAGATCCCCGGTTGTTATCTCTACGTTGAGTTGTACTCCTTCTGTGATTATTTGTCTCCGTTGTATTTGTTGTTATCAATTCCAGTGTTTTAACTGTTTAGATTCCTTTACTGCTGTGATCCTTTGTGTTGGAATCCATAATGTTTACAATACCTCACCGTATTTTATATATATTTCAATACTTTAAATTTCAATAATTGTTACAGTTTTAACTCAATTAGTTTCTCGATTAAATTTCCTTAAAACCATTTGAGGTTGTATTTTACTTAAAAAGGAATTTCTACTAAGTTAATTTAGTAAATCCCATGTTTAAGGTAATAAATCATTCGACGTTGTATTTTAATTGAAAATGGTACCTTCTTTATTCAAATGATTTCTAATAATAACTTCATTTTCTTGTTGAGTTCCTAGTTGGTTTAGAAACTGTACTCTACTTTATGGTATGTAAATGAGACTCCTTGAACATCTTAGTTGCATTGGTTATGGACCCTATGTACTGAGTAACATGAGAACGTCGTTGCGCAAAGTGAGATAGAAATATGTGGGTACGAGGTGCCGGGTGTGCCAAGGGTTGGTAAATGAGGTTATGATATGAGACATCGAATTTGAGATGGCTGGAATTGTGCATCAGAAATGATGTGATTTATTGAGTTGACATCGCCTTTCTTATTTGAGTACATTTTACTTGTCTGTGTCCCAGCTATGTTGGTGTTAATTTACTTGGTTATCTTCGTTTCCGTCCGTGTTTTCCTTTTATTGTTTCTACTGTTTGTGGTTTGAGTTTCTCCCTGCTGCTAATAGTACCTTGTTATCGTATCTCAGTAGTTTATCGTTATATCCTGTTCAGTTTATTTGACCAGTAGGTGCTTTGACTGTTCCTCGTCACTACTCCATCGAGGTTAGTCTTGATACTTACTGGGCACCGCTGTGGTGTGCTCATACTTCACTTCTGTACATTTTTGTGTACAGATCCAGGTATTTGGTCGATAGTAGCTGTGCGGGTCGTTGCGGTGGAGACTCAAGGTAAACCTGCTACAGCGTTCGCAGGCCTCGGAGTCACCTTCATTTGTACTTATTTTTATTTGTTCCTTTTGTTTCGGGGCAGTGATGTATTTATTTTGTATAACTACTCTTAGAAAGGCTTGTGACTTGTACCACCGGTTTTGGGATTTGTAATTTAATCAGAGTAATTTAATTTAAAGCTAGTAAATATCAATGTTGTTTCAGTTTATGTTAGGCTTACCTAGTTTAGAGACTAGGTGCCATCACGACTCCTTCAGAGGGATTTTTGGGTCGTGACACTAAACTTATCCAAAGGCTTAAAACACCATAAATAACATCAAAACCATGAATCGAAGATCAAGATCCTTCTATTTTTTCAAATATTCCAACATCACCAAATGTGTTTGAACCACACTTAGATATTCCGGATCACAACCAAACTTTTTGCAAAAGTTCATATCAGCTAAATGAAGATATCCGAGGTCTCAAAACCATAAAAGGAGACCCATAGCATCAAAGTCAATTCCCAGTCAAACGTATGAACTTTCTAATTCTTTAAATTACCAACTTTTGACAAATAGAGCCAAAACCTTCTAGGAGAATCAATATTCAAATCCAAACAAACACCCAAGTCTAGAATAACTATATGAACCTATTGAAAATATGAAACCCCGATTTTGAGATGGTTTACTCAAAAGTTAAACCTTGATCAACTCTTCTAACGTAAAGCTTCTGAATTGAGATTCACTCTATCAAATCCATCCCGAACCACTCAAAAATAAAAACCAACCATGCAAGCACGTCATAATACACTATATGAACACTCAAGTCTCAAATCATAGAACAAAATTCTAGAACTCAACATGACAGGTTAGATCGTTATATACTAGGAATTAGATTTTGATGTTTCCAGTAAGTTTTTATGATGATTTTGGACTTATACATGTGTTAGGATTGAGTTTTGGATGTTCATAGAAGGATTCGGCACTATTTTATTGAAAGTTGACAATTTGAAGAACGTATGAGTTCATATGTTTAAGCAAGAGTTGACTTTGATATTATTGGACTCCGATTGGTATTCCGAGACTTTGAATAGGTCAATATAGTTAAATCCAACTTGTGTGAGAAGTTTAAAAGTAATATGAAGTATCTAAGTGTGATTTTAACACTTCTTTGAAAGAATGAAGATTTATGAACTTGAGAAAAATTCTATTCGATTTGAGCCTAAATTTTTGGTTGTGATGTTCATGTGGGCATTTTGAGCATTGGATAATTCCATAATGGGAATTTGGACTTATGAAAGTGATTGGATGTAGTATCGTGGGGCTCAACGTAACGACCCGAGCGGTCATTTTGAGCATTTGCATTTTCGTTTGGTCGTTTGAAGTCTTGAGTAGTTTCAGATGTTGTATTAGGACTTTTGTTTATGGTCGGTTTTGGCTTTTAAGTAGATCGGGACTGATTGAAAGAATAATTCTCATTTTTGAAGCTTTAAGTTGGAAGACCAAGTTTGAGTTTTGTGTAATTGACCTCAGATCGGATTATTTGTGGTTATGTTAGGTCCACATGGTGATTTTGGACTTGGGCATATGCTCGGATTTGTATTTAGATATTTCTAGAAGGTTTTGGCTCGATTTGGCAATTTGGAAAGTTCATAGATTTGACCGGGCTGACTTCAATGTTATCTTGTTACGATAGTTGTTCAAGGAATTGTAATAAGTTCGTTAGGTCACTTGGATCTTGTGTACAAGATTTGAGGTGATTCCAGGTCGTTTAGTTGTGTTCGGCATAAGTTTGGAGATTAGAAATTTGAAATAGTTCATTAAGCTTGATTTGAAGAGTGATTCGTAGTTTTGATGTTATAAGTATGATTTGAGGCCCCGAGTAGGTCCGTGTTATATTTTGGGACTTGTGGGCATGTTTGGACCGGGTCCCCTGGAGCTCGAGTGAGTTTCGGGGTAGTTTCAGACCATTTTCTCTCATGTTTGCATTGCTGGTTTTGTTGGTGTCAGTTGTTAATCACGATCGAGGAGAATAACCGCGTTCATGGATAAGGAAATTGGAGTGAAGGAGATTGCTCTTCGCATTCGTGGGAGAGGGACCGAGTTCGCATAGGTTGTTTGTTGGGACTCTTCGCGTTTGCGTGAAGTCAGTCGCATTCGTGATGGGGAGTCGGGAATAGGTGTTGTTGCTTTCGCATTCGCGACCTCTATACCGCGATCGCAGACGGTTGTCTTAGTTGTGCATTGTGATCGCGAGCCTGGGGTTATGAATGCATATTGTATTTCTAGCAGTGTTCATTTAGTTTTTTGCGATCGCGAAGTAGGTCCCAGGATCGCGAAGGGTACACCTGAAGGTGAGGTATAAGTTTCTATTTTCGGACTCTGAGTTTATTTTATCACATCTGGAGATTGGGAGCTCGGATTTGGGCTATTTTTTAGGGGATTTCCACTATTTGGGTTGGGATAAGTGTTCTTGACTCAGTTTTTTATTATTATTCATGATTCCAACTTTTATTTTGGCATTTGCTTGATGAATCATAAAGAGAAATTGATGGGTTTTGTGAAAACTTTTCTAATGAGAATAATTGGGTTTTGAACATCAATTTGGAGTCGGATTTGGATGAAACTAGTATGGTTAGACCTGCATTCAAATGGATTGTCGGAATTAATGGGTTTTGTCAGGTTTCGAGATACAGGCTCGGGTTGCGTTCTTGGTTGAATTTGAGTATTTGATTAACGATTCATCATTTATCGTTTGGGTTTGACTTATATGGCATTATGTAACGACCGGGCCGGTCGTTTTGAGAATTTAAGCTCAGTTCGGCGGCGCACGGTCTTGAACAGCTTCATAATATGAGTATCGACTTGCGTGCATGGTGGAATTCAGTTAATGGATGATTCAGAGTCAAATTGAAAGAAGGAGTCTAGTTTTGGAAGTTTGAACGGTGAGAATTTGACTGGAATTGAACTTATGAGTAAACGACCCCGTAATGAATTTTTGATGATTCCAACAGCTTTGTATGGTGATTTTGGACTTAGACGCGCGTCCGGATTCAAATTTGGAGGTCCGTAGGGTAAATAGAGGCATTTCGGCGAAAGTTGGAAAATGGAGAAGTTTGACCCATAGTTGACTTTTGTGATATCGGGGTCGGAATGCGATTTTGAGAGTTGGAGCAACTCTGTCATGTCATTTTAGACTTGTCTACAAAATTTGGCGTCATTCCGGGTTGATTTGATTGGTTTCGGCACAAGTTTTCGAATTTGGAAGATTTGGAAGTTCATAGTTCGATTCATGGTGTGATTCGTTGTTTCGGCGTTGTTTGATGTGATTTGAGACCTCGAGCGATTCCGTGTTAGGTTATGTGACTTGTGTACGTGTTTAGACGGGGTTCCGGGGGCCTCGGGTGTGTTCCGGGTGGGCTATGGGTCATTTTTCCCATTTTTGGAACTGCTGTTTTGCTGCTTCTGGTATCCTCCTTCGCAATCGCAAACAGCCTCTCGCGTTCGCGATGCCTTGTTGCTGACCACCTCGAAATCCTTCTTCGCGTTCGCGACCCACGCCTCGCGTTCGCGAAGCCCTGCATTTTCCTTCTTCGCGTTCGCATCCCTCCCTACGTGTTCGCGTAGGTTCCTGCCTTTCTTCTCTGCGTTCGCGAGCTCATCATCGCGTTCGCGATGGGCAAACCTGGGCAGCCTTATTTTTCTTCTTTGCAAACGTGGTCCTCTCTTCGCGTTCACGATGCCCAAAGACCTGGGCAGACAGAATATATTCCAAAATCGAGGGCTTCGCCATTTTCATCACATTTTGACTTCTAGAGCTCGGTTCTTGGCGATTTTTGGTGGGTTTTTCATGAAATTCGATTGGGTAACTGTTCTTCAACTAGAATTAAATATATACCATGAATTTGTCTTTATTTTTATCATTTAAATTGTGTTTTGGGTTGGGGAAAGAGTTGGTTTTTGAAGAAAAATTTCAAATGAAAAATCATGATTTGAGGGATCAAATGGTATCGGAATTGGATAAATTTTGTATGGTTGAACTCATTTTGGAATGGGTGATCGGATTTTGTAAAATTTGATGGGTTTCGAGGTGTGGGCCCGGGGTTCGAGTTTTGGGTCGATTTTTATATTTTTGTAAAGATTGAAACTTTATTATTCAGAATAGTTCCTTATTCGATTTATGTGTGTTTTGGAGTTGTTATAGTTGGATTTGAGCTGTCCGGAGATCTTTTCGCCCGAGAAGTCCATTTTTGAGTACCTAGTTGTCGTCTTTGAGGTAAGTATCTTGCCTAACCTTGTGTAGGGGACATCCCCTTAGGATTTGAGTCTGCTATGTTGATTGTAGTTCGTGTGCGCGAGGTGACGAGTGCGTGCTCAGACTTATTTGTGGAAAAATTAGCCTTTTAGGGTTCTTAGGTCCTTATATTCACTATGTACGAATGTGTACTTGATAAGCTTGAGTTTTCCACTTACTAGTTCACCTCTACATGCTCTAATTGGAATTAATTGCTCATGATTCATTCTTACTGCCTATTTGACTCTTATTTTTCTTAACTGAGGATTTTTACCTCTTCTATTGTAGTGCTATCTTTCATAACTGCTCGTCTTTATTGGAAATGATTATTATCTCCCATGCAATTGTTTAGTCTTGATTGAGGTGATGATTATCTTCCCGCTGCATTTCCTTATTTGTAATTATTTGATTCGTGTTAGCTTCCTTGTTGTTGAATTACATATTGTGGGATCGTTGCTTCATATTATTTTTCTCCCTTGTTGAGCTGTTCTTATCGCGCTTAGTATTCTCTATTGTGGTTATTTCTTGTGAGCTAGTTCTACCGTCCCCTCGTGATCGAAAGCTCTTGAGTTGATTTACTTGTCGTGTTCTTTTATATATTGCCATTGTTGCTGTTGTACTTGTTGGTATTGTGATGCACGAGGTTTCTGCCGTGAGGTTGTTGATATTGTGATGCACGAGGTTTCTATCGTGCGGCTGTTATTATGGGGTTGCACGAGGTTTCTGCCGTGCTATTGCTACTATTGATATATTGCACATGCGGCGTGATAAGGCGGGATATGTATATATATGCTTATATGTGGGTTGCACATGTGGCGAGAGAAGGTGGGAACATTATGATCCACGTGTGACGAAACAAGGCGGGCACTTAGTATGTTATTATTTACACACGTGGTGAGACAAGGTGGGTTATGTCGGGGATTGATTGTGATGATTTGTGATGGCCTGGGGGCATTCTTGTTGTTTAATATTGTGTTGTGGTACGCTTACCTGTATGAGCTTTATCTCGTGGAAATTGTGAGGAAACATCTTACGTGTTGTCCGTTCTTTTCCTTACGCTTATTAGTTGGTAGGAACTATGTTAAAGCACTTGCACAAGCATACACGTAGTTGAACACTCTTATTAGATGTGAAGTCCTCCTGATTTTGCTGAGTATAGATGTACACCCTCGTTTACTTGTTATATATGTGAGAGTGGCTCTAGTTAGCAAGTGAGTTGTCAGCATGACCACGAGGTTGATGGGGGCACAGGATGCCAAGTGTTAGATTTCAGGTACTGAGGCTCGTGAGCGGTAAATTGTCCGAGATTTGGTACTTCATGGAAATTATTGGATAAGACCCGATGTGAACACTGTCGTAGGACCTGAGTTATTGCTTACATTTACTGTATTGCGAATTTAGGATTCGGGTTTGTGTTTTCATTCACTCTCCTATGTCATTATTTTGGTATTTCCGCTGTTACTTGTTGTCTTTCTTCCCATATTGTGATTGTAGTATTGTTAACCATCTCGTGTAGTCTTTATATATATACATCATGTTCCGTTGTTCCTATATTTGTACAGTTTATTGGACCGGTAGGTGTCTTGACTGTTCCTCGTCACTAACCCATCGAGGTTAGTCTTGATACTTACTGGGCACCGCTGTGGTATGCTCATACTACTCTTCTGCATATTTTTGTTGTGCAGATCCAGGTACTCTACTCCGTCTTATCATCCTTGAGGCGAGGCGCTTCCGTAGAGACCGAGGAGTCCCTTTCTATCTTTCTGTAATAAGTATAGCCCTTCAGAATTTTCCTTTGTTTAGACATTCCCGGAGTTAGAGCTTCTTATGTATCTCTTAGCTTATGATTCATGAGATTCCGGGTTTTGGGAATTGTTGTTAGCTTCGAGAGTTGTTATTGTATGTGCCGAGCGGCACCTTAAACACTGTCTCATTTTACTATTTTGGTTTTTAATTATTTCTTCCGCAATTATTATTTATATTCCGCATTGTTAGGCTTACCTAGTCGTAGAGACTAGGTGCCGTCACGATGGTTCATGGAGGGCGAACCGGGGTCGTGACACATTATTTGATATTTTGAGTTGCTTTTGGCTAGTTTTGAGTTGTTCGGAGGTTGATTCGTGCGGGATGGGGCTTCTAGAGTATTGTTTTGGCTTGTTTGAGGTATGTATCTTGCATAACCTTATGTGGGGGAACACCCCTTCAGATTTGGCCGGAATTTCTTATTTGTGAATGTGACGTGTACACAAGGTGACGAGCGTATACACGGGTGCTAGGTGTGATTTGTGAACGAAATAGGCCTTAGGCTATTAATATGTCTTAATTTGAGGTTGTATTGTATATGAACCGTGCCAAATCACTTTGTGGCTTTGTGAACATGATCACTACACTGGTTTTTAGCCATGTTAATGCTTTATTTGTTAAATACCCATCCGCACTTTACTATTTTACATATCCTGGTGCACTTGTTGATAAATTTATAAGCTCATATCCGTGATAAAAACATTGGCATTATTGTTTGTTATTCTGTGACACATGTGGAAATGTTGAGCAGATTGCTTGGGCATTGGCACGAAGTCATTGTTATGTGAGAGCGAGGTCATTATCGTGTGAGTGTGATTGATATTGGCATGAGGGAGTTGTCGTGCGAGCACGAGGTTTCTTCCGTGCGAGTGTAATTATATTGGCACGAGTTCATTACCGTGCGAGTGTGATCGATATGAGCACGAGGTCTTTGTTGTGCGAGTGTGACTATTATTGTTGCACGAGGTCTTTACCGTGCGAGGTGATTGATAATGTGGGAACGACTGAGTGTGTACATTTTTAGTTGAGGACTTGTTGTTAAAGTTGAGCCTTTACTAGCATCGTATTGTCATTACTCGTTCGGATGAAATTACTGTTATCATTTTTCTGCTATAATTTTTGTTTCCAATATTTGATATATTGCACGGGTTATTAGACTAGTGAGTATCACATGACTTGAACCTCGTCACTACTTCATCGAGATTTGTCTTGATACTTACTGAGTACCGATCGTGGTGTACTCATACTATACTTTTGCACCTTGTGTGGGGATCCTTGGAGCTGAGTTGATATGGATGACGAAGGCAGGCATTGAAGTCAAAGCTGTGTTCTAGATTCGAGCTACCATTTGTTCATGATAGACTAGAACCTCATTTCTGTTTATTTAATCCCGAAACATATGTTGTACTTATTTCTTTTACTAGTTTTGTAAATTAAAATCATAGTGGGTCATGACTTGTACTACCAATCCTTGGGATATTATATTGTATTTAGTTATTTAACTTATTGACTACTTATTATTTTTATTAGAACTGTGTAACTGATGTTTGACTTAGCTAGCGGGTTGGTTCAGGCTCCATCACGACTAGGTGGAATATGGGTCATAACAAGTTGGTATCAGAGCTCTAGGTTCATATATACTACGAGTCATGAGCAATTGTCTAGTAGAGTCTTGCGAATCGGTACGATGACGTCCGTACCTATCTTCGAGAAGTTACAGGGCATCTATGAAACTAACCATCCTTTTTTCTTGTCGTGCAACTTTGATTTAGCGTGAAGCTTATATCTTAGATTTTCTTCCATCCACTCGTATGCTATGTTAAGCACTCAGTATTAACTGTGCATCGGATGACTTGTGATGTTAGGGATGAGGTGCGAGATGTGTTCTCTATGTTGTGGAAATGGGTCAGTGTGTAGGACTTGAGGCCAGGTTTAGACTGCAACTTGGGGTCTGTGGATTCAATGGTGTGAGTATTTGCTTTTGCACTTATATGTTCGGTAGTGTACCTAGTAGTGGGATTGATGGCTTAGTGAGTGATTGGATAGCTATATGATGAGTATTATTTCACTGCAAAATAATGGTATTGATGTGAGGAGAAGCATTTTGTTTGGGATGCAAAAGGAATATGGATGCTTGATTTCTATCTTGATGTGTTGTACAGTCTTGAGTTATGAGTGTGTTAATGACCTTTCAGTTGCTCATTTATGGAATGAAGTATATTCTTATGTCTTGTTGACGAGTTTAGACTCGGGAACATCAAGTGATTGCATACTGGCTTTGACCATGATAGGTTCGTAGAGAGACGCCAGTTTGAGGCTAAGCAGGTGGGTTATCTCCTGCGGGGTGGACTACGGATGTGTGATCCATATGATGTTTTTGTGGGAGTTTTCTTCTATTAGTAGGTTATATGTGTTGCAATTTAAGTTTTGATCTCTTGAGGATGTTCGCACGACTGTTACGAGGGTGAATGTGTGCTTAGCAGATAATTTGCGTTATTTCATGATTGGTGCTATATGATCTTATGAAAGGTTTAGTTGAATTATAATGCAAGATCATGGTTGTTATTGAGTAAGGGTATTTTGGGTTACCGGATATTATGTTTTGTGGCTTCGAGCAAAGTGGGGGAATCTACTATCGACGGTCAGATTGCATGGTCATGTGTTATATTAGTGTTGGTTTGAGGCATATTTATGGATCAATTATAATTTGAAGGGGGCTGACTTCGAGGTTAATGCGAGCAAGGAAATTGTCAGATGCATGATGTACTATATTTTATGGGCATACGGGAATCTTATAATGATTCAGGTTTGTTAATATGGTGGATGTAGTTTGCAAGGAGAAGGGATTCACTTCGTTGCGTACAAGAAGGGGGTTACTTCTTTAGGCATTTGTGTTAATGGAGCATAAGTCGTTCGGCTCATATTGGCGGTGTATTGGAGATTAGAGCAAAGTGGATGACTCTTGATAAGGTTCTAAAGAGTTCAAGATTCATATGTGGTATTTGTGGGTTCCTTGGAATTGTATATGGCTAAGATGTGAGATCGCATTGGATGGTTCTAAGACTTGTGATATTTCTATATCATTAGTGATTCTACATTTCAGTATCAAAAAGGTTAAAGAGACAGCTTTCAAATTCACAAAAGGTCTCCTGAAAGTGGGCAGTCTAGTTGCAGTACAATTGGGTGCTTAAGAGGGAATTCATTGGCTTATGGGCCTTAAGAGGATATGGTTTCATGATAGAATCGCTTGCGGTGAGCTTGGGGATAAGGATGGTAGTGTTAACATAAAGGCAAGTCGAGAGGGGCTCAAAGAATAGGTCAGCTTGGTAGTAGTTTGGATCATTATAGTAATAGAAATGATCGATTCCTTTATTGGTGAGACTCTACAGGTGATTTATGGTAATACTCTTATGTTTGGCGACCTGCGTGACTTAGTTGAGTTAGAGCGATTCAGTTCCGATGGCTTGGTTTTGTGCTAATGGGATTTAAAGAGTTCTCGATGATTTTGACCACATCTTAAAACAGATGTTTTCGACAAGCATGGGGAATATGTTGCTTGTTGTGATTTTCTCTCGGATAGGTGTCAGGTGGAACGTTTCTGGCGGACCGAATGTGTATCCTGCTTGTAATTTAGGGTTAATAATGGGGTTCTCGTGTTTCATATGATGGCATGATAGATGTTGTGCTCCATGTGGGATTAAGATATGCATGCACAAGTTTGCAGTTCAGTTTCGAAAGGGGGGTCATGGGTTCTAGACAACATGGACGGTTTCAGATATTTAGAAGAATGCTGGCACTATCTGGTATCACCTGTGAAGGATGTGCAATTCTAAAGGCGCGTAGTGTTTTGACTTGCAAATGTTTGATCTACATTACGGTAATCCCCTGGTTATTGACTACTAATTTTCAAATTTTTCTACGTGGCGCGAAAGACCCATGGGAGTGTGTCACATGAGATGATTTATTATGAGAGATGTGTCAGTTATTTGAGTGGCGGAGTCTTGTATTCTAGGGATTTGAAGACTGGGAGTTCCCGGAGGTAGATCGTTCCTTGGTTACGGACTGTCAAGATATGACCAGAGTTAGACAGGTGATGGTATGTGTTATGGATAGGTAGCTGGGGGATTTTTGATGGTTATTACCTATTTGTGGATGATCAGAGTTGATTTAGGGGGCATTGGTAGACCTAATGAGAATGTGTGTTCTACATCAGATCGAGTATGTTTACTCAGCACACCTATTTTTCAAGGGTGTGTCATCGGTTAGAGTTGATCTTATTCGTGTTCTGATATGTTCAATGTGTCACTCTCCTATACTATGATGGGTTGTGAAACTTTTGACTATTTACACACATGATGTGATTTTGTTTGGCCAATTTGAGCGAGATGGCTCTTGGGGTGTTGAATGGTTGATTGCGCCTTAGTTATGGTCTTCTTTTTTGTGTTATATTGTGCTATCAGTTTCCCTATGGTTAAGGTCATGCACTTCGCATGTTTGTTGTTGATATGCATATGGTTGTTGATTGTAACATCACGGCTCGAGCTATTCCATGTGGACCGGTGTTTGGATTGGGTCACGTAACGCACCGGATATCCTTTATGCTTATTCAGTGTGTTTTGTTTCTCCTTTGTGTGATGAGTTCATAGCATTGCGCTTTGCGGTGGTATCTGTTGAGCTTGCGGGACTATTTCTCATTTGATTACCTTTCCATCATTGGGTACATTCGAGTTGTTGCTTGTTTGGTGCACGGATTGCACATTATGTGGCTCGAGGTAGTGGTGGTGTGGTGTGTCGATCGAGCAGCTTGTACTGGATGAGATGAGGTTATTGGACGCAGAATAAGTGCTATCAGATTTGATTAAGGTGTATTTGGAATAATAACGTAATTAGTCAGCTCGAATTTTGGCTATGGTTCTTGGCGGGCGAGAGAGCTCCATGACTTATTGATCTGATGAATGGTTATGAGTTTCTACCTATTTCTTTCATCCTTGGCAGTGTATGAAGGTTCAGAACAAGGTTTTTCTTTGAGATGAGGTATGTCGCCAATATCGGGTTTAGTAATGAGCAACTATTGTGGTCAGAAGGTATTACTATGAGTACATGAGTGGTGTGGTATATCATGAGAATTATATCTTGGAATATTGTTATGGATTTATACACCTTATTCAGAGTTATATAGTGTTGGATGCGATAATCGGGTCTTATAACGAACACCGTGTGTTCGAGATTGGGTTCTAAGGTTTATGAACTAAGATTGAAGTAAGGATCTTCAGTTAGGTTGTGTTGTCAGGATTATATGGATTGGGGTGACGTA
This sequence comes from Nicotiana attenuata, assembly GCF_001879085.1. Classification (NCBI taxonomy): domain Eukaryota; kingdom Viridiplantae; phylum Streptophyta; class Magnoliopsida; order Solanales; family Solanaceae; genus Nicotiana; species Nicotiana attenuata. The sequence goes on from NC_031997.1 coordinate 14,536,278, forward strand.
GGATCACCCATGGGTATTTGTATGGTGAGTTTATACAGTGATTTGATGGCTTTGGATGACTCTTGGCACGCTCGAGGACGAACGTATGTTTAAGTGGGGGAGATATAAAGATATGACCGATCGTTTTGAGCATTTGCATTTCCATTATGGGGTTTTAGGCCGTGAGTAGCTTCACATGATGTATTATGATTTGCGTGTATGGCCGATTTGGTTTTCGAGTGGATCGAGATCGATTTGGAAGAATGATTCTCATTTTTGAAGCCTTAAGTTGAAAAAGTTAACAAAGTTTGACTTTAGTTTAATTGACCTCAGATTGGAGTTTTGATGCTTCCGTTAGGTTTAGATGGTAATTTTGGACTTGGGCGTATGCCCAAATTTGCATTTGGCTGTTTCTAGAAGGTTTTGGTTTGATTTGGCGAAAGTTGGCAATTTGAAGGTTTAGAAAGTTCATAGGTTTGACTGAGAGTTGACTTTATTGTTATCGGGTTCAGATTATTATTTTAGGAGTCGGAATAAGTTCGTTATTTCATTTGGAACTTGTGTGCAAAATTTAAGGTGATTCCGGGTTGTTTAGGTGGGTTCACCGTAAGTTTGGAGATTGAAATTTTGAAATAGTTCATTAAGATTAATTTGAGGTGTGATTCGTGGTTTCGATGTTATTATTTGTGATTTGAGGCCCTAAGTAGGTCTGTGTTATGTTTTGGGACTTGTTGACATGTTCAAACGGGGTCCCAAAGGGCCCGGGTGAGTTTCGGGGTGGTTTCAGACCATTTTCTCTCGTGTTTGCACTACTGGTTTTGCTGGTGTCAACTGTGAATCGCGTTCGCGGGAGTATAATGTTCGCGGGTAAGGAAATTTGACTGGAGGAGATTGTTCTTCGCGTTCGTAGGAGAGGGACCGTGTTCGCATAGGTTGTTTGTTGGGCCTCTTTGCGTTCGCGTGAAGTCAGTCGTGTTCGCGAGTTCTATACTGCGAGCTGGGAGCTGGGAGCTGGTGTTGTTGCTTTCGCGTTCGCGAGGTCCATACTGCGATTCAGGAGGGTTGGCTTAGTTGTGCATCGTGATCGCGAGCCTAGGTCCACGAACGCATAGTGTATTTTTGGGCAGTGTTCATTTAGTTCTTCATGATCGCGAAGTGTGTCCCGCGATCGCGAAGGGTATACCTGAGGTAGAGGTATAAGTTTATATTTTCGGACTTTGAGTTTATTTGATCACATTTGGAGATTGAGAGCTTGGATTTGGACGATTTTTGAGGAGATCTTCACTAAGATTGGGAGAAGTGTTCTTGATTCGGTTTTTTGATTATTATTTATGATTTCATTTTTTATTTTGGCATTTGATTGATGAATCTAAAAGAGAAATTGGGGGATTTTGTCAAAACTTTGCTAAAGTGAATAATTGGGTTTTGAACATCGATTCTTAGTCGGATTTGGATGAAACTTGTATGGCTGGACTCGTATTCGAATGGGTTATCATGATTTGTGGGTTTTGTCAGGTTTCGAGGTGCGGTTCCAGTTTTACGTTTTGGTTGACTTTTAGTATTTGATTTAAGATTTGACCTTTATCGTTTGGTTTGATTCCTATGGCATTATTTGATGTTTTTGAGTTGCTTTTGGCTAGTTTTGAGCCGTTTGGAGGTCGATTCTGTGGGATAACACTTCTAGAGTATTGTTTTGGCTTGTTTGAGGTGAGAATCTTGCCTAACCTTGTGTGAGGGAATACTCTTAGGATTTGGCCGTAATTGTTTATTTGGGTTATGTGTAATGCAACGTGTACACGAGGTGACGAGCGTGTACATGGGTGTTATGTGTGGTTTGTGATCAAAATAGGCCTTAAGCTATTAATATGCCTTAATTTGAGGTTGTATTGTATATAAACCTTCTTAATCACTTTGTGGCTATGTGAAAATGATTACTTAGCTGTAGTAATGCTTTATTTCTTAAATACATATCCATACTTTACTATTTTACATGTCCTTGTGCACTTGTTGATAAATTTATGAGCTCATATCCGTGATAAAAACTTTGGCATTATTGTTTGTGATTTTGTGACACATTGACACGTTGAGCGGATTGCTTGCGTCTTGTCACGAGGTCTTTGTTGTGCGAGCACGAGGTCATTTTTATGCGAGTATGATTGATATGTCCACGAGGTCTTTGTCGTGCGAGCACGAGGTCATTGTCGTGTAAGTGTGATCAATATGAGCACGAGGTATAGCCATGCGACTGTGATCGGTATGGGCATGAGGTTTTTGTCGTGCGAGTGTGACTGGTATCATGGCACGAGGTCTTTACTGTGCGAGTATGACTCATAATGTGGGCAGGAGGTTTCGTGTGTGTAAATTTTCAGTTGATGACTTGTTGCTAAAGCTGAGCCTTTACTAGCTTCGAATTGCCATTACTGGTTCTGATGAAATTATTGTTTTCACTTTTCTGCTATAATTTTTGTTGCCAATATTTGATATATTGCATAGGTTATTGGACTAGTGAGTATCATATAACTAAACTTCGTCACTACTTCATTGAGGTTAGTCATTACTGAGTATCGATTGTGGTGTACTCATACTATGCTTATGCACCTTGCGTACAGATTCTTGGAGCTGAATGGCTATGGATGACGAAGGCAAGCATTGAAATCATAGCTGCATTTCATATTCGAGCAACCATTTGTTCATGGTAGATTAGAATCTCATTTCTGTTTATGTAATCCTCAAACAGATGTTGTACTTATTTCGTTTACCAGTATTGTAAATTAAAATCATAATTTTGTAAATCCAAATCATAGTGGCTCATGACTTGTGTTACCAATCATTGGGATATTGTATGGGAATTCAGTTATTTCACTTATTGACTACTTATTATTTTTATTAAAATTGTGTAACTGTTGTTTGGCTTACCTAACGGGTTGGGTGATGTTCCTTTACGACTAGGAGGATTTTGGATTGTGTCACCCAAAGTTTTCTACAGGTGGTCTTACTTCAAAAGAGTATTCCTCCCCATCTATAAAAAATTTTGGGGTGAGATTTAACTGTTATTATAGTCCTGTTTACCCTTGAATCCGGATAACAATTGAATTTATATGGGGTTTTAAGGATCCGTGAACTAAAAGATACAAAAGGCTTTTAGGTTGAGGAAAATAAAGATAAAGACTCAACAATTGCTGTTAAAGTAAATAATCGCAGAATATAATATTGCTTAGAACAATTGTGCTTGATCGTCCACAAGAATTTAGAGAGATACCCATTTATACATTATGATTAAGGGTAAAAATAAGGTAGGTAAATTGATTACATCGTGGATCCCTGTAATTACGCCTTAATGGCCTGAAGTGGTTGAGAAAATCACGTTTGGGCGAGATATCCGGCGACGCTTGGTTATCCGTTACGAGCTCGGCTTCCGACCTTGTGTGTTTCTCCATCCGGTGGTGATTCCTTTCGAGCTCTGTAACGGTCTCGAAATGACTCGACCTCGGTTGTAGACGTGGCCGTCGTTCTACCTTGCATCCAGGTCGGGTTCAATGGCCCCGAGTTGCTCCGGACCGGATCCAACCCGGTCGGGCTCAAGCAAAAAAAAAGGGTATCACCCAATACAGATAGTCCCCTCGTTTATTAGAGAGTAATGATAATAAACGATATGACCGGTGACGTGATGCCCGTGACGTATGGCCATACGCCAGGTGAAAAAGCCATCGAGTGCTCTGACCACGCCTGCTGCAGGCATTTAATGCTTCTCTTAATTATCTGTCGCTTCGTGTTTGTGGCTTCGCGATTCGTGCCACCGCCTCATGGAAAAAGTATAAACGACCCTTCCAGGTTCAACATTTCCTATCTTTCTCAAATTCTGCATTGGTTGTATTTTCTTTTCGTCTCTTCGTAAAGCTTTAAGAAATGGCGAAAACTTCACAAAGTGTTCCTTCTAGACCAAGCTCGGCCGCGAGCCCCGCTAGATCTGATGAACATGCACCAGAACCCCCATTGAAAGCATTCACACCGACTGGTTGCTCGGTATCTGCCGACTTCCAGGTTGAAAACCCATCATCGGTCCCGGGCCGCGGCGAACCGGCATCGGAGTATATTAGTCTAATCACTCCCGGTTGCCTAGACCGGGTGAGGGCTGAATGTAGATGGGAAGGGAAAGACCTGGTCGCCCCTTCCCGTGACGAGTCGATTATGACTCACGTTGAGGGGTATCTTAGTGTATATACATATCCCTTCACCTTAGGCCCCTTAGAACCCATTATAGTGGAGTTCTGCCGGCGGTACGAGGTGACCTTAGGTCAGGTCCACCCCTCGATGTGGCGGATCGTATATCTCTTTCGGTTTTTTGTCGAGAGAGTCGAGGGCGATTTTCCCTTTACCCTCGACCATCTTCTTCGATATACAGCCCTCGAATATTTCGAGGGGGATTAATAAAACTGGCCCGCCGGGCTAGCAAACCCCCATTCTCCAACATCGATGAAGACAAAGATCGAGGCTGGATGAGCAGGTTTGTCCGGATCAGGACGTCCGACCTGATTCCGGCTGATTGCATGCCATTTCCGGAGAGGTGGAACCTCAAACGTAAGTATTTTCTCACTGTTCATCTTTTAGAGTGTGTTTTCCTCAACTTCTCCCTTTTCTTGTGCAGCGGTGACCCAAACTCCAGCTGCCATCAAGGATCTGGCCGGCTGGGTAAACAAGATAGTGGCCCAGCGGCCATATTCGGAGCGAAACTGGAAGGAAATCTCCAAAGGTCGGTGGGAGGCGAAAAACCATGGTAAGCCTTCTTTTT
>NC_031997.1:14543722-14580584 GCF_001879085.1 Nicotiana attenuata
ACAGACGAAGACAGGAGTAGTATTAGAAAATGATGGCTCTATCACTCGAGGATCGGGATATGAATCGGCCCAGAGCGGCTATGCGCCCGGTGAGCCGTTGGACGGCCTTTACGTTATCGACAATCTTTATGTCCTCGATTGCCTTAATCTTTATCCGGATTGATCTCGATTCCCCTATTGGACACCATAAATCCCAGGAACTTTCCGGATCCGACCCGAACGCGCATTTCTCCGGGGTTCAGCTTCATGTTATATTGCTTTAATATAGCAAAAGTTTCCTGCAAATGGCTAAGATGTTCCTGCTGGCAGCGCGGGATTTTAACTAACATATCATCAATATAAACTTCATGTGTTTGCCATAATGATTCTCGAACATCTTGTTAACTAGGCGGTTGGTAGGTGGCCCCGGCGTTCTTAGCCCGAAGGGCATCAACGTTATAGCAGTAAGTGCCATACTTAGTGATGAAGGACGTTTTTTCCTTGGTCGTTCCTTACTCACATCCGGATCTGATTATATCCGAATAGGCGTCGAGAAGAAAACTTAGCGTCTCGTGGCCCGCCTGTGCGATCTGACTATCATCTCATTCGATCTGTTAGGCAAAGGGAAGGAATCCTTGGGGCAAGCTTTATTTAGATCTTTATAATCTTATACATTCTTAATTTATTACCCTTTTTGGGTACTACAACTACGTTGGCTAACCATTCTGGGTATTTAACTTTCCCGGATGGAACCCTATGTTTAATAACTTAGTTACCTCCTCGTGGATGAAAGCCTGTTTGACTCTCGGATTGGGGCCTTCTCTTTTGTTTGACTGGCCGGAATTTTGGGTCTGTGCTCAGCTTGTGAGTCGTGACTCAGGGGTATGCCTGTCATATCCAAATGGGACCAAGCAAACACATCCTCGTTAGCAGTAAGAAAAAGAAAGCAAATTTTTCCTGAGCTCGGTAGTTAAACCCAAGCCCAGGTATACCTTTCGGTCTGGCGCACTCAGAACGAATAGGGATCTGTTTCCAGCTCTTCGACTGTGTTGATTTGGTGGCATCGGACTATCACCGGGATCACGAAAGACCGGGGAATAAAGAGGTCTTCCCCGAAGGTAGATTCTGGTTCAGCCTCCTTTACCGGAGGCTTACACTTTGACTGCTATTTTGCCTTGGACACGTCATCTACTGCCGAACATCTCTCTTGCGGCGATTGCTCCCCGTACACAGTGATGACCCCTTCGGCAGATGGGAATTTCGCATTGGTGAAGCGTGGACGGTACGGCCCCGATGTCGTGTATCCAAGGTTTCCAGGCAGGCGTTGTACCTCATATCGCCCTTAATAACACAGAACTTGGTCGCTTTCGCGTAACTCCGCCCACGTCGATCATTAAAGTTATTTCCCCTCGTGTTGTCTCCGTAGCCATATTAAATCCATTCAATACTCTCACTTCAGAAATTATCTGCCCTGTCAGTCCCAACTGTTCGACGACCCATGACCGAATTATGTTAGCCGAGCTTCGGGATCGACCAAGACACCTTGACTTTAGTGTCTCGGACCATCATGGATATTAACCAAAGCGTCGTTATGGGGTTGTGCTGGTCCATCGATTTCCTCGTTGCTAAAACACAGTGTTCCCTCTGGTGCATAATCCCTGATCGTTTCTCCCTTGTGATTGATATCTTGGTACGTTTTCAGTATTGGTACTTGAGGTGCGTCTTCCCCTCCAATTATCATGTTTATGGTGTGCCGGGGTTCCCTTCTATCAGCTGGTCGATCTCGATTTTTCGTAATGATTTTTGCACCGATCACTAGAAATTCTCGAAGGTAACCTTCATCGACACGCAGGGGTTCGTAAGATGTCAGTGCGGACGCGACTTAGCAGTCATACCACTAGAAGCGAGTGCCCTAATACGCACACCTTATCTTCGTGGCTGTATTTGTCGTTGGGCACGAGTGGATGTTGGCCTGTTGGGCCTGACTTCATGCTAAGGCGACTTCCGAGTGCCTACTCTCGTTTGCCATTGTAATACATTACTGGGATCCCTCCTACGACGGATCGGACTCGCACGGGTTTGGGCAACTTCGGGTCTTATGATACGTCCGATTGCGACACCAAGGGTAGCCGAATCAGACACTGAATTATTTTACTCAGCTAATCGGCGGTGCTTGCCTGTCTATCGTCGACGGGCATTTCCCGAGGTTTGGCCTTCGGTAACGTCTTTGTCATCTCATAGCCCGATCGTTTCTCGTAAATTTTGGGCCTCTATCATCCTGTACGGCCGATATCTTTCTTGTCAGGTCTTGAATCTTTGGTTTTTCCCTACGAGGTCGATGAAATTCCTATTGTGTGGATGGCCGAATCCGAACTCGTCACACTGTGGTCGTTCCTCCTACCCTTCTACCCTTATCTTCGATTGGTACCGGTTATGGATGTCTGCCCACGTAACTGCTGGAAACTCGATCAGGCTTTGCTTTAATTGCCTGGATGCGGCTGAGCTATTGGCGTTCAATCCTTGAGTGAAGGCTTGTACTGCCCAGTCATCCGTGACTGGGGGAAGATCCATCCTCTCCATTTGAAATCGAGACACGAATTCCCGGAGTGTCTCGTTTATGCGCTGTCGGACCTTGAATAGGTCGGATTTCCTTGTTTCTACCCTGATCGCCCCGGCGTGAGCTTTCACGAAGGCATCCGCTAACATGGCGAACGAATCGATGGAATTTGGCGGTAAGTTATGATACCACGTCATTGCCCCCTTGGACAAGGTTTCTCCGAACTTTTTCAACAAAACTGACTCGATTTCATCATCTTCGAGATCGTTTCCCTTAATCGCGCATGTGTATGCTGTCACATGCTCGTTTGGGTCCGAGGTCCCATTATACTTCGGGATATCGGGCATTCTAAATTTCTTAGGGATAGGTTTTGGGGCGGCACTGGATGGGAACGGTTTTTGTACAAACTTTTTAGCGTCAAGGCCCTTCAGGACCGGAGGTGCACCTGGTATTTGGTCGACCCTGGAGTTGTATGTTTCTACTTTTTTATTGTTGGCCTCGATTTTTTCCTCCCCCCTTTCGATTCGTTCGGTCAGTTCTTCTAGCCTCCTAAGAACCGCAGAATCAGCATCCGGCCCACCCGTTCCGGCTGTACTGGGGTTGGATTGATGATTGCAGCTGCACGGGGAGCCTCCTCGGACCTGACAGGCTCCTGGACCCGGCTCTGGAGCTGAGCTATAGCCGATTGCTGGGCTTGCAGCATGTCAAAAATCATTTTAAGGTTGATAGTCTCTTCGCCGACTGCCTGGGCCCTCGAATCGTCCTCTCCCCGGACGCTATGCGATGATTCGGAGGCCTGATCAGTGTTGAGCGCCATCCGGGAACCGGCATCTATCGGGTTTTCGAGCCCGGGCATTCCATTGTTTCCTGTCTGCTGTTCAAGTTCGTTGTTAATTGATTGTGCCATTCTATGAGTTGGTAATTTGAATGTAAGATGGACTCTTTTGCAAAGAACCAGTGTATTGTGATGCGTCAAGAAAGAGTATCAAAGAGCTCACCAATATCCTTAGCCCCACGGTGGGCGCCAAACTGTTTACCCTTGAATCCGGATAACAATTGAATTTATATGGGGTTTTAAGGATCCGTGAACTAAAAGATACAAAAGGCTTTTAGGTTGAGGAAAATAAAGATAAAGACTCAACAATTGCTGTTAAAGTAAATAATTGCAGAATATAATATTGCTTAGAACAATTGTGCTTGATCATCCACAAGAATTTAGAGAGATACCCATTTATACATTCTGATTAAGGGTAAAAATAAGGTAGGTAAATTGATTACATCGTGGATCCCTGTAATTACGCCTTAATGGCCTGAAGTGGTTGAGAAAATCACGTTTGGGCGAGATATCCGGCGACGCTTGGTTATCCGTTACGAGCCCGGCTTCCGACCTTGTGTGTTTCTCCATCCGGTGGTGATTCCTTTCGAGCTCTGTAACGGTCTCGAAATGACTCGACCTCGGTTGTAGACGTGGCCGTCGTTCTACCTTGCATCCAGGTCGGGTTCAATGGCCCCGACTTGCTCCGGACCGGATCCAACCCGGTCGGGCTCAAGCAAAAAAAAAGGGTATCACCCAATACAAGTCCTATGATCTATTTTCTGGTGGTTCATATTATTTGTCACTCTGACATCTTAGCACCGACTTATCATTGTTTTAGTGAAGTGCAGACCGAGGGGTGGGGGGCACGCGAAGCATGGATTTTGGCACGCTCCCAGTTCTAAAAATTTCAGCTTTTTTGGCCTATTAAACCCCCCCCCCTCCCCTTCCCCCCCCCCCCCCCAATTTTGAGCATAGACTTTATTTTATCATTTTGGGAGCTACACAACTCGAATTTGAGAGATTTTCGAAGGAAATTTCATCTACATCATTGGGATAAGGAATACTAACCTAGATCTATGATTTCTACTTGAATCTATAATTGATTTTTTCTCTAAATCATGGAATTTTAAAGAAGAAAAGAGGGCTTTGGCTTGAAAGATAAGAAAGTGTATTTTAAAGTTTTGAGTGCCGATTTGGACTTGGAATTGAGAACTATTCACATATTTGGACTCGTGGGATTATGGGTTACAACGATTTGGTCGGGGTCGTGGATTTTGACCATGTGCACCCGGGTTAACTTTTGTTGACCTTTTGGAGTTTCTTCAAAGATCGAACCTTTATCGATTGGGGTTGTTTTCTTTAGCATTGATTGACTCATCTAAATATTATTTGGCTAGATTCGATTCATTTGGAGGTGAATTCGGAAGGGAAAGCGGTTTGAGAGCTTTAGCTAGCCTATATGAGGTAAGTGTCCTTCCTAGCTTTGGTTTGAGGAATTTTTCCTAATTAATGATATTTTTTGCTACATGTGGGGATGACGTATATACGAGGTGACGAGCGTATATTCGTGTGCCATGGTTATTCACGCTCAGGGTAAATTCTAAGTTACTTTACGCCTTGTTGGATTATGTGTTCTCCTTAACTTATACTTTATTTGATTTTTATTGAAACATGAGTATAATTATCCGTGATAAAGATCATATTTTAGCTTATGACACCTCAATTGGGCATGATAAACTATTCTTGAGGTAGTGGATATACTTGATTTGGCCTCAATCGTACATATGTCATGAACACATATCTATACTTGTTATTCAAATGATAATTAAGCCTCCTTATTCATGTTACAAATCATGTTTAGGCCTTGTTGTAATATTTGGGAAAGATGACTCTTGAAATGATGAGATTTCATGGCACAACTGATATTTTCGTGCAGGTGAGGATGAGAGTCATGCATTATATTATGTTTATTCTTCTCTCATACACATATGCATCCTATCTTATTTGTTACCGTTACATATATGCATCTTACCTTGTTTGCTACTATTAATTATATGTGTCCTGCTTCGTTTGCTACTGTTACATATATGCATCCTACCATGTTTGTTACTGTTGCACATATGCATCTTACCTTGTTTGTTACTGTCACAAATATGCATGGTGAGAATGAGAGTTACTGGCATGATGAGTGTTTCTATGTAGGTAAGGCTGAGAGTTACTAGTACGATGGGTATATTCGTGTGGTGAGGATGAGAATTATTGGCACGATATGTGTTCTGGTGCGATTTGATATGATTATGATCCTTGTGTGGTCCTTTCACTTATATGATTATTGATATGAGTTTTAGTCATGCATTAACATTTCAGATTCATGTAGACACATTCGCATAAATGTTATTTGGTAGTTGATGTGAAATTGGATCTTGTACATGCACAGAATATTCACGTATAATTATTCGAGTAAATACTACTTGGTGTACTTCTTCTTTGTATGCGGATCTGGTGCCTTTGTATATTCTTTTGACCTAGTTATTTATAAAAAGCATGTTGTTATTTTCTTCCTTCAATGTTCACCTTCTTGTTAATATCCCTCGTTCGTTACTTATTTCTTAGCTATTTTCTGTTATTGTATATTGCTTATGATCTGCACAGGTTACGCAAAGTGAATATATTTTGTCCAAAGCTCGCCAATATTTCGCTGAGGCTAGTCAAGATACTCACTGAGTATATTGGGTCAGTAATACTCATACTACACTTCTGCACCTTGTGTGCAGATTTTGGAGCTAAGCGGCTGCAGAGTAGATGGATAGACATTGAAGACTTCAGCATTTCAGTCTTTAACTACCATCTTGTTCATGGTAGCTTAGAATCTTATTTCTGTTAATATATATTTATGCAGATGATGTATTTCTTCTTGCCAACATTGTAAATTCCAAATCTTAGTTGCTCATGACTTGTACTACCAGTTCTTGGGGATTGCTGTATTAATTTCTACTTTCTTATATCTTTATTTATCGATGTTTATCAGTTTGTGTGATGATATATGTTAATTATCTTACCTAGCGGGTTAGGATAGGTGCCATCACGACTTGGTGGGATTTGGGTCATGAGACGTTGGTGTCAGAGCTCTAGGTTCAATGGTTCTATGGGTGATGAGCATGTCTAGTAGAGTCTTGCAGATCAGTATAGAGACGTCTATTCTTATCTTCGAGAGGCTACAAGACATTTAGGAAACCTTATTTTCTTTTTTTCTTTGTCGTGCGGGTTTGTTTTAGCTTGAAGTTTAACATTCTCTTCCTCTCTATTCGTGCACCTGCGTGTTGAGAATATGTCGTTTTAGCTTGAAGTTTAACATTCTCTTCCTTTCTATTCAGTTCATCTGCGTGTTGAGAATATGTTATTTGTTTTTCACTGGGGGCTTGTGATGATGCTCTAGAAGGCCTTTTAGATAGCTAAGTGATAAGTGGTATGTGTCTACTAGAGAGTTTGGATATAGCAAGAAGGTTTTTCTTGTGATACTATAGGATATGGATGCTTGATTATCATCTCGAAATATAGTGTAGTCATTAAGTATGGATGTATTGATGATTTTTAGTAGTTCTTAGTGGCATTGAACAAATTTTTGCATTTCGTTGACGTGTGTGGACGCAGAAGGATCAATTAATCATATAGAGGTTGTAATCATGGTAAGATCTCAGAGAGGTGTCACATTGAGTCTTAATAGGTAGGTTATCCCTCGTGAATGGTTTGAGGTTGTATGGTTCCTTATGAGGTTCTTATGAAGAGTTCTCTTTCAATTTAGTGGAATGGATGATGTGATTATGGCTCTAGGCCAATTGGGGAAGCTTATCATCGATGGATGGATCATACGGGCGTGCATTGTTATGGTCTCTGGACTAAGGTATTGTGGACCTATTATGACTTGAGTAGAGTGGCATCAAAGTTGACTCGGGTATGGATTTGTTAGATATGTGATGTGCTACACCTGAATAATATATGGGGTTTGTTGAATGAATTAGGTCTGATATTTAGTGTGGTTATAGTATATAATGGGAAAATAGTCACTCGGTTATCTATGGAAAAGGTTACTTTTTCTTAATGGGATGATGTGCAATAGAACACAGGTTGTTGGTATGTTTGGTTATGCATCATGTCACTAGAATGGAGTGGTTAACTCTCGTAATATGATTCCAGTGGGTTCGAGCTTGACGATGTGATACTTAAGGATTAACCGGATACTTTGCTTGCTTTGGAAATTGCGATTGGCATTGGATTATGATGAGAACTTGGATACTTCTGTATTGTTATTGATGTGACTATGCAGCATTGGAGAAATGAAAGAACCAATTCCAGATTCATTGGAGGAGTCTTTATAACAGACATCTTGGTTTGGGGTACATGGGTGTGCATGAAGAGAATGTATGGACGACGGATATTGTGGTGACATAGTTCTATGTCAGGAATTCTTGGTGTGAGTTTTGTTTGAAGACCATAGTGTGTTGGAAGAGAAAAGTGATGTCTTGAGAGCGAATCTAGAGTAATTTGAATAAGAAGGGTCAGACAGCGATGGCTTGGACCAGCATGGCAACAATGATTGGTTTCTTTGGTATTTTGGTATTATAAAAACTTTATGGTTGAACTTTTGGGTTTGGCGGCCTGAGTGACTTGGTTGATTTAGATAGATTCAGTTCTAATGGCTTGAGTATGTGTAAATGAGTTTCAGGGAGCTTATGATAGTTTTGACCATGACTTCGAGGTTGATGTCTTCCACGGGTATTGAGAGTTTGTTGCATGCTTGTGATTGTCTCATAAATTAAGCTAAGTTATGTGCTTCTAAGAGATAGAGTGCATATGAAGAGGACTATCCTACTTGTGATTCGGAGTTGATAATGGGATTCTCGTATTTACATATAGCAGCATGCCGGATATGGTGAGTCGTAGAAGATTGGGATTGAATGGCAAAGGTTGTGGTTCATTTTCGGGAGGAAGGCCATGAGTTTGAGAATAGTGTGTGCAGAAGATTTAGTGTCAATAAATCTACAGACGATTTGGCTAAATACTCAGAAATTGGGTAACTTTTGATATTCATATTTTTGCTACTTGACATGATAGATTGATAGGAATATGTTTTATGAGGTGCTTGCGTATATACAATGTTGTTGTAACGACCCGGCCGGTCGTTTTGTGTATTTGAGTCATGTTCCCTTAATTGATACTTCCCATATGTGTGTTAATTATTTTGTAACTTGCGGGGTTGGTTAGCTTGGCTTCGGAAAAGTTTGAGAGTGATGGGAGACATTTAGTCTCATTTCTGAAGCTTAAGTTGTTAAGAGTTGATCAAAGTTTGAATTTTGTGTAAATGGCCTCAAATTGGTAATTTGATAGTTCGAATAGGTTCCTTTGATTATTTGGACTTAGGCGTATATTCAGATTTAGATTTGGGAGTCCTAGAATGTTTTGGCTCTATTTGTCAATAGTTGGCAATTTGAAGGTATAGAGAGTTTCTAAGTTTGACCGGGAGTTGACTTTGTTGTTCCAGAACTTGGAATAGGTTCGTTTTGTTGTATGAAACTTGTGTGCTATATTTGATTGTGATCCGGATTGTTTAACATTGAATCAGACGCTTGGTTAGAAGCTTTGATGTTCTTGAACTTAAGAGAAGTTCCAAATGCGTTTTGGTCTTCGATTCGTTGATGTGATACTATCACATGTGTTTTGAAGGCTTTGGAAATTTCTAGATAGTATTTATGGACTTGTTGGTATAACTGGACGGGGTCCCATAGGGCTCAGGTGTGTTCCCGATTGATTTCGGGCAGTTAAAAATGGTTTGAGCAGTTCTGGTGCATCGCCCTTGCTGATTTTTGGCGTAGGTGCAAGGTTGTAGGTGCGATTGGTCCTGTCACATCTGTGGAGTTGAGGTGATCTAGAGAGCGTCGCTTCTGTGGAGAGAGGATCGCAAGTGCGACGGCACACCTGTGGAGATTGGGAGCACGCCTGCAAGGATTGGCAGGCCCAGGGGATGTGCGCAGGCCTGCAGAGGAGCGGAGTCGCAGACGCGACGCTTGTGTTTCAGAAGCAAAGGGTCGGCAGTATTAATGAGTCTCACAGATGTGAGACTTTATTGCAGAAGCGGTGTCACGCTTTTGTCCACATATGCGGAAGTCGCTTTAGCTCATTTCTCATTATTTGGAGTTTTGGAGCCCGACTAGAGATAATTTTTGGGGAGATTTTCATCACTGCTTTGTGGGTTCGTAATTCTCACTTGAATCTGACTATTTATCTTGAATTCCGATGGATTTATGCACTTTAATCATGAGATTTTGGAGAAAAACTAGGGTTTTAGCCTATAACTTAAGAGAATGAATTTTGGGAATTTGAGGGTAGATTTGGATTTGGTTTTGGAATCTAATCACATACTTGGACTCGTGGGGTTATGGGTAGTCGGGATCTACCTCTTGACTTGGGTTTTGACCGTGTGAGCACGGATGCACTTTTGTTGATTTTTGGGGCATCCGGTAAGGATTGAAGTTTTATTGTTTGGATTTGATTTTTATGGCTTTATTTGACGTTATTGAGTTGTTTTTCGCTAGATTCGAGCCGGTCAGATGTGGTTTCTAACGGAAAGGTCATTCTAGAAGGTTGATTTGAGCTTGTCAAGGTAAACTAGAGACCGAGGTAGTTATTGTTCATGACAAGATAATTTCTACTTTAATATCTTTTGAAAAGTTTGAGAGTATATTTTGGTTGTCATAATACGTTATTGTATTTCAAATTCACATTATTTGTCGGAAATTAGTGTGATGTCTCAAAAGGGAGTGTCTCATATTGGTTAGAAAATACTTTCTTGTTCACTTTCAGAAGAAAGTGTTTTTTAGTAGGTTAGTAAAAAGTAAGAAAAAAAGGATTAAGCTTCCAAGAATTGATTTAGGCGCAAGGCAAAACGGATCTCCTTCCCGCAAAATATATGCGACCTTTTGCCTTACCTTTGAAATTAATGGTTCAGAAGTTTTTGAAAATTTCCATGAACCATCAAAAGTTTAGTTTAGCCTTATGCTTTGTTGTGGGAAGACACTGTCTGCTTCCCTCAATATTTTCCCCTCAAATGTTCGGCAAAACTTAGGCCTCCAAGGATGTTTTCCCTTTTTCGCAGTCATTAATATTAGTGAAATACTTAGCAAAGGTTAATATCCAACCTAAAACCTTAATTTAATGAGTGGAGATTTAAAACGGTATAAACTAGTTAGAAATCACAGTTTAGTTAGAATAGAATAATATGTGGTTTTAAAAAGTTATTCGCAGTTTGTTTTTTAAGTAGAGTCCAACAGTATTGTATAAATGACAGTAAATTAGTAACTCTAATCAAGTACATTAGCTTGTAACTCATCTTCAATGATTTCAAGCTAGCTGAGTTCGTAATCATCTGTTCTAATTTTTGATTGTTGATCACTGGGATTTCCTAAAAATTTTCTTATAAAAACTATAATCATTATAAGGCATAGACAATAATAAAACATGCAAAAAGAAGAAGCGTATACAAAGTGTAAAGTTAGGTCTCATTCCATAATCTAAATTTTGTCTAAAGAACAATTATTAGTATTTGCCTGTCTTTCCTCTCACAAACTTTTCTTCTCTTCAATCATTTTTGTGTTTTTATCATCATTAATGGATATTATTGATGTGATACCCACCCAATTTCTTGGCCCAGTGTGATGTTGACCCAATTTCTTGACCCACCTCAAAACATTTTTTTGACCTTTTCCTACTCAAAAGAAAAATTAAGAGAAAATACAATTAACAAAAGGCTACCTAGTCAAGAAGATCCTGCTATACGAAGACGAAATGCAGCCTTTACTTTGTAGTTATACGAGAGGTTATTTTCACAATTTGAATACAATATTCTGTACTCGATAGTTGTGATATGGAAAATCATGAGATGTGAGTTATACAGTAGGGCATCCTGAGACATTGGATCTAAGTTTAGTTTGTAATATCATGGTACTTTCTTTTCTGCATGTTATTACAAACTAAATTTAGATCCAAATATCCTAGCCCCGATTTATAACGAGAAAATTGATAAATAGCCATTTTTTGGGTCGTCTATTAGAGTTTAGCCATATTTTAAATTGTATTGGCAAAGTAGTCACTAGTGGCGGACCCAGAATTCCGAGCAAGGGTGTTCAACATTATAAAGAAGTGAACAGTAAAAAATTTATCGAATGAGTTCATCGAAATTTGTTGAATCTAAATATAATGACAAACGGGTTCATAAAAAAATTAAATCTACATAGGAATTAAACTATGGTCGAAACTCATGCTAACGATATGTTGGATTAAAACTAATACATTGGTTTCTTTTGAATAATTGTTTTTACAAAAAAAATGCTAGTAAAAAAAAGGCATTCTAAGTGATCACGCCCAACTATGCCCTCTAAAAAAGGACTCTGCGGATGTTGCAAATATAACCCGAGTATTACGCCCAGGGTCGAATCCACAGAGAGTTAACCTATCAATCACTATCTTTTGACCCAATAAACTCTTCAGAACCAGCTTCCCAGATGTTTGAATCATAGTTGAAGGTTGCTTTACTAACTACGATTGCAAGTAATTTAAACAGCTGTAAACTAAAATGCTAAGGTTGTAAACAATGATGAGAAGAAGCTAAGGCAATGATTTCCCCTATTGAAAGAATCTCTTCTGTTTATGCTCATACAAATTTACCAACACATCTCTATTAATCATGAACGCTCATCTTACCGTAAATCTCTCCCGAGTAATCACAGTAATATACTAATTGCACTCTCCCGAGATACACTAGCTTACTTTATTTAGCACAATTCACTTTAGATTACACCCAAGGCTTCGTTATCCCTAATCCCGCCTTTAAACCCGCAATTATAGATTCCTCTTATACTTTGGGAGTGGTGTTGTTCAACAATAACCTAAATATGCACTCTTTTCCAAGTTATGCACAGTAAATAGGCATAGCTAATTGAGGATCCTGTCAATTAACTACAACAAGCACAAAGTTGAACAAATAGAGATTGAAACTAGCAATTTGTATTCACATAAACAAGATGTTCATCCCCCAATAGGTTCCATCAAAGCCTTAGACAAATGATTTAGCTACTCATGGCTATGGGAAAACAAACTAAGATAGAATTCATCATAACTAGCAATAAAAATCAAAGAAAAGAAGAAAGATGTTTTGGGTGATCTCTCACAATTGTTTTCCTTGCCAAGATGCTCTAAAATTCAATACATGCCTCTCTTGGGCGAAGTCTTGTATTTAAAATAGGGTTTAGGTCTAAAAATCCCGTGTTTTACACTTTAGTCCCTAAAGTTTTCTGCTTCCGCCGCGGTTCTGCCGCGGTCGCGGCCAAATGCCTTCTCTGAAACTGAATTTATCCGCAGCTCTCTTCCACCGCGGTGGAACCGCGGTCAAACCAGTTCTCTGAATCTTCAGGCCTGTTTTGCGTGGTTTACTTGGGGAATTTCATAGTTGGCCTTTTTTTTCTTCATTTTTGACTCCAAAAATACTCCCTAGCCTTCCCTAATCATATATCACCTGCAAATCATGAAAAGCACTAATAAGAGCATTTTGTTATCACTTTTATCATCAAAACTATACAAGAAGGTGGTTATTTAAGGCGTGATTATAGTTAAATTCACCTATTATCACTAAGAAAGAAAAGGCAAAAAAAATTATGTATAATAAATAATAAAGAAAAAATGAGCAAGAGATAATTGCAAAAATAACTAAATAAGACAAAGAAGTTGAAGGCAAACAATAGGAGTCTTATTTGCCTCACCTTCCGCGTAATGTGCTGTTCAAGTAGTAGAAAGAAAAAAAATTAAGTGCACTGTGTGGAGAGTAGGGATAGAGCTTCAGCCCTTAAAGAAATTTGAACCCTCTTGACCACTAAACTAAACTTTAGGCTTGTCTTAAGGGGATGCAAGATCTAATATATCAATAAAAATCATATTTAACCCTATATACACGGTGTAATTTTTCGACGAAGGAGATTTGGATGAACACCCTTCCGCCTCCCTAAATCCGCCCCTGGTAGTCACTCATTAATGCGAAAATACAAGTCTGGACAAAAACACCCATATCTAAAATGGAAGAACTCCAGGAACGACTACTAGACTTTGAATATTTATAAGTTCAAAATCCAGGATTATTCCTGGAGTTTGAATGACTTGAAGCAGTAGCTCTCAACTATTGAAGCATTTATGAATTCAAAAAACAGGAATTATTTCTGAATTACCTGGATTTTGTGCTAGTAAAAGTTCAAAAATCAGTAATCTATTATGGTTTTTGTATTTCAAGGTTAAAAAAGTACAATGTGAATTTAAAAATCATGAATTGTGCCTGAATTTTGCACTATTAAAGGTTAAAAAATCAATAATTTATCATAGATTTTATATTTAGGTTAAAAATTGTTGAAGTTATATTTTCAAAAATCATGAATCGTTCTTGGATTTTCTTGGGTTTTGCACTAGTAAAGGTTTAAAAATCAGTAATTTATCCTGGATTTTGGATTTTCTACTACTAAAGGTTCAAAATTGTAGAAGTACAATGTGAGCACAAAAATCAGGAATATTTATGAATTTTGCACTACTAAAAGTTTAAAAACTAGGAATCATTCCTGAATTTTAGATTTTGCAATAATAAAAGTTCAAAATTGCTGAACCACAATGTGAATTCAAAAGGCAGGAACATTTATGGATTTCGCACTAAAGGTTTAAAAAACAGGAATTGTTCCTCAATTTGTGATCGTAAATGTTCAAAAATTAGGAATTATTCCTGGGTTTGAAAATTCAGCAAATCTTTAAATTCCAACATTGTTTATTGGGGTTCCACTTGTCAAAGCATCAAACTCTAGTACCGATTATTGGAGTTGTGTTTCGCATTTTAATTGGTGGCAAAAATATTAATTTGTCCCTATCAGTGTTAGTGTATACGGTGGAAATCAGGGCTACCCGATTTCGTTCTTCGATGGAGAAAGTGATACCACGTCGGAAGGCCAGGACGTCGAGCTCGGGGTCGAAGTTCCTTTCCAATGTCGAGGTCGATATCACTTACCGAGGTCAAAAGAAGGCATGCTTCGAGATGATGCCAGTATGATTCAGTAACGGAAAGAGCGAGATACCCGCAACCGGCCGGAAATCACTGCGTGAATTTCGGAATGGACTAGTCTTCGGCGGTTAAACAGTTGTCTAATATGATTTCCTACTATAATTAGAAGTGTAACTTATTTAGTACTCCCCTATTATAAAGGGGGATATCATTCATTTGTAAGGATTCATTGTTCACTGATAAAAAAATATACGCACATTGCTCTCTTGCTATTTCACTTACTGTTCATCAGAGTTGTTTAATCATTTGTTATTCCTACTATCACACCTCGATACTACTATAGGTCTAGGTTGAGATCTGGTTTGCACATTGGTTTGATTTAGTTTGTTCTCTAATTTGTCTATTTAATTCCTTGTTTATTAATTGGCGTTGAATTAAATCACATATCCTTAAAACCACAATATAAGTTTAATTGTTACTCGAATTTTAGGGTAAACAGTTTGGCGCCCACCGTGGGGCTAAGGATAATAGTTATTGTTTCAGTGCTGATTCTGATAACACACGTTATTTTCACACTTGTTCTTGTCTAATATGTTTGCTCTCAGGATAAAGCATGTCAAACGCACAAAATGCACCCGCACACGGTGATGATGGTCTCGGATTTCACGGGGAAAACGACAATGTAATTGCTCCAGGCGCCAGGGTGCCACTGGCTAATCTTGGGGGAGCATCGGTCGCCGATCCAGTCGATATCAGTTCGCACGTTGCTCTAAATACGGACCTAGGCGCGGACCCCAAAGGGAGTGTATGCAGGGAAGGGCGATCTGGTGGCCAAGGTACACAGGACAGAGAAGACGGAGGAGTTAGCCTCCAGGTAATATTCGAGATGCTACAGGCTCAGCAGGCCGCTATTTCTTAATTGCAAAATCAACATAGGACTCCAAGTGTGGTCGATCCAGAAATCACTCGTCGTACCGAGCCAATGCCAGAAAGGTCGAATGGCAACGAATCAGGGGCTGATCCTGCAATAAAGAAAATGCTCGAGGAGCTCACCAATAGGATTGAGTCGGGAGAGAAGAAAATCGAAGATAATGATAAAAAACTGGAAACATAAAACTCCTGAGTTGATCAGATACCGAGGGCACCCCCGATCCTAAAGGGTTTGGATTCAAAAAGGTTCGTGCAAAAGCCTTTTCCTAAGAGTGCAGCTCCGAAGCCCATTCCTAAGAAGTTCTGTTTGCAGGATACACCTAAATACAACGGGACCACCGATCCTAATGAACACATCACTTTGTCAAGTGTGGAATAAAGGGAAATGACTTAGAAGACGATGAGATCGAGTCCGTTTTGTTGAAAACGTTTGGGAAAACTTTATCAAAGGGAGCAATGATTTGGTATCACAACCTGCCACCAAATTCCATCGAATGATTTGCCATGTTAGCAGATTCTTTTGTGAAGGCACACGTCAGGCCATAAAGGTCGCAACAAGAATATCAGACGTTTTCAAGATAAGACAAAAGGATAGCAAAATGTTGAGGGAGTTCGTATCCCGATTTCAAATGGAACGCATGGAGTTGCCACCGGTCACAGATGATAAGGCCGTTCAAGCTTTCACCCAAGGGTTGAACGAGCGGAGTTCGATAGCATCACGACAGTTGAAACAAAATTTGTTCGAGTATCCATCTGTAACTTGGGAAGATGTGCACAATCGATATCAATCGAAGACCAGGGTCGAGGACGACAAATTAGGAGCACCTTCCAGTTTAGTACTTAAAACCCCGAGGGACATCAACAGGGAGCCAAGGTCGAACAGAGAACGATATCAACAATATATCGCAGATTGAAGGAACAATGGTTCAGGACGCAATCCCTTCCGGAATGATCAAAGAAGCGATTGAGGACAGAATTCTCGGGGACTTATGAGCAAAACTGGTTTTTATAAGCATGCCGATCCCGTAGAGGCACCTCAGTTATCGGAGTATAACTTTAGCATCGACGCATCGGGTATCGTATCGGCAATCAGTAGGATCAAAGATACTAGGTGGACCAGACCTATACAGACTGATCCTTCCCAAAGAAACTAAAACTTGATGTGCAAGTATCATGGCACGCATGGTCACAAAATCGAGGATTGCAGGCAACTGAAGGAGGAGGTAGCCCGTCTATTAATGAGGGCCACCTTAGAGAGTTCCTAAGATCGGGCTAAGAATCATTTCAGAGAAAGGGACGCCAATAGGAAAAATGAACAAGAGGAACCCCAGCATGTCATTCATATGATCCTCGGTGAGGTCGATGATCCACAGGGACCCATATTCAAACACACTAAGGTGTCAATCACTAGGGAAAACGAACCCGAGATTATGTGCCCGAAGGCTCCTTATCATTCAATGACGAAGAAGCAGAAGGCATTTCTCAGCCACACAACGACGCTCTGGTAATTTTTATATTATTAAATAATGTTCAAGTAAAGCGTGTTTTAGTTGATCCAGGTAGCTCGGCAAATATCAACCGATTGAGGGTCGTGGAGCAACTCGGCCTACAAGATCAAATCGTGCCCGCAGCTCGGGTCTTAAACGGCTTCAACATGGCCAGTGAAACAACTAAAGGGGAGATTATTTTACCAGTGAACGTGGCTGGAACCATTCAAGATACAAATTTCATCTGATCGAGGGCGACATGAGGTATAATGCCTACTCGGGAGGCCTTGGATCCACAACATGAGGGCAGCCCCCTCGACTCTCCACCAAATGATGAAGTTTCTGATGACGGACGATGTAAGAACAGTATACGGGGAGAAGCATGCCGCAAAGGAAATGTTTGCGATCGATGAGGTAACACCGATATCGACACTATCAACTCCGGAAAGGTCGCGCATCAAAGCTAAACAGGAAGCCAAATAGCAATCACAGCCATCAGCCTCGGCCGAATCAGGAATGCATGTGATAGAAGAAGAAGAAGAAGAGAATTTTCTAACTCCTCGAAATTTTATTGTTCTCGAAGAATCTCATGCTGCCAAATCAACTGTTGAAGAGCTGGAACAGGTTATATTGATCGAGTACATGCTCGAGCGAAAGGTATACCTGGGAAACTCCCGAACTCAGGAAAAAGCTTATTCAATTTCTTATTGATAACATAGATTATTTTGCCTGGTCCCATTTAGACATGACAGGGATCCCACCGGAGATAATAACGCATTGGCTAAGCCTTGACCCCAGGTTCAAACCGGTGAAACAAAAGAGAAGGCCCCAGTCCGAGCTAAATCACGCATTCATAAAGGATGAGGTAACTAAACTTCTCAAAATAGGATCCATTCGGGAGGTAGCCAATGTAGTCGTAGTACCTAAAAAAGGGAACAAACTTAGAATGTGTGTAGATTATAAGGATTTAAACGAGGCATGCCCCAAAGATTCTTTTCCACTGCCTAACATCGATCGCGTGATCGACACCACGGCAGGCCACGAGATCCTTACCTTTCTCGATGCCTATTCTGGGTATAATCAAATTCAAATGAACCCGGAAGACCAGGAAAAGACTTCATTTATCACCAAGCATGGAACATATTGCTATAACGTAATGCCCTTCGGGCTAAAAAATGCTGGAGCTACTTACCAACACCTAGTAAATACAATGTTCGAAGAACAAATAGGTAAGTCAATGGAAGTTTATATTGATGACATGCTAGTTAAGCCCCTGCGTGCGGAGGACCATTTGGCTCATTTACAGGAAACGTTCGAGATTTTGAGGAAATATAACATGAAGCTCAACCCCGAGAAATGTGCTTTTGGGGTCGGTTCTGCAAATTCCTGGGCTTCATGGTGTCGAATCAAGGAATCGAGATCAACCCCGATAAAATCTAGGCCATCGAGGACATCACCGTCGTGGACAGCGTAAAGGCCGTGCAGAGGCTAATTGGACATATAGCTGCTTTAGGCTGATTCATCTTGAGGTCGTCGGATCGAAGACACAGATTTTTCTCTTTGCTAAAAAAGAAGAACGATTTCGCCTGGACCCGGAGTGCCAACAAGCATTAAAGGAATTAAAGTGATACCTATCGAGCCCACCACTGCTTCACACCCCAAAGGCATATGAGAAACTTTACTTGTACTTGGAAGTATCGGAAATCACAGTAAGTGAGAAGAGCAAGGTACGCAATATCCTGTTTATTATGTAAGTCGAACCCTAGGAAAAGCAGAAGCTAGATATCCACACTTAGAGAAGTTGGCACTTGCATTGATAAGCGCCTCTAGAAAGTTAAAACTATACTTCTAATGTCACCCCATATACGTGTTAGCCACTTACCTACATCGTAATATTTAGCACAAGCCTGAACTATCGGACCGATTGGCCAAATGGGCTGTCGAACTCAGTGGATACGATATCGAATATCAACCCCGAACGACCATCAAGTCTCAAATTTTGGCGGACTTCGTGGCCGATTTCACGCCAACCCTCGTACCCGAAGTTGAAAAAGAACTTTTGTTAAAATCAGGCACATCATCGGGGGTGTGGACCCTTTTCACAGACGGTGCTTCGAATGTGAAGGGGTCCGGATTAGGCATTATTTTGAAGCTGCCCACGGGTGTACTATTAGGCAGTCTATCAAAACTTCTAGGTTGACTAACAATGAGGCCGAGTACGAGGCCATGATTGCAGGTCTCGAGCTAGCTAAAAGCTTGGAAGCAGAAGTCATTGAAGCCAAGTGTTACTCTTTACTGGTGGTGAACCAAGTAAACAAAACCTTCGTAGTTCGAAAGGATAGAATGCAAAGGTATTTGGACAAGATGCAGGTAACTTTGCACTGTTTCAAAGAATGGACTTTATAGTGTCACACCTCCTTTTTCACTACACCCCCAAGGGCGTAAAGGAGTTTTTCCACTTAAAGGACAATCGGAACGGGATTCATTTATTTAAAAGAGTCAGAGTCGCCACTTGGGAGATTTATGGTGTCCCAAGTCACCGGTTTAGAATCCCGAACTGAGGAAATTATGACTCTGTTAGCAGTCCGCGAACCAGAAATCCGAGTAAGGAATTCTGTTAACCCGGGAGAAGGTGTTAGGCATTCCCGGGTTCCGTGGTTCTAGCACGGTCGCTCAACTGTCATATTTGGCTTATTTATTTGATTTTAATACACGTTTTGACCTATGTGTTTTTTAACTTTGAACCGCTTTATTATTATTATTTTGTTAGAGAATTGCAACGTCGTGAAAATACGTCTCGAACCACGTCACATAAATGCACCCGCGATTTTTGACACATTTCGACTTCGTTGAGATTTGGATTTGGGTCACATAAATGTGCACCCATATTTAGGAAGGTAAATTTGTTTAAAGTGCGTGCCTAAAGAGACTATCGCGTTATTATCTTTGGGGAAAGCCGTGAAATTCGCTAAACGGCCCATCCCGGAGTCTAAGTATTTATGTAAACATTTATCGAGGTCCCCGCAATTTATGTGTTTTGTTTGGCGAGGCTCATCTCATTTTTATTCAAAGGTTGACCCTAAAGCGGCTATGATTTTTCTAATTATTTTGTCTCTAAAAACACAAGAAAAAGTCCTAAATAATTTGTTATTGGGCTGAGGTAAACCAGGCATTGGCCCAGGTCCAAATGTGAAGGAAATGAGCTCTGAACCTGGGGCCGCGCAGCAGATGGCCTGAGGCCCAAACGCCTGGGAATAGGCTGTTATATCCCTGACCCTTTAAACTCAATTGAACCACAATTTAATTAAACAAAGGTTTGCTGGAATTACTTCAAATTGCTCCTGATGTGTTCCAACATTTGGCAATCACGGAAAAATAATACTCACGCACTCGAACTATTGAAGCAATGATCCCTCACGAACTCTAACTGGACTAAATTCGAACAGGTTAACTAACTCAAGCCAGTCCAATTAATGATGCATAATTCAATTCAAGTAAACTATTGATTTGAACCATTAACCTAAAGTTATTAATCTGTTTACCTGCTACTGAATTACTGGAGGTTACTAAAGGCACAACCAACTGAGAAAATTGAGTTTTAACAAAGTAGTCATGAATGAATCTACTGGTATCAACTACTGCAACACAAGGCTATTTGAGACATTGTTTCTCGACTTGAAATCATAATTTACATAGATATCATATATTGATCTAGCATTCTCATGTAAATCCAAACCAATTCTGATTTTTCTACTTATCAATGAAACATGAAACTAGGACCAGCAGTAGACCATACTAAACTAGGGCTAGACAATCACATGTTTGACAGTCCAAAGTTCAATTTATACAGTCCAATTTTTAGTTCCACTATGTATACAAGAGTATCAATATACTACTAACCAAATCACAAAAAATCATCTAAACATACAGAATTGTTAAAATAACAATGCAATCAAAATTCCGGGTATCAACTTCATTTCATGTTTTCAACAAGAGATGCTACATCAAATGAGTCTCGAAGTGTACCTGGATTCGAATGAAAAAACAGATGAGAAGGAGGAATAGATCAGCAGCAGTAACAACAATTCTCAGCAGCAGTTCAGGAACAATTTTAAACCAAAACACTTCACAAAGCCTAGGAATACATCACAGAAACCAGCACCCAATAAACTGACCCAAAACTGACTCGATTGAACTCAAAACCCACTCGAAATCAAACCAGGACTACTTCTGAACTTCAGCTACCAGAAATTGAGCTAAGAAATGCAAATCAACCACTAAAACTTGAAATTAACCTAAGAAATTGAATAAAACAGTATTTTTTGAGTTTTCTATAATTTCTGTTATTTTTGGCTTTTTGAATTTTGAAGTTTCTGATTTCAGATCTGGAAAACTGAAAGAATACTTTTCGGGGGGAGGGGGGGGAACTTTTGGAGCTCCCAAACTTGCAAATGAAGGCAAGGGCATGCCATTTTATAGGCACAAATGAGGGCCAGCCTCAGGTTTTCTATTTTCCTTTCTAGTCCCTCCTTTGTTCAGATTAGTCCTCTAGTTCTTGACTTGTGTCTCAAGTTAACATACTTAGTTTTCTATAATTCCAAATTGGACCCCATTCTAGAGTGTTCTAGATCTTTTCATTCAGTTATTCAAAGATTCCCTTGCCCCCAAAGACCTAAGCTACCCTTCAATGCCCTGTTATTCACCCTGAACCTATGGATCGATTTAAAACAAAACTCAGTCTACACAATGGGCCTAGATACTATAGCCCAATTTCACAACTTCAAGTCATCAATCAGACGAGCCCTATCTGAATGGGCTGTCCGAGCCAACACAAAACCGAGTAGAAGAAGTCTAAAACGAAAATCAAAATTCTCTGACTCCAAACTATTTAATTATTGATCAGTATTAAATGACAGGATTAAAGAATAAACAACAAATAATTACTACCAATTTGGTCAAACAGAAAGAAAAAAAATAAGAAGAATATCAGAAGAAGAAATAAAATGAATGAAAGAGAGAAAGACTTACCACCTTGACACAAAAACCCTAGTTCCGAACCTAAACGCAACCTGACAACAGCCATCTATTCCCCTCCGAGAAACGTGCAAACGATGTGTCCGGACACGGGAAAGGACCTTGTACGAAGAACTCTGGCCTTG
The DNA here is from genome assembly GCF_001879085.1 of Nicotiana attenuata. Lineage (NCBI taxonomy): Eukaryota > Viridiplantae > Streptophyta > Magnoliopsida > Solanales > Solanaceae > Nicotiana > Nicotiana attenuata. The sequence continues at coordinate 14,565,732 of NC_031997.1, forward strand.
GCTTTGAGGGCTCGGACCTTATGTTTGGCATTTGAGCAATTCAACGAAGATTTGAAGGTGATGGACTGACATTTTGAGGTGAGGAGGACGAAAGGACTCAAGAATGTCAGTTTAAGGTCGTTTGTCAATGGCGCCGCCATCGGAGAAAATGAGGGCGGCGACTAGGGTTTTGAAGATTCGAGGGATTCTGGTAGTGTTTGAGTGAAACGGATGGTAGAATGGGTATGAGGAGAGGGAGGAGAAGCGGTGGTGTGATTTTTGTTAGGTTTGGTTGTCCTCCGCCGCCGTGGGCGATTTCCGGCAGCGAAATTAGGGTGGAGGAGGGCGGCGTTACAGGAGGAGGTGTACGAGGAGGGTGGGAGATGTTTTTTAGGGTTTGGGTGGTTTTGGACAATTTTATTAAATATGCCAAGCGAATTTGGACCGTTGGATTGTGAGCCATGGACGGTCAAGATCAACAATCAACCAAACAACGTCGTTTTTTTAAAGGGGGGGGGCAGGCCGGGTCTGGGGATTGGGCTGTGGACTGGGGTGGGTTTTAATTGGTTTGGGCTGGGCAAGGTGGCCAAATTTTGGTCTTCCTATTAAGACATCTCTTTTTTAATTTATTTTCTTTTGTTTTCTCCTTTTATTCTCTTTTATTTATTTTTGTATTTCATTTTGTATTTTCCTGATTTTATAAAAATGCAAAAATTAAAATGAAACCTAATTTATTTCTAAAACTAAGCTAATTAATTTCTACAAAATTGATTAAATCCTATTTAAAAGTAGACTCAACAATTAACAATTAAAAATGCAAAAGTGGACTATTTTTGTTATTTTCTTCATATTTGTTCTAAAAACAACTTAACGACTAGTTAATCCTAAAATATGAAATTAAATTCTAAATGCAAATGTCAAGCGTATTTTTGTTATAATTTTCATATGAAATAAAATGCACAAATAAAATGCAAACAATTAACAAAAATAACACAAAATTCACAAAAGTGTAAAATAATGAGAGAAAAATTATGTTGTTTGAATTTTTGGGAATAATTCATATATAGGGCAAAAATCACGTGCTCACAGCTGCCCCTCTTTGCTCGGAAACATGAAGAGTTTTCGGGCAAAGATAAGTGAGCAAATACGAGCGATTTTTGCCCGTTTGAATATTCCATGTGAAGCATTTTTGAAAAGTTTGACCGCACCCTGCTTCTGAGGCTGCCTACATATCCTTGGCTAAAAAGGAATCAGGTCAGTGTAGTTTGGGAAGGTTTGGTAGCTGGGACTACCAGGAGCTATGATCCACTGCTGTTGCTGCTAATACTACTCACTGACCTCCTTATTACACCGTGTCAAGATAAACAGAAGCTAGCCTAAGCTACGCTCTATGAATAACAAAAAGGTCATATCTATGTCTTCAAACTCGCTCTTGTGTTGCTTTGAACTTGTATTCTTCCGATGGAATCCTTGTTGTTGCCTTGAATTGTGATGGGAGGTGTTTTTCCATTCCTCCGAGTGATGCTTGACCGCTGAGATTTGAAATATGTGCCTCCATTCTCCAGGCGGGCTCCTGATTGCTGACGTTTGAAAAGTATTCCCTTGTTCTCCGAGTGGGCTCCTGATTCCTGAAGCTTGAAAAGTATCCCCTTGTTCTCCAGGTGGGCTCCTAACTGCAACGCTTGAAAAGTATCCCCTTGTTCTCCAGGCGGGCTCCTAACTTCAACAAAAGAGACAAACAAAGAAAAATTTCTGCCCCAGTGTGGGGGCTGGGCACATCATGTTATCAAATATTAAAAATTAAAGGATAGAATTTGAATTGTACTTCCCTTGTTCTCCAGGTGGGCTCCTGACTGCTGAAGCTTGAAGAGTATTCCCTTGTTCTCCAGGTGGGCTCCTAATTGCTGAAGCTTGAAAAGTATTCCCTTGTTCTCCAGGTGGGCTCCTGATTGCAACAAAACAAGCAAAGAAAATTTTTCTGCCCCAGTTTGGTGACTGGGTACAGCATGTTATCAAATATTAAAAACTAAAATTGGAATTGTACTTCCCTTGTTCTCCAGGTAGGCTCCTGACCGCTGAAACTTGAAAAGCATTCCCTTGTTCTCCAGGTGGGCTCCTGATTGCTGAACTTGAAAAGTATTCCCTTGTTCTCCAGGTGGGCTCCTGATTGCAACAAAACAAGCAACAAAGAAAATTTTTTGCCCCAGTTTGGTAACTGGGTACAGCGTGTTATCAAATATTAAAAATTAAAAGCTAAAATTTGAATTGCACTTCCCTTGTTCTCCAGGCGGGCGCCTGACTGCTGAAGCTTGAAAAGTATTCCCTTGTTCTCCAGGTGGGCTCCTGATTGCTGAACTTGAAAAGTATTCCCTTGTTCTCCAGGTAGGCTCCTAACTGCAATAAAAATAGACAAAAACAAAGAAAAATTTTCGCCCCAGTTGGCAGCTGGGCACATGGGTAAGTGTTAAACTGAATTATTCTGCCAACTATTATAAGGATTTGAAAGCTAAGTCCTATTATCCAGGGAGGTCCTGACAACTTCTAATAATTATGAACCTAAGTTATATCCTCTAGAGGTATTACCCCCCCCCCCCACTACATTTGTTGTCTAAAAGGTCTTAAACTACTCCCCATTATCCAGGTGGGTCCTGACAACTTCTAGTTAAAAGATAGTTTTAACCTAAGTTATATCTACTGAAGGTACGACTCCCACTATATCTTGTTATCTGAAACGAACTTTAAAGCTACATCTCATTATCCAGGAGGGTCCTGAAAACTCCTAATTGGACCCTATCTTAAACGTGCAAACTTTGAAACCAACTTATATTCCTATTTATGCTAAATTATGCTACTCATGATTGTTTTGAACTTTAAACTAAGTCCCATTTTCCAGGAGGGTCCTGAGAATTTCCCGTCATACCTGTTTTGGGTGCTTGCTTTTTCCCTAAGGAGGGTTTCTCCGAAACTAATGAAAACTTTCTGCCCCTGTTTCAATCAAAGAAAAATCTTGTCAGTTTAAAAATGTGGTGGTTGGTTTGTGGCCTTGAGCTTTGAGGGTGATTGCTCCTTTTCTTCCCATGATCGCTGATTCCATTTGAAGACCTTGCTTGTTTGGTGACTAACCACTTTCCTCTGTCATCTTTACCACTGAAAATACCTCTTCTCCATTCAGACCCAACACCCTCTATCTGTTGCATTGCTCATGAACTGGCATCTACCCAACCTTTGTGTCTCGCATGAATCCCAAAGCACGTCCATTACCCCCACTCAGTGTATACGCTGTTCTTTCTTGACTTAACCACTGGCTTTGGCCTTGAGGTCTGTTGCTCCTTCATTTTGGTTTCCATTCGACGACCTTGCTCATTCCTTGACTAACCACTTCCTTTGTAAGCCTTGACCCGGAAAACACCTCTTCTCGTTCAGGCCCAATACCCTTTATCTGTTGCACCACTCGTACTGACATTTACCAAACCTTTGTGTTTCACCTGGACTCCCAAGCATATTAATTGTTACCAACTCAGCGCGCATGTTGTTCTTTCCTGATTTGAATCAATGGCCTTGGCCTCGAGATCTATTGCTCCTTCACTTGCCATATTCCAACAATAACTTTGATTTCTGCTTGGAATACCTCGCTTGTCACTGGTTTACCACCCTTTTTGTCAATCTTTTCACAGAAAATACCTTTGATCCGTTCACCCTAGCCCTCATTTTGTTGCATCGTCCATGAATTGATACATACCAAGCCTTCGTATTTTACACGAATCCCAAAGCATGTTGACTGTTACCAGCTCAGAGCGTTTGTTGTTCATTCCTGACTTAACGCTTTGATGTGTTCACCAGATCCCGTTTTGTTCAATTGGAAAGCTTGGTGGCAAATTTTGAAGTCATTTCTCACTTGTTTTGACCATACAGACTCAAGAGGAGGAAGTAAGTGAAACAAAAGGAATAGAGTGAAGGACAAAAGAAAGAGATGATTCCTAACAAGAAAACTACGAAGTAGAAACCTATCAGATGTGGATACCAACTCTAATGACCATGACATGCACCTGCAGATATTTTGTCAAGCAAAATCTGATGTTCAACTCTTGTTGTACCTTTTCACCATTAAACTGGGCTTCAATGCTCCGCTTATCCAATCTGATTCACAATCCTTATTCGACTTGTAGTGCCCGAAGGGTTTTCACCATCAAGCCTCTCTCAGTTCGTTCTTTCTCTCAACTTACAGTCGCCTCATGGTGCCCGTGAGGGTTTTCACCAATAAGACTCTCTCATTTTCCTTATTTTTCTACTTGTACCGGAGTGTTGTCCCTGACATGAATCACTTCTGCTTGCTCGTCTTGGCACTTCTTGAAGACTGATCGGAAGGTCTTTCTTTGGACCGTAATGTGGGCTTTTGGACAGGGTTAGAAAGTAAGGGTATCAAAGGCTCTAAAACAATTCGACGTGGGTTTAAAACTACAACTTTCGGAATCAAATTTCTTGCACAACCACAACTGCTGCCCCAGTTTCTTTCGTGGGGACTTTTGGGATTTTGTTTTGGTGTGACTGAACCTCAGGGAGAGGTTGCCTACTTACCCTTTCGGGATCAAGTCAAACGTAGTTCAGGCCATAGAATTACTTCGTTGTTGCGGTCTTTCCTTTTCTCCCACTTTTCTTTTCTTTCTTTTTCTTTTCTCCTTTTCTTCTCTTTTCTTTTCTTTCTTTTCTTTTCTCTTCTTTTTTTTCTTTTCTTTTCTTTTCTCTTCTTTTTTCTTTTTTTTTCTTTTCCCTTTCTTTTCTTTTCTTTTCCTTTTCTTTTTCCCTTTTTCACTGTTTTTCTCTTGTTTCTCCACTTTCTTTCCCCGCTCGGGCTTACGAGTTTTATTATTGATTCCGAAAGAGGGGTATGCAAGAAAATAACCGAGGCTCAAAGGGGTAACAAAGGATAAAGTGTTTGGATAGCAGAACAAAATGCCTTCGTCATACCAGTCTCCAAAACATGCCAAGTACAAACTACACAATTAATCAAACATGAGGAAAGCATACGTAACATCTTTTGATTGCACCAGAATTACTAACCATATCCACACATTTGCCTTATACATTTGCTAATTACCAAGCACCATTGGACAACAATCTCGGTACCACGAACGGCCTCTGTAGATTTGGGGGCAAACTTGCCTTTAGTTTTAAACCGATGTGGCATGATGCATTTCCACAGTATTTCTATATGTTCCATCTGACCCAGTTTCACACAATTTGGGTTCGAAGAGATTTCAAAATCCCCTCGACTGTCCTTACATCTTCAACATTGTCTTATTGCTTCTTTACTAAACTGACTTTTAAAACCCGGCTGAGAATTATGCGTGCATGTCATGCCACCAGAACCAGCATGAAAAGAATTGCAAAAGGAGAAAGGAACCAGATAAAATGACTAGAAATGGCGGGAAGCGGAGAATTGCATTAGACTGACGGTGAAAGAGTTTAAAAAACGAAACAAGCAAACTAGACTAGAGTTAAAACCCTTGAACAAACCTAAACAGCACTACACAAGCTACTACGACGAGACAAACAAGACAAAGTGAAAGGATAGAAGGGTTTGAGTCACAAGACAATATCTGGATTACAACCCTGAAATAACCCGGACAACAGAAATGACAACAAAATAAACCACCAAAACTCCAAGAGATGGAGCGTCTTTCCAATTACCAAGCATGACGTCTTAGCCACTGAATTTCACACCAAGATTGCTGGAATTTTCACAAGTCTTCATCACGTTGTTCTGAGCAAACTGCTTCTGGGTTTCTTTTGCCGGCTCATTCTCACGATCAATCATACCCACCATATGCGTCTCATTGTGCATAGGAGATGGATCTTGGCCAGTGTTTGTTGCATCTGGATTTTTCACGACGATGCCGCCTGCATCAATAAGCTTTTGAATTACATTCTTCAGATTCCAACATTTATCTATGTCGTGCCCCAGGGCACCTGAGCAGTACGCGCACTGTTGAGAAGGATCGAACTTCTTTGGAGGAGGGTTCGGCACTTTTATCTGAATCGGCTTCAACATGTCCAGTGTCCTTAACCGCTGAAACAGACTGGCGTATGATTCTCCTAACGGAGTGAAGGCTTTCTTCTTTCGTAACCTCTCATTCTTAAATGCTGGATTGGGCCGAAAACCTGATCTGGGGTGTTTCTGGGAAGCTCGCGGGGGTAGATGGGCATTATTTTGAGCTGGGTACTGTGATATGCGACTTTGGGATTTCTGTGGAGAGAAGTAGCATCGGGGAAGGTCATCTAATGCACAAGGATAACCACGGGGACGATGTCGAGCTTGGAAGTGTTGATCAGGAAAACCTATCGGATCGTCTTTTCCGTTCCTCTTTCTTCCAACCAAGCTTACTGGTATGTTCTGAATGGCTTCCGAACAACTCACAATTTTGCCTGACTTGATTCCTTCTTCCACTAGCTCCCATATTTTTAACATATCATTGAAAGGCTTTCCCAGGGCCGGGATCAAATGGCTGTAGTAGGTGGGTCCCTGGGCCTGTAGAAAAAGCTTGACCATTTCTTCTTCGCTGATCGGGGGACTGATTCGAGCAGCTTGCTCCCTCCATCTGAGCCCAAACTCATTAAAGCTTTCCTCCGGCCTCTTTTCCATCTTAGATAGCGAGGTGCGGTCCGGGGCAACACTTGATTTGCATTGAAAGTATCGGACAAAGTCTTGAGCCATGTCACCCAATGTAAGCCACCCATCGACATTTTGACGACCATGCAAGTCCAAAGCTGCCCCAGTTAGGCTTTCACTGAAATATGCCATCATCACGTCATCTTTCTCTCCAACAATCCTCATTTCGTTGCAATAGACCCTCAGGTGGGCTACCGGGTCTCCACGCCCATCATACAAGTTAAATTTTGGTACTTTGAATCCTGCGGGCAGGCGGGCGTCATGTGGCACCATCAGTTCTTTGCAAGTCATGCTACTCTGGCCTCCCACTCTTCGCTTGTCCCTTAAGGACTGTTCTGTGCTTTTCAACTTCCTGGGTACCTCATCTCGCCCTTCTCTTTCCGTAACCCTTGCATTTCTAGCATGGAACTGCTCATCCCAGGAGCTTTTCTTGTACAAATCGAGGACCTTGCGGACAACCTCTGGGGGTGATATTGGGCATTACGAGCTTTGAATGTGTGTTCATTATTTGGGGTAATGGATATGACAGGAGGGCAATTTTGGGGAGAAGTGACTGAAGGATGAGCGATGGAGCTACTGGGGTAGTTGGGACGAGTGTGATAAGTGGGTGTATCTGGAGAATATGGAGGATCATCTGGTATTGTGTTGGGAGTTTGGGTAAGGGTAGCGTCCGGGAAAATTGGTGGTGGTGGGAGTGGCGCCTTTCCAGTCATCTAAGCTTGATACATTTCTGTCATGTGTTGTCTCAGCATCCGCACCTCTTCAACCAACCCGTTATCCCGTTCAACCAACTGTTGTCGAGCATCAGTATCAACCAACTCAGTTCTCTTGTTGTTTGCCATTGCCTTTTGCCCTTGTGTTGTAAAGAAGAGTTACCACTTTCAAACCACAAACCAACCACCTTTTCTGGAATGACATGACAAGATGAAACCATCACGTTAGCGTTAGGGCATTTAGCATATTGGTACCCGCACATTTGGGAAGTGGATGCACCTAGGCAGTTAACAGTTCCTATTATGCTTTTGATCGGTCACATACGTCATCCTGGCCTTTTCATTTTCCTTTATTTGCCATGCCTTTCCTCTCATTCTTCCCTCGTGTTTTCCATTAATTGTTTCTTGCCTTTCCCTCTTTTCTTTTGCTTTTCTCTCTTATTTTCCCTCTTTCTTTTTTGCTTTTGCCTTGGTTTTTCTTTGTTCCTATTCGTTCCTTTCCTCAAAATTGTTTTTCCGCTCTTTTCTTTCCTTCGCTCCCTTTTTATTTGCTCTTATTTGGTTCCTTATTTTCTTTTTTCTTTTTTTTCTCTTTTGTTTTTCTTTCCTCTCTTTTTTTTCACCTCTTTCCTTGCATTTTTTTCTCATTTTTCCTTTTTTTTTATTTAGTTATGGTCGAATCCTATGGAGATTGCCTACGTATCACGACCCCGCGTGAATCAGACCAAGCGTAGTTCTTGCAGAATAAATGTAAAGTAGAAGCAAAATATTTTTTGGGATTTTCAATTTTATTGATAGCAAATACGTCTATTACAAAGACTCAAAACTGACAGATTAAACAACTAACAGACTCTAATGCAGAAAAGAACTACAGACTCCACCATCCCTATTCTAGTTCAAACGAAAATACAGACTCAATCAACTGACTGACTTTTAACGAAAAGGAAACACAGACTCCAGTAGAAAAGGAAATACAGACTCAAATGACAAACTCTAGTAGAAAAGGAAATACAGACTCAAAGGATAATCATGAATACATTAAAGCTCCTGGTGCCCGCGGGACATGGTTCGGTCTCGCCGCGGGCCTATATGCAAGTTCCCCTTGAAGTCTGTCCAGGTCACTCATTATCTGCTTCACAAATATCATCACAGATGAAAAGAAGGTGGTACGAGTCATGTTCTTGAAGCAACCGCCCTATCTGTTGGGTCCTAGCCTCCAAAGTTTGCTCGGCTGCCTGGTTTTGTTCCCGGAGTTGTTGCAAGTCCATTTCTAACTGTGCCAATGCCATGTAACAATGCTCTCTTTCAACTTTGAATTCTTTTGCCTGTTTGATCATTCTGTTCTCTGTGGCAATGACCTTTTTCTTTATTCCTGTGACCTCATTATCGTATTCTTCTTTCAACTGCTTAACCATGCGGGCCCGTTCTTTCGCATTTTCATCCAATTGTTTCCGAACCCCGGCTAATTCCCTTTCCGCTTTGCTGAGGTCAAAACTGTAGTCATTCACTTTTTGCCTTAGATTTTCTATAAGCTTTGTATCTTTGGCACTCCTGACAGGATTTTCGGCCGCTAACTTCATCGTTTGGATTTGGGCGCGTAAAGCTTCATTCTCTTTGGCCAATTTCTTTCTCTCACCCTCGTCAGCCGCGGCTTGCACATTGTTTTCAAACTGGAGATCTCGGACCTGTTTTTCCAATGCTCCTATACGGGCCCTGTATTCATTTTCTTTAGCTAACCAAGCCCACTGTTCTTGCGATGATTCGGCAAACTCCCGGATATGAGGTCTTTTAGCTGGCCTTTCATGCTCATATTCTCTCCTATACCAAGCAGAGTATCCTGGCGACACTTCGCCTTTGGCCCGATCCTGTACGCAAGTATCCGCTTTTAAGTATTGGCATTCATTCCAGATTTGGCGGACTCTCGCTTTAGGGAATTGTCCGTCAGGGCTAATTTCGACTACCTGAGCACTAATATCGCCGTCTTTTGGCACTATTTGGCACCTCCCAAGTTGCCTTAAAACCCGATACGAGGCATAGGGCTGGATGCTCTTAAGACCCATCAAAAGGAAGTGCGGCCCTGTTGCTGGCATATATATGATTTCATCGACAAGCAACCATCCAAATGTCCAATCTATTTGACTAGCAGTGAGGGACCGAAAGTATGAAGTCTAGCCCGTGAATCCCTCGGGTAAGCTGATCCCCTTAATCCTTGTGTAAAACTCCTCTATACATGTCTTCTTTGTAGACCCATAACTTAGGAACTGAGGACGATGGCACAAGTGTTTGTTCATCCACATTTACAACAATAAATTGCACCCCTCGAAGAAGTCTCCCCCGACTTTGCAGGCTGTAAGAGCGCGGAAGATTTTGGCTAATATCATGGGCGCAAGAGTGCTTTTGGCTTGAGTGAGTAGAGTGCTGACGATCCCGGCTATTTTTATGTCAATGTTTCCGTCTTTCCTTGGAAATACCACAAGCCCCAAAAAGACCACCATAAAAGCAAAACGTCTATGCTCCTCCCATTTTTGGCGGTTCCCTTTGCTACATATCTTGTTTTCCGGGTTGTTGAAACCTCCTATATGGCCATATCTATGATATATGAAGTGTGGAGTACAAAAGCCGTTTGCCAAATCTGCATTGTGGACCGTCCTGCTTATTTTCAGCGAGTCTAAAAATCTGTGCACAACCACAGGTCTCGGGGCCACCAAGTACTTATGCCTTAAAGGAACCTCATCTTTTCCGATTTAGCCGGCTATTTCCTCTAGTGTCGGGGTCAACTCAAAGTCCGAGAAATGGAAGACGTTATGTGCCGGGTCCCAACAGGTGACCAATGCTCTGATGATGTCTCCCCGAGGCACAATCTCCAACAAACCGGTAAGCCCTTTCAAATATTTTTTGACCTCATCTTGCCCTTCTCCTCCTAAGTCGTTCCACCACAGACGCAACTCCAAAGGGATTTTATGCATGATTGAAAAAGGTCCATTTTGAGTCGTGCTCATCCTGCACATTTATTAAGGTGATTTAATCACTTATTTTGACCTAACAATGAAAAATGACACTATTTTTATTCAAATTTCCAATTTAAAACAAATGGCCGGTTTTGCAAGTACGGCCTTTCAGCACTTCGGGGAGAAGATTTTAAGGCCGTGCCTGCTAACCGTTGAAACTGACTCAAGGTGGCAGTTCTTGCAAAAACAGCCTTCCGGCGCCCGTTTTGGGATATTCGGCTTATTTTAAACAAGAATGGCGGCACCCGACCTATTAATGACGAAATTAAATAATTTGGCATTTTTGGCTATTTTTGAAAAAGGGGGAGGTTGGACCCGATGAGGGTTGCCTACGTATCTCACATCCGGTGAGAATCAAACCTGCGTAGTTCGGGCAAATAAACCTAACTATTTTTGAAAACAAGACTCTTTTTTACGTTTTTGTTGGCACTTTTTCTGAAAGCAAAATTCTTTTTTATATTTTCTTTTTCAGTGGCAAATAAACAAACTAATTTGAAAATATAACTCTTTTTGGTTTTTCTTTTCCATTGGCAAACAAAACAAACTAACAAAAAACTTTTCTTCTTTTTCTTTCATTTTTCTCAAAAATCCGGCAGCATTTCGGCACTACTTGGACATTGGTTTTTCTAATATAGGTAATTAACTCTCTACACTGCTATCTTCTCTTTTTCTCTTTTTCGTTTTCAATTTTCCCAGATATTCAAAGCCGGTCAGCATGCGAGTCCAAAACAAATAAATGCACAAGTAGGATGCATCAGGATGATCCATTATTCCGGGTACACCTGTCCTAGGCGGACCCAACCCCCGTGTTGAGTCCCCTAAGTCAAAATGCACGTGATGCAAATAAGCGTTCCTACTAGGGATCCGGCATAAGGTTAAGTTATTCTAGGTTTAAAACCTGGGTATAGGTTCTAGACTGTGTACCCGAGCGGACAACTCGAGTCGAGGAGGGGGCTACGTACCGGGGACTCGCGGGATCATCCGGCTTAGTGACTTGTCCGGCCTCTTTCTTATTTCAAGGTATGACACTAACAGAATAGGGAGTCTCAACCAGTAAGCACATCCCCGGAGGTGAGAAGAGAAGGGTTTCGGCACAGTTTATATATACAGTTCAAATAATATCAAAGCGGTAAAAAGCAACATTTTGCACATTAGGTCCAAACATGTAATAAAATCAGATCAACAAAGCCAAATACAACAATACATCTAAGCTCGAATTCTGAACCCTGAACCGAAGTTCTGGGTCCTTGTCCCCAGTAGAGTCGCCAGAGCTGTCACACCTCCTTTTTCACTACACCCCCAAGGGCGTAAAGGAGTTTTTCCACTTAAAGGACAATCGGAACGGGATTCATTTATTTAAAAGAGTCAGAGTCGCTACTTGGGAGATTTATGGTGTCCCAAGTCACCGGCTTAGAATCCCGAACCGAGAAAATTATGACTCTGTTAGCAGTCCGCGAACCAGAAATCCGAGTAAGGAATTCTGTTAACCTGGGAGAAGGTGTTAGGCATTCCCGGGTTCCATGGTTCTAGCACGGTCGCTCAACTGTCATATTTGGCTTATTTATTTGATTTTAATACACGTTTTGACCTATGTGTTTTTTAACTTTGAACCGCTTTATTATTATTATTTTTTTAGAAAATTGCAATGTCGTGAAAACACGTCTCGAACCACGTCACATAAATGCACCCGCAATTTTTGACACATTTCGACTTCGTTGAGATTTGGATTTGGGTCACATAAATGTGCACCCGTATTTAGGAAGGTAAATTTGTTTAAAGTGCGTGCCTAAAGAGACTATCACGTTATTATCTTTGGGGAAAGCCGTAAAATTCGCTAAACGACCCATCCCGGAGTCTAAGTATTTTATCGAGGGCCCCGCAATTTATGTGTTTTGTTTGGCGAGGCTCATCTCATTTTTATTCAAAAGCTGACCCTAAAGCGGCTATGATTTTTCTAATTATTTTGTCTCTAAAAACACAAGAAAAAGTCCTAAATAATTTGTTATTGGGCTGAGGTAAACCAGACATTGGCCCAGGTCCAAATGTGAAGGAAATGAGCTCTAAACCTGGGCCCGCGCAGCAGATGGCCTGAGGCCCAAACGCCTGGGAATAGGCTGTTATATCCCTGACCCTTTAAACTCAATTGAACCACAATTTAATTAAACAAAGGTTTGCTGGAATTACTTCAAATTACTCCTGATGTGTTCCAACAGTTGGCAATCACGGATAAATAATACTCACACACTTGAACTACTGAAGCAATGATCCCTCACGAACTCTAACTGGACTAAATTCGAACAGGTTAACTAACTCAAGCCAGTCCAATTAATGATGCATAATTCAATTCAAGTAAACTATTGATTTGAACCATTAACCTAAAGTTATTAATCTGTTTACCTGCTACTGAATTACTGGAGGTTACTAAAGGCACAACAAACTGAGAACATTGAGTTTTAACAAAGTAGTCATGAATGAATCTACTGGTATCAACTACTGCAACACAAGGCTATTTGAGACATTGTTTCTCGACTTGAAATCATAATTTACATAGATATCGTATATTGATCTAGCATTCTCCTGTGAATCCAAACCAATTCTGATTTTTCTACTTATCAATGAAACATGAAACTAGGACCAGCAGTAGACCATACTAAACGAGGGCTAGACAATCACAGGTTCGACACTCCAAAGTTCAATTTATACAGTCCAATTTTTAGTTCTACTATGTAAACAGGAGTATCAATATACTACTAACCAAATCACAAAAAATCATCTAAACATACAGAATTGTCAAAATAACAAAGCAATCAGAATTCCGGGTTTCAACTTCATTTCATGGTTTCAACTGGAGATGCTACATCAAATCAGTCTCGATGTGTACCTGGATTCGAGTGAAAAAACAGATGAGAAGGAGGAATAGATCAGCAGCAGTAACAACAATTCTCAGCAGCAGTTCAGGAACGATTTTAAACCAAAACACTTCACAAAGCCCAGGAATACATCACAGAAACCAGCACCCAATAAACTGACCCAAAACTGACTCGATTGAACTCAAAACCCAATCGAAATCAAACCAGGAATACTTCTGAACTTCAGCTACCAGAAATTGAGCTAAGACATGCAAATCAACCACTAAAACTTGAAATTAACCTAAGAAATTGAATAAAACAGTATTTTTGGATTTTTCTGTAATTTCTGTTGTTTTTGGCTTTTTGAATTTTGAAATTTCTGATTTCAGATCTGGAAAACTGAAAGAATACTTTTCGGGGGGAAACTTTCGGAGCTCCCAAACTTGCAAATGAAGGCAAGGGCATGCCATTTTATAGGCACAAATGAGGGCCATCCTCAAGTTTTCTATTTTCCTTTCTAGTCTCTCCTTTGTTCAGATTAGTCCTCTAGTTCTTGACTTGTGTCTCAAGTTAACATACTTCGTTTTCTATAATTCCAAATTGGACCCCATTCTAGAGTGTTCTAAATCTTTTCATTCAGTTATTCAAAGATTCCCTTGCTCCCAAAGACCTAAGCTACCCTTCCATGCCCTGTTATTCACCCTGAACCTATGGATCGATTTAAAACAAAACTTAGTCTACACTATGGGCCTAGATACTATAGCCCAATTTCACAATTTCAAGTCATCAATCAGACGAGCCTTATCTGAATGGGCTATCCGAGCCTACACAAAACAGAGTAGAAGAAGTCTAAAACAAAAATCAAAATTCTCTAACTCCAAACTATTTAATTATTGATCAGTATTAAATGACAGGATTAAAGAATAAACAACAAACAATTACTACCAATTTGGTCAAACAGAAAGAAAAAAATAAGAAGAATATCAGAAGAAGAAATAAAATGAATGAAAGAGAGAAAGACTTACCACCTTGACACAAAAACCCTAGTTCCTAACCTAAACGTAACCTGACAACAGCCATCTATTCTCCGTCGAGAAACGTGCAAACGATGTGTCCGGACACGGGAAATGACCTTGTGCGAAGAACTCTGGCCTTGGCTTTGAGGGCTCGGACCTTATATTTGGCATTTGAGCAATTCAACGAAGATTTGAAGGTGATGGACTGACATTTTGAGGTGAGGAGGACGAAAGGACTCAAGAATGTCAGTTTAAGGTCTTTTGTCAATGGCGCCGCCATCGGAGAAAACGAGGGCGGCGACTAGGGTTTGAGGATTTGAGGGATTCTGGTGAGTTTTGAGTGAAACGGGTTGTGGAATTGTCATGAGGGGAAGGGGACGATGCTCTGGTGTAAGCTTGGAGGTCGTTAAACGCCGGCCGCCGACGATGGACAGTGGGAGTAGGGTTTGGACAAGTGAAAGAGACGAAGGGGTTCTGGGAAAGGGTTTGTTTGATTTAAGGTTGTTGGACCCTTTAATGTGAAAAAAGGTGGGGGGGGGGNGGGGGGTATTCGGACCGGTGAGGGGTTGTAGTTTCGGGCCGTGGGGCGGGTGTATTTACTAAGTTGGAATCGGACCCTAA